>NW_020185337.1:9705369-9880508 GCF_003031525.2 Neophocaena asiaeorientalis asiaeorientalis | reverse complement strand
CAGGCGGACTCTCAACCACTGTGCCACCAGGGAAGCCCCTATTTTTAGTTTTTTAAGGAACCTCCATACTGTTCTCCATAGTGGCTGTATCAATTTACATTCCTACCAACAGTGCAAGAGGGTTCCCTTTTCTCCACACACCCTCTCCAGCATTTATTGTTTGTAGATTTTTTACGATGGCCATTCTGACCGGTGTGAGGTGATAACTCATTGCAGTTTTGGTTTGCATTTCTCTACTGATTAGTGATAACTAAACATTTTTATTAGTTTAGAATCATTATGTAAAATATACCAGAATAATCAATTTTCAAGCAATTCTAATAGCATTAACATTTATCTGTGTATCTCCCATTACTAGTGCTTGACAATAGGTGTTTATTAACTGTTTATTATATGCTAAATATGTTTTACTGGAATAGCCAGAATCTTCAAACTATTAATCTATCACTTTAAACTAAAAATAGAAAATACAAACTTGGGTTGAATTTATATTGAACGTATGATCTACTATTGAAACTTCATACTGAAATAAGATTTCTGAGTTTAAAGTTGTTGCTGCATCATTATTCCTTTATGCTTTATTACTATTTGTAAACATTTCTCTGCTTTTGTGAACTCAACAGTGTTGAATGCTGCATAAACTTGGATTTATGATTTTTTTCTGATATATGGGTCACTTTAAAATCTGGGAAGAATTTATGGGGAATTTTCTATGTTTTGGGCATTTTTCTTATTTCTAGTGAGACTTCTGTAACATTTGAAAGGATTACACTTCCTATTCTCCTGGGTGATAAAGGTTGAAGTGAAATATGTTTGTTAAAATTCAGAAGAGTCACTTACCAACTATAAAAGTGTCTTTAAAACTCTTGTGCATTTTAGCAACTTCCTAGTGAGAAAAGAAAAGCTGGCAAAAGGAAACGCCATATTTGGTTATAGCAGCCTCCTAAGGTTTAATCTCTAGTAAAGTGTGTCCAAAATTTCATTCACTCCTGTACAAGTTTTATGAGCTTATTCATATTCTCTACTCTATCTGCTATTGGTTCCTTACTCTTTTTCTTAAAATCAACTCACTTAAAAAATTAACTATAAAAATAAATACTGTGGGGGCTTCCCTGGTGGCGCAGTGGTTGAGAGTCCGCCTGACGATGCAGGGGACACGGGTTCGTGCCCCGGTCCGGGAGGATCCCACATGCCGCGGAGCGGCTGGGCCCGTGAGCCATGGCCGCTGAGCCTGTCCGTCGAGAGCCTGTGCTCCGCAACGGGAGAGGCCACAACAGTGAGAGGCCCGCGTACCGCAAATAAATAAATACTATGACAAAATTCATATTCTATAAAGATATTGACTATGATGGTTCCATGCTTGAGTCCTGCTCTCCCTATGTTGAAAAGTGAAATTAATTAGTGTTACAGCAGAGTAAGACATAACACCAAACATACACTTGTATAACTGTAAGTATCATAGAGATTTGAGTCAATGTTATTTAATTCCATTTATGCCTAAAATTATCTCAAGTACAACCAGTTGTACCCATTACACACCCTGGAAATACTGCTTTAGGTGAGAGCCTTTTAAGGCCACTCAGTCTTTTTTTAAAAAAAAAAATATATATTTATTTATTTATTTTTGGCTGTGTTGGGTCTTCGTTGCTGCGCATGGGCTTTCTCTAGCTGTGGCGAGCAGGGGCTACTCTTCATTGCAGTCTGTGGGCTTCTCATTGCAGTGGCTTCTCTTGTTGCAGTGGCTTCTCTTCTCATGGAGCTCTAGGTGCGTGGGCTTCAGTTGTTGTGGCTTGTGGGCTCAGTAGTTGTGGCTCACAGGCTCTAGGGCACAGGCTAGGTAGTTGTGGCACATGGGTTTAGTTACTCCGTGGCATGTGGGATCTTCCTGGACCAGGGCTTGAACCCGTGTCCCCTGCATTGGCCGGCAGATTCTTAACCACTACACCACCAGGGAAGTCCCCACTCAGTAAGTTTTAAAGTACCTTGTAATGTCCTAAATTTTAGCTTCTCCATATGACAGAACGTCAGCCCAAACTCCGTTTTTATCCTTCCCTTTTTATCTCATACCACTATGCGTTATTCCCATCTTTCTTTAACAATCAGGGTCAAAGCAGCCCAAAGCTTAGTATTGTTTAAGGGACTGATAATACAGGTAGAAACTAAGGGCTGAATAGGTGATCAATAATTATCTAACGTCTCAAATACCTATGTGGAGAAAATGTTATACAGTTGATCCTTGAACAACATCGGGGCTAGGGCTGCTGACCCTCTGTGCAGTCTGCACATAATTTATAGTCTGCCCTCCTTCTCCACAATTCTTCCTTATCCTCTGTATTTGAGGTTTTGCATCCACGGATTCAACCAACCTCCAATTGCATAGTACTGTAGTATTTACTATTTAAAAAAATCCACCTATAAGTGGACCCACACAGTTCAAACCCATGTTGTTCAAGGATCAACTGTATAAAAAAAAGGGGCCATATGACCTACAATAATCCAGTTAGAATCTAAATCAGGTTTTTAAAGGAGAGTGTGTTGAGCTGCATTTTTAATATCTTGGATAATAGTAAGGAAATTTGCAATATAAAAATAATTATTATTCATTTACAGGACGAAGTTTAGTAGGAATAAATATAAAGTAAACAACAAAAGAGCAAATGCAAAAAATGTGCAAATTTAGTAAAACAGGGTACAAATAAGTACATCAGAAAAAGGTGTAAAGGCAAAGGAAACTCCAAGCAAGAAATGAATAATTAATATGATACTTATCATATTATAAAATATATTTTATAAAATTATACTTGCAAATGGAACTGTGTGACGAGATCGTGCTATACAACTAAGAAGTAACTATTGCTATTTTGCTCAGTAGTGGTTAGATTTTCATTATAACATGAATTCAATTTACATCTCTGCAGTTTAAACAAATAGGAGCAAAATTGTCAAAGAACAGAAACTTATGTGAGTAAAGAGGTAAATTGAATTCCAGGAGGAGAAGAAAAAGGAGTTGGAATGACTTACTCTTTAATCTGAGGAAATAATATCTGAAACTAATTTAATCCTCTCTAAATTTGTTTCTTTAATATTATTTGTCTCCTTAATTTCCCAATACGTGAATGAAAGTTAAAAATTTCACCCTTTTGTTTCATTAGATGAAAAAATTCGGTAATTATTTTACTAATGTGCAGAGAAAATAAATGGACAAATACAGTTCACTAACAAATTAATTCTCATGTAAGCATATCATGAAATGCAAATGGTAACTATAAACCAAATTAATTAGTAAAATATATCTGCCATGAAAATAACATGATAACTTCCATAATTAGAATGTGTAACTTTTTAATTATCTATGTTGGAAGAACAGAAAAAACTATATGCTTATAAAATTTATTACTGTTGGTAGTAGTAATATAGTATCACACAAAAGGTAATAAAGCATCATTCTAGTTCTATCTACACCAGTTCTTCAATGGTAAATTAAGGCTCTCAACTTTATGAATTTAATAGGCAAGGATGTTGCCAATATTAATCGAATATTTACTGTGGATATAGTTTAAGAGAAAAGAATTTACCTTGCAATCTAGAAAAATTCCCTTGATACAAGATGTTCGTTCTGTTCATCTGAGTGTCAAAAACTCAAATGTATTTCAAATTTTATGTGATGACACTTGCATTAGCTATCTATTGCTGCACAACAAATTATTCCTAAGCATGTGTCTTAAAACAATAATCATTTATTGTCTCTCACAGTTTCTGCAGTCAGCTCAGGGCTTGATGGGTCTGGAAAATCCATTTACAAGGTGGCTCACTCCCCTTGCTGGCAAGTTGGTGCTGGCTGTCAGTGGAAGGTCTCAGTTATTTTCCACTGGGTCTCTCTGCCTGACTGTTCTCACAACATAACACGATGGCTGGCTTCCCTCAGAGAGAGCAATCTGAGAGACCTCGGTAGAAGCCATGTGTCTTTTACTACCTAGCTTTGGAAATCACACATCACTTCCACTGACTTCCAGGACTCACACAATTCAGTCCTAAGTAAGTGTGAGAATGGCCCACCCAAGTGCTTAAATACCAAGAGGAAAGGATCATTGGAGGCCATCTTGGAGACTGGCTACCACATTACTTACAATTTGTTAGATTACTTTCAAGTACAAAGATTATTCAATTTTAAAAAAATAAATTTTTTTATTCTGGAAGAAACTTCAAAGTTTTGTTTAAAATCTGAATCTACCCACTCAAATTTCCCATTACTCCCCAATAGATAATCTGGTTTTCTATCCCTTAAACATGGCGTTTTTATTTCCTACTCTGTAGCTTTGTTCGTGTTGTTCCTCCCTCTTCTTTATTTAATAAAACTTTTATAGAACATGGATAATTTTTTTCTTTAAAGTTCAACTGAAGCTGTAGTATCTGCATGAATCCTTATTTATTAGTTGCATCTACAGTGACTATCCTCTCCTCAGAATTTCTAAATATGCAATTCTTAAATCACACAATTGAACATTTAATGAGTCCCTTTTCATTCATCTAACACAGATGATAACTGAATGCCTACTATGTTCTAGGACTGTGCTAGGTGATGGCATAAAATTAATTATTTATTTCCCTTACGAGTCCAAATAATTCACTTATATATCTTATATTTATGATACTGATATTTAATATATGTTTTGCAAGTATATTCTTCAAGTTGTTAAATGTGTGTTTTTACTTTTTTTTTAATGTCCCCAAGTATATATTTTGTGTGCAGAAAAGGTTTTGTAGAGATTAATTTAGTTTTGAAGTTAATATTCAGGGTTTTTTTAAATTCATGTAATAAAAAGTCTATTTCTCTCAAGTTTTTAAGTTCAATTTACAAATGTTATTATTCTACTTATTAATATAGAAAGTTTAGCAATCACTTAGGGTCTCTTTAACATTTAATCCCATTTATATATTTGGTTAATTAAACTCCCTTAAGTATTTAAAACTCTATTTATAAATTGAAAATAGTTAACATATACCAGTTTGCCTGCATTTTAGGGTTTTGTAGAGATAATGTATGTAAAAGTACTTTGTAAAATCTCAATTAATATGCAAATATGGCATTATTGTTAAATTATAAAGTCAGATGTGCCACTTTGTTGAAACGATTTTATAGAAAACAAAGCACATGGCTTTGCTTATAAGTACTTTTAATAAATGTTTTAACAGTTTTTAAATATGGTAAAAAATTTTTAAAGTACTTCTCTTACCCTGAGTTAGATGGAGATAGGAGAAAGTCGAATCTGAATGAAATTAAAGTCCTAAGGAGGATTAAACACTGCTCCTTCTCATGACAGCCTATCTGAAACACCAAGAAGCATACAAAGCAAGCTTCAATCTAGACTTCAGAAGGCAGGTCTTAGCCTCACAGTAAGGACCTGGTGGAGACCAGAGATCTTGAGGTACACTAACATAAGGGTCAGGCTTCAGTCTAGTGGGGCAGATTTACAAATCAACTACTCAAATTAAATATGATGAATGCCTCTGACTACTAGATAATCCCAGGTAGAAACATCTTACAAAAGGCTACCTCAATGCAAGAGGACAAACCTGAGCAAAGGCAAGTCTTACGTGAAAGGCTTCTGACCCTAAGTAAGTAAAGGTGAATGGCAACCTGCAGTAAGAGAATAACAGAATGAGACTGGGAGGAAATCAATAATAGCTAAATTAAAACTTTAAAAAGTACACAGTATCTTCCCTATTCATAAGGGATTTGTTCCAGAGATGTGAGGGAAATGGGGAACTTGCAAATAGTGTATGATTAATGACAATAGGGATTGATTTGCTAAAACAAGATTGTTCTTGTCACAAAATGCTTCTGAAGGCTGCTCACGTTTCTCTCCATAACTTTTCGTGGTATTTCTTAAGGTTTCCTCTTTTTTCTCTTAGTATCTCTTTAATGACAGTAAAAGTTATTAAATATTATTTGAATGCACTTTTTAATTGTTATCTGTGACAAAACAAGAAGTATTCATAAAACACTTCTGCAGCATAACAAGTACAATGGTGTCTCGAGGAAAAGCACCTATGCAGCTTGAGTTACAAAGTGAACTTCCTGTTTTTTTCTGCAGAATACCATTTTTACTTGAAAGGATGATTTACAAAAGATAGTTATTTATTTATTTATTGAAATACAGTTGATTTACAATATTATATTAGTTTCAGGTGTACAGCAAAGTGATTCAGATATAAGCAGCTTTTATTTTTCCTTTCTAATTACTTTTTATCTATTTTTCTTGTTTTACTGAACTAGCTAGCATATTTAGTACAGTGTTTTATAAAAGTAGCGTTGCTGGGCAAGATTGTTTCATTCTCATTCTCAAGCGAAAGCTAACATTTCTCCATTATGTATAATGATTGCTGTCGTTTTTGAAGGTACCCTATCAGATTAAGAAAATCCCCTATAGTCTTGTTTCCTAAATGTTTTTATCAAGAAGAAATGTTGAATCCTTAAAAGTGTGTTCCCTGCATGTGTTCAGATGATCCTGTATTTTTCACTTTTATTGATTTGCTTCTTTTCTCCTTTTGCTTGATTAGTATTGGCAGAGGTTTAGCAATCTTATTAATATACACATGAATTCTTTGCATTATATATTTCTTTACTATTTCATTAACGTTGCTTTTATTATTATTTTCTCCCTTATACTTTATGTGGGTTTACTTTAGCCTTTTAAAAATTATTTTCTTTCTAACGTGTGCATTTAAGACTATAAAGTTTCTTCTAATTACTGGTTTAGCTGTATCATACATATACTCTTATAAAATATTTTATTTCCCTTCATATTCAAAATATTGTTCTAATTTCTATCATGATTCTTTTCTCTATATCCATAGGTTTTTTATAAATGAATATCTTCATTTCTAAGCATACAGAAATTTCACTGTTCTAATTATAATATTGGTTTATAGCATGATTACAGTAAACTCAGAGAAAATACACATCCAGATCTTTAGCTGTTTCAAAGGAAATGTTGGTGTAAGACATCTGGCACAGTATGTGAACATTAAAGTTTTAATCAGGTACCAAAATAGGTAAAATTACAAAGGGGTGGGATAAATCATTGTATGCAGAAGTTCAAATAAAATATCCGAAACCTGTCTGTGGACCCTTGAATCTCTTTACCCACTGTATAACATAAAAAGAATAAAAGTGTGGAGAGATATATAGATATTATTTGAGTAGAGGTCATCTTTGCCAAATACTTCTTTTGAATCCCATTCCAACTTCCTTCACCCCTAAGGAGCCAGGCTCGTCTGTCCCCCTGCAATTCAAACCTACCTTACTATGTGGTCCCTACAGCTGAAAGGCATAGTGGCCTTGGATCTGATTTACCCCAGGAAAATCAAGAGAATGAAGGATTGCTGCCTAGCTGCTTTGGTGTAGGACCAGGAAGGTTATTACTATGTTGAGAATAAGCCTACCTGAGCAAGGAGTGTTAGAGAAAGAGATATAAGACTGTTTCCTGTGGACCAAATGAAGAGCGAGAATGAAAGAGTGGGCTGTTTTGAGTCCTGTTCCTTGGGACTGTGTGGAGAGTTGGACACTTTAGCATCAAGAAGCTCTGAGGTAACACAGGATTACCAGTGCTTTGGAAGGAGTAACCACTGAACTCCCAGACTAGGATCCATCCTAGGATCCAAGTTGCTGCATGGGGAGACAGGTCCAAAAGCACACCTTTGTGGAACCCATGAAAATGCACCATTTGGTTATTGGTTTTAACCATCTTCCAGGCTCTGGGCACTACGTATGGTGCCAGGTCAAGTAATAAGTTTCATTCAACTGTCTCATTCCTCTCTTACCCTGCTCCCAATGTGTAGTGGTCAGAAAGGGGCTGGAGAGGGAATAGGGAACCAGAAAATAGAGAGCTTGTAAAGAAGCCACTTGTAGAATTCCATCTGACACAGGCATGAGCTACAGGAGAGAATTTTCAGTTATGATTTTGTATCATATATTCTAATTTTAAATTGATAGCCTCTGCAAATTTTGTTGTCCACAGAACTGTCCATTTCTTAAGAGTAAGCAAAAAGTCATGGAGCGTCAATATTTTTATTAAGGGCAGGAAGTTTATGTTCACCAAATAAATTGTAAAGAGGTGATGGGAAAGAAAAATAAAGTAACATTTTAATTGTATGCTATGATTTGTTGTTTCTAAATTCTTTAAATTATTTTCTAAATTTTATGCTTTCTCAAGACTGTGAAACAAGAGTACTAATCAGGGCTAAGTTAATTATTTATAGCATATTGTAATAAAAGCATTAATCTTTATGAAACATAAAAAAGAAAATGGTGACTGGAATGTCTTTAAAATTCTGAGATTGAGCTGGCAAGCCTAGTTAGTTGTAGAAAATTGTTCCAGAACCCTGTCCTTTCAAAAATCTATTGAACCACCACGCACACGGCAATAGCTTTGCAAATTGCACACGTAATGCTTAGATGAAATCCTACAGGTGAAGGGATTAACCCTATGCCCACATCTGCAAAGCAGCAAATGAGAGAGTCAGATTGGGTGGAAGTGCACATACTTTTGTAGGAATGAGAACATTCCCCAATTTAAAGGGGGCACTTATTACTCAGGTTTAACCGAGTGCTGCTGTGAGGAAATATGAAACCCAGAGTTGCCAAAGGAGCTGAAAATAAGATTTTCTCTTTCTTTCTCTGTCGCCGTTGTTCTTTTGTGAAACTTGCTGATTTTTAAATAGTAGCCTGTAGTCATAAAACATTGTGTGGCCAAACAACATACTTCTGGCCAGTTAGATATCAGAGGTTTCTAGTTTGTAAAACTCTGGAAGAGAGGCTGTTGACTTCTTTCTAAAACTTATCTTATCCTGGTTTATTAAGAAATAGCAGGGTAATGACCAGTTTACAGATTTGTTTGTCATTTTCTAATACTGGAGGTTTTCCTGTATATATTGCCCAGATTCATAACTTCACCGCTTCTCCATTTCTCTTCATGCTCAAATGCTAATCATTTAATCCTCCCTACCTTCTCAAATTCCTCTGGCTCTTAACAGTTCTCTGGGAACCAGAAATACTTGTGTTTGGATTATCAAACACATCCTGACCCCACTTGAAACTTTGATAGGACTACTATAGCTGTTTCCCTAATCAATCCATTATTCAAGGTGGCTAATTTTCTTGAGCAGCCTATACAGCAGAGGCTCATGGTCTTTTGGTATTAATGAAAACAGAAGGGAGATTAATAGCAGAATGGAAAGCAATCAATAAGATCTTACAATGAATAGGGAGTAAAGACTCTCTCCTTATAAAGAGATGGTCAAAAAAAGCTGGAATTTAAGCCTATGTGACTAGGAAGATTTCAACGTTTCCACTAATATTTGTCTTGGCCAAATCAAGTTTCCTATTATCCTAAACTAGTATAAGTAAAAAAGAAAAGAAGAAATTAGGTTATACTGAATTAATACCAAAATTTTCCCTGAAGGCACTACACCCTAGTACTTTTCTGAAAGATAAACACCTCCAGACACCTCTGGTTATCTTGCAGGTATGGGACACTGAAAAGAGCTCAGATGACTAGTCACAAACTTGAGTCTAGTCTAGGATTTCTCAGAGGGTGTTTCAGTGTACAAGTATATAAAAATTATCTGCAGTAACTGCTGGAAAAATAGTTTTCTGGGTTTTACTGAAAGGGAGCGGCCTGGAGATCACTGGGAAAAAATATTTTAATAGATATTTTAACATTGAGGGCTACTGCTTTGAGTCACTAAGTGCGAGTCCTTGGGATTTTCTCCTCTGATAATGAGCACAGATAACACCAGCTTGGCCAATCCCCTGGCTAATGTCAAGGATTAAATGAGATATTTGATCAGTGAAAGTGCTTTGAAAAATTCAGCATTCAGCCAAAGCAATGGATGGAGGAATGAACTGGCAAGAGATTTAATGATAAGAAAGAAATCTACAAGGTATTGGATCTGTAAAAGTGGCTAGAGGGCAGATGGGGAAAGCTCCTCCCAAATCATTAGAGCATTTAGAATGTCTCCCCATCTATTTGTAGTGAGGTGGATGGACCTAGAGTCTGTCATACAGACTGCAGTAAGTCAGAAAGAGAAAGACAAATATCATATGCTAACACATGTATATGGAATCTAAAAAAAAAAAAAAAAATGGCTCTGAAGAACCTAGGGGCAGGACAGTAATAAAGACCCAGAAGTAGAGAATGGACTTGAGGACACAGGAGGGGGAAGGGTAAGCTGGGACGAAGTGAGAGAGTGGCATGGACATATATACACTACCAAATGTAAAATAGATAGCTAGTGGGAAGCAGCCACATAGCACAGGGAGATCAGCTTGGTGCTTTGAGACCACCTAGAGGGGTGGGATAGGGAGGGTGGGAGGGAGACGCAAGAGGGAGGAGATAGGGGAACATATGTATATGTATAGCTCATTCACTTTGTTATACAGCAGAAAATAACACACCATTGTAAAGCAGTTATACTCCAATAAGGATGTTAAAAAAAAAAAGAATGTCTCCCCATCTCTCTATCAGCCTTCCTCCACTTTTCATTCTTGACCTTTCTCCATCCCAGCCCCTTCAGAGAGCCTGTCTCTCTATCAGCCTCCATCACTTTCTCCATCTCTTTTAACCTCATTTTTCCTCTCAATCTTTTTCTGATGTCAGAAAATTTCCTTCTCTCTCTCTCAGTCCTTTTTTCTACCCCTCCCTCAGCCAAGCCAAATACAAATAATGCCATGTAGAAAAATGGAAAAAATATCTTTCATTGGTACGTACTCTGAGAAATGTTGCTCACGGCAGAGAATTGGCTTTTTCACATGCAAAGAAGTTCCGTTCTAACAGCCCTATCTGAAAATTCCCAAAGGAGGTAAACATTAGGGAACAGAATTGAACATCTTGCTCCAGAATGAACATATTTAGGAATCACAGAATGAAAATGAAGCAAGATAACTTGAGGCGAAATGGGCGAAATGTACAGAAATTGCTCGCTACAGGAAGATCATACAATTGTAGATCCAGGAGAAAACTTCAATATCGATTAGTCAAACCACATCATGTTATAGATGGAGAAATGAAAGTCTTGAGAGGTTAAAAAAAAAAATTGCTTAGCTCAGTCACACAGCAAGCTTGCGGCTGCTGGTGACGAAAGCCAAAGGGTCTTGGCTCAGAGGACGGCGCACCCCACACAGGTGCACAGCGTTGGTCTGTGACACCAGCCAGAGCTCAATGAGAAGAGAAGGGAAGAGAGCATCTTATATTCCAAATATATGGAAGGAGCTACAGCAGG
Organism: Neophocaena asiaeorientalis asiaeorientalis; assembly: GCF_003031525.2. Classification (NCBI taxonomy): domain Eukaryota; kingdom Metazoa; phylum Chordata; class Mammalia; order Artiodactyla; family Phocoenidae; genus Neophocaena; species Neophocaena asiaeorientalis. Next base: position 9,869,225 of record NW_020185337.1, on the reverse strand, counting down.
TTTTCTTTTATGTAATACGATCGTAAAATGGTTCATGCGTTGTAGGACTTTTGTGTTTTTATTTGACAAAGGAAAAAGCTGTTAGTCCCATGTCAACTGCCCAGATGGCATTTTGATTATTTATTGATCAGTGACAATTTTAAAACCTGGGAATAATTGAATTATTGGATACCTTTACTTCTGAACAGGATTAGATAGGATAAAGTTATTTATTCGACCTTCTGAACCAAGACTTCAGGAACAGAGAGGTGACTTCTGTAATCAGCGTGTCTTGAATTTCCATAATTTTACATTTTGTTCTAGTGGGGGTAAGGATTATTCTGAGCTAAATGATTCAGGATTACCTGATGAACGTTCAGTGCCTAGAATAAAAGGATACCAATTTTTTCTTGTGAGCGAGACACAGGAATGATTCAACACTTGCCTTCAGATAATCACGCCATTCTTGTGTGATTTGGACAGTTGATGTAAACAATGTTTCTGCTATTCATACAAATATAAGACAGGTCAACCTCATAAAGCAAATCAAATAAGTTCAGCCAATGAAGAGAATGACACTCACAGCTTCTCCACAACCCAGGCCTAAAATGACACTCACAGCTTCTCCACAACCCAGGCCAAGGATAAAAGTAAATATTGTGGGCTTCCCTGGTGGCGCAGTGGTTGAGAGTCCGCCTGCCGATGCAGGGGACACGGGTTCGTGCCCCGGTCCGTGGAAGATCCCACATGCCGCAGAGCGGCTGGGCCCGTGAGCCATGGCCGCTGAGCCTGCGTGTCTGGAGCCTGTGCTCCGCAACGGGAGAGGCCACAACAGTGAAAGGCCCGTGTACCGCAAAATAAATAAATGAATGAATGAATGAATGAATGAATGAATATTGTCCTCAAGTCACTGAAAACAAAGCCAGGAATGCCTTGGGGTATTTTCAACTCTACTGACTTTTGAAGAAATACAGTTCTCCAAATTAAAGCAAGAGCCAGTTGGTAAGCATCACCTATGTGTTCAAAGATAGGTCATGGGGAAAACAATGATCAATTAGACATTGTCCTTGCTTCCAAGAGATTTATGTTTAGTTAGGTTGTAATGGACTCTAATAAGTGTTTTTTGAATGATTGACAACATTGTCATTTTTCTTCTACTTTGCAAATCTATAGAGTTTTAAACATTAATTGATATAAAACTTGCACCCAACAAATGAGGCCTTCAGAAAATGAAAAAGAAAAAAAAAGTTTATAGATTCACATAATTTAATTATCTTAATCCCAATAATGCAACTACCATTAATAAACCTTTAAATTAGTTAATTATGTGCATTTAAAAAGGTGATTCTCACTTTTTAAAATTGGATTTGCAGGGGAGAGATAACTGGGAGATGTCTCACTGTTGGACAGAGGAGTTGTCAGAATAGCCTTGAGCTGACAAATGCAGGAGTGGCCTCTCTTCCCTAGGGAAAGTGTGTGAGAGTTCAGAATTTATGTCCTCAAACTTGCTGAATGCCCTAGGAGGACGATTTCACAGTTCATACCACACATACACACACACACACACACACACAAATCGTTCCTTTTCCCACTTCAATTAAAAATAAGTTCGGGGGGGGGGAAGGGGAAGCTGGGATGAAGTGAGAGAGTGGCATGGACATATATACACTACCAAACGTAAAATAGATAGCTAGTGGGAAGCTGCTGTGTAACACAAGGAGATCAACTCGATGCTTTGTGAAGACCTAGGGGGGTGGGATAGGGAGGGTGGGAGGGAGGCTCAAGAGGGAGGGGATATGGGGATATATATATACATAGAGCTGATTCACTTTGTTGTACAGCAGAAACTAACACAACATTGTAAAGCACTTATACTCCAATAAAGATGTGGGAAAAAAAAATAAGTTCAATGTGTGATACAAATGATTTTCTGTGTTTTGTGTGTGTGTTTTTTTTAACCTGGGCATAATTTCAACACATGGCAACTTGAGTGTATAGCAGCCATAAAAAAATATGTAAAGGTACATGGCTAAAAGCGCAATGATGGATTGGCAGTTAAAGGCCCAGACAGTAAAGAAAAATTCTCAAATTATGAAGTACATTCCTCTTCATCTATTGATTCCGTGAGTTAAATGTTAGGTTGCATATTAATAACTGAATTTTAATAGTGATTTATGACTTACAGAGCATCTAAAATAGGTTTTCCAATGATCATTTAACACCAATATTGTGTCAACAATTATCATTTTTCTCATTTTTAGATAAAGAAACTGAGGGTAACAAGCATTTAGTGTCTTGGCCGGCTTCAGCATACTAAGAAGCTGGATCCAAAGTTGGTTGGTTCTCACATTAAGAACAAAGTTCCTTCCACTAACCTATCCCACCTCTAAGAGTAAGCAATGCTCAATACTTTAAGATAAGAAATAATATTTGAGGTTGTTGACTATTCTCAGACTAAAATGTTAGAATTTTCATTAAACACAAGTACAATTTTGCTTATTAATTTGAGTGATTAGTTTATACGGTGAGTTAAATAACTTACAAACCTAAAATCATCTTAGATAATATACCAGTCTGTATATGTCAAATTGTGCCTGTATATATTATGATTAAGAACATAACTGGCAATCGTATTTCATTCCTACTTCAATTCTATTGTGAAAAATTATGTGCTGGTTTTTCTCTTTATGAGAATGAACATTGTAATTATTTAAATATTTGCTGATTCTAGATTGGAATCAATTTGGCAGTAAAGTAGTTTGTCTAAGGAATGGGATATTACAATCTGTAGGATTCTGAGTTCCCAGACTCAGCAAAACATAATAGAGTCATTATATGCTGGACACTGTTCTCAGTGTTTTTGTGTATTACCTCACACGATCCTCCCAATACCCCTATGAGGTAAGACTGTACTCATCCCTATTTTATAGCTGAGAAAGCTGAAGGTTAAGTAACTTGCCCGAGTTCACACAGATAGTAAGTGGCAGAGCTGGAATTTGAACCCAGACAGTCTGGCTCCAGAAGAATTATAGATGTGACACTAAGTAATTATTTCACTAATAGTTATTTCCTCTTTGCTTCTTTCCTTCTCTTCTAAGTCCCATATTAGCTACACTGACATCTGTATCAGAGCCAAGAACATTATTTTTTTCCAACCAACATAACAGTGAGTAGGTAGGGAAATGACTACAACTCCTTTAACCCATCCCCTAATAATTAACTGAATCCAGGATATTAAGTGGCTAATTAGCACTAAGGAGAAAGTCATTCATAGCACTGTGGTCTTAGTTTGCCGTTTAGAGGTGCTGAAGGGGCTATGAGAGGCAGCAGTGCTTCCAGACGACTCAAGTGGAACGTCTCTACCCTTATTCTTTTGATCAGAAAAACTCAACTTATTGCAGTTGTACTGCATTGGAAGATAGCAAGCTAGAAGGGAAGATTTTGAAGAATAATATTCTCTGATTTGATTTTAAGCACTGTCACTCTAGGATAACTTTACACTATCTCCAAGCCTCGGTGTCCTAATCAGTAAAATGGGAATGACAAAGCTGGCCTTGAAATGTTGTGATGGAAGTAATGTGTGTAAAGTGCCAGGTACAACACATGGTAGATGTCAGTAGATGTTGTAACAATACATATCTTGGTTAACTTGGACCAGACCTAGTTGTGATCTCCATTTTTCTTTTCTTTTCTTTTTTTTTTTTTTTTTTTTTTTTTGGCCACACCCTGCAGCTTGCAGGATCTTAGTTCCCCAGCTGGGGATGGAACACACACTCCCTGCAGTGGAAGTGTGGAGTCTTAACCACTGGACCACCAGGGAAGTCTCCATTCTCTGTTTTTTGACACAACTAATTTAGGTTTAGGCCAGAATATGACTGATTAGACAGAATAAAAATCAGTTTACATTTCAGATGAGCAGCACACTAAGAATGAAATCAATGGCATTGACATTTTTGACTGCCAGCCTCACAACATAGTTCCTTATTGACTCTATACAGACAAATGATTGCCTTAGGAAAGGACCTGCTTAGAATATTGTTTAACTTATTCAACAAAAGCTTTATCGAATTTTTTCTTGAAATGAAGAGGAAGAGAGGTAGTGAATATCAATTAGAATATCAGAGAAACTCTGGTATAATGTATATATTATCATCCAAACCAAAATGTTCCCATCAGAAAATAATCAATCCTGAATTTCTCCAAAAAGCAGAGCCTGAGACAAGGGTTTGTATGCAGTTTGTAAAGGAAAGTGATCTCAAGAAAAGGAGTAGACAACTAAAATAGTGAAAGTGGAGCAGCAATAGAAGAGGAAAGCATTTATTCACTGGCCCCATTCTTCTTTTGGGCAAAGCCTGTCTCATAGAGTGCTAAGGCTCCTGCACTTCTAGCTCAGATACACAACAGTGCCAGGTGGGTTTCTGTAGGTGAAGCATGCCTTAGTATGAGAACAACAGGAGACAGGAAAGCAAGAGATACTCATTCACGTGAGACAAGATACTGTCAAGCTACACCTGAGAGGTTGCCATAGCAATGGTTAGATTAAAGGCATCCAGAGAGGATGTAGGTGGCTGCTTCTATTTAGAGACTAGTTATGATTATCTCTACTGATATGTCATTCTACAAGACACAAAACCTCTATTCAAGTTTAGAAAGCTATTTTTTTTATGGTTGCCGAAATTTGGGAATCATATAGTGGCCCTTCTAGATGTGATTGACACCACTAATGTTTCCCATGCTACTGTTGATATTGTATGCAACAGCAGAAAAGGAAAAACGATCTTACTTGTTAACTAAAAGAGCTTCTTTTAACACTCAACAGGCATTATTATCCTAACCTGACAGAGCTATAACGACCCACAGGAATTCAGTAACAGGAATGGAGACATTTACTACACAGGAATTGAATGGAATGTCGTTTAGAGTAAATTCCTGCTTTGACATTCAAGGTTTAGAAAAACACATCTCAAATTGTTCTCAGAGGTAAAGAGGATGTTGGAAAGTGATGACTAAGAAAAAAAGAATATAAGGAACTTGGACTAGATAATTATTCACAAGTTATAATATTTACCTGGAGCTTGAAATATAATGTCATCAATGAAAAGGAAAGGATGAGCAACTATCCAGTAAATTAGAAGCTTTTTGAAACGTTCAGACGTTCATCTTTTTTCTCAATATCTGAATAATTACAATCAGCAAGATAAAATTGCCAATTTGCCAGTGACAACTGTTATGAATCTCTTAAAAATAAGAATTCTAGAATGATCACTTCTACTTTTAAAGATCATTGAAGAAAAAAGGAGTAGTAAGGAAAGTATGCTAAATAAAAGGCTTGGAAACTTTTCCCATTGAATTTGTTTCTACACTGATTCATTCTTTCTATAGTAGATCACCCACTTCAGGTAAGATCTATTGATAGTGACTAAGCTAAGAGGAAGTAACAAGTAAGATAATCTGCTCTGAAGCAGTACATATGTTACTTAAAATAACACATGAATTAATGATGTACGATATTTATTTAATTTTTTTCCAACTTCTCTTATGTGAACTTTGCTTTTAGAAAAAAAGCCATTTTGTATTTTTGAGAAATTGGTTGGTAATAAGGTTTCTCCTTGAATATTTATAACCATAGAAGATATTACATAAAGTATTTGATACCCAAAAAAGGAGAAGTAGAATCAATTGTATTTAGATATTCTTCCTCCCAATGATTATAGTCAGAGTAGTTTATTCGTCCAGGTTTGCTGTAAATTACTGTCACCTGGTACTAGGTTGTCCACCTACCCCTAACATCTTCTCTTCTGCTGGAGTTTGGGAATTGACTTACTTTGATAAGAAGCCCCTTTCCATATATTTGGCTCGCGCTTTCATAGCCAGGAATCAAAATACTCCACTTGTTTTCATGATATGTTCTGTGATTCATACCTGTCCACAACTCTTTCACAAGGATAAGGTAGTAAACAAAAAGTGATTATCAGAGGAAGAAATTAAAAATGGATGGGCAACTATATCATTCATTTATGCATTCATTCAGCTTATTATATCTTTATTATGTGTTTAGAACTGTTACTATACAGACTATAATAAATATGACCCTTACTTTCATGTAGCTTATAGTCTGGTACAGGAGATAAGATATGCACACAAATAACTAAGATAAAGTTGGAAAATAAGTGCCATAAGAGAGTTACAAATATGGGCGTCCAGCAGAGAAATAAATTGCTTTGCTATGTTATTAATCTTCCAGTGAGTAGGACAGGACTAAAATCTCTTGGCAGACAAGTGTAAAGAACGATCATCCCCCACCATCACCTCCAGGGGCATTCCATCTACCAACCAGACAATTTTAACCTACCATTGTACATCTCTATTTGAATATCTTATTAAGACTTCGAACTCACCACGTCCAAAATCAAGTTCATCACTTTCTCCCGAAACCATCTCCTCCTATCTTTCCATACGTCTGGTCCCAGTCCATTTCCCTACTTCTATTATTCAAATAACACTCTACATCTCAGTCACTGTCTCTCTCATAGCCAGTCAATAATATGGCGTCACAAACTTTCTATTTCTTTAAAGCTCTTCCCTAGACCCTTCTTTTCATTTTATGGACAGACTTTCAGACTTGGAATAACATCTGAACCATTTTCTTTAGCTTTTCTCTCTCCTGACTGCAATAGTCTAATTATACCCTGTTGACAGATGAATCTTCTCAGTTTATGGTCCCAATCAGATAATTCCCATGCTCAAACACATTTAGAAAATCCAATATAATTAACTACCTGAGTCAATATTACTCATCCTGGTATTCAACATATCCTGAGCTATATTTCCAACACTTAACCTCTGTCCAATCTGTCACCTCCTTACATTTCTAGACTGGAAGATACTGAAGTTTTAAAGTTCCTATTCAAGAAATTCCATCCATCCAACCTGTTTCTCAAGTTTCAAAGTTTATCATAATTTCCACTTATATATGAAGGCTTTTCTGATGTTCCTACACCCAAAACTAAGCTAGTTGTGAATTCTCCACAGCATTCTTTATTTACCACTTAAGACTTACGATGGAATCAAACTTGTAATTATTTGGCGCTCCTCTCTCCCCACCACTTCTAGGACAAGGGCTGAGTCACAGTGATCGCTATAAACCTACAGCGTCTAGCACAGTGTTTGTCTTAGAGGATGTTCAATCCATTTTTTTTTTCCATGACACCGAACGTTCAATCCCTAACAAATGAATTTCAACAAGCAATTAAATTCTTCTTCAGACACCAATAAAGTGACGTGTGTTCCTGCTTGCAGATGGCTAAAACATTTTAATCTTTCCTAAATTAATGTAAAGTTCAAAAAGCAAATGGCACTTGAAAAGTAAATTGCTTCCAGGGCCTCCTTTTTCTTGGAATCCTTCTTCGTTTAACTTTTCTCAGTCCTGACAGTCTAAAGCTCATCGGTCTAGACTTAAAAGCCAAAGGAGCTTAAAAGCCACGCAGGGGTCTGTTCAGTTTTAAATACAATTTAGAAAACCTTGGGAAAGAATGACAGTTCCTTTTCAAGAACCTCCCATACATATTTCAATAGAACAGCTTTCCAAATTGGAAACTGTAAAATATTGTACCGCTCACCAAGTAATAAAGTCACTCACTGCCATGCAGAAAAATTTCCTTGGTTTTCACGAAGAGCACAAAAAACTATATTGTATTTATTTAAATCTGAAACTGACAAAAAAGACAGACAGAAAAAGAAAAGTCAGTTTCTCTAAAAGATCATTATTTAGGAATAAATTACTATGCAAAAAAGCATGGATCTTCTTGACAACTTGTGAATTTAAGGCAGATGAAATGCCTCCTTCTGTACTCCTATAATCAACTCTGCTGATGAGATATGATAAGCATTCTAAGCTTGGGGAACATATAAAGCTTTGAAATCAATGTGTTTCCGGTACAGGGGGTTAGGAAAAGAACTTAATAAATCAGCTTAGGAAATGCTTCATTTCCTGAACCGTATCTGGGAAGGAAAACATAAAACAGGCAGAACCAGGTGCAAAAAAAATCATACACGTGGATGGCAAAATCTCTTCCAGTTCCTTGTAGGCCTCACTCCGATGGTCAATTTATGCTCCTGAGCCAGCACTTCTTTTTCTAGGATAAATGGGGTAGATTTTACAGACACTTGCCTTAAATTAACAAAGGCTCCCTGGCAGAGGTTGAAAGAGATAGTCATTATGTAACCGCTGTCTCTGCTCAAATAAGAAATTATCTTACTATTGACATATATACACTAATATGTATAAAATGGGTAACTAATAAGGACCTGCTGTATAAAAAAATAAATTAAATTAAAAAGAAAAGAAATTATCTTACTTTGGTTAATAGTTCATTAGAAAGAAGACACTATTATTAGAGAGGTTGGGCTCATTACCAATGAGCTAAAGGACGCTGGTTTTATTCCTACAATGATCATAATAGAAAAATCTGCCAGGTCATCTCTGGGTTATCCTTCACCTTTCCAGCTTCCTTACGGTCAGGTTTTGTAGGCTGCTTCTATTGATTCTATTCCACTTTGCTTTCTGAAGTACAAGTAATCCATTCCTATCTATCTCTCCCATGCAAACTGAAGAGTTACTTATAAGCTAGTGCATTGATTTCTGTGTCATCTCATAAATATTCTTTATTTTTAAAAAATCAGAACTTTGTAACTCATCTAAGTTAAATTTTCTGGTCTTATACCCACTTCAGCTTAACCCTGGAAAGTCCCAGATGGATTGTAATCAATCGTATGTGATTTTGCAGTGTTTGGGCATTTGTACTAAACTTATATACGTATTTTGAGAAATTAATGATAAATATTGTTCAAGAAGGAGTGTGCTTATTTTTTCCTACCTAATCACTGCAAATGGAATTTTGTAAGCAGTGAAGTTTGAAAAGAGCACATGCACAATAAAATTAGAATTGAGTTTTTTCCAGGGCTCCTCAGAGCCAGAATCAATGTGTCCCAACTGTGTTCTTTTATGATAGTTTGTACTTTAGTTTTCGCACCTATTAAATCTGTCTTATGTTAGATTTACATGCGTATTTCTCCCGATAGTGCATTTGCCACTGTGGGCAAGGACAATGTCTTAACTCATTTTTGTATTCCTTGCACTGCTGAATACATGGTGAGAGCCTAATAAATATTGATTAAATCTAATTGCTTACAGTAAATCCCTCCGGAAGGGTTAAAAGTCAAATGTAATAATTTCTTGCAACTGGTCATTAATATAGTCAGGGCTTATGTAGGTGCATATATATCCTTTATCTAAGTTTTAGAACCTTCAGTCAATGGGTAGGGTTTTTATGTCTATAAATTCCCTGAAACGTTATGCAAAATATTGTACGTATGTGTGTAGATCTGTGTTAATTTCTAGAGCAAGCATCCATAAACTTTAATCAAGTGACTCTCCTCCATTCTCACCCTCACCCCTCAAGATATTAAGATTCACTTGCCCAGGCAGTTTTATCCAACCTCTCAATTTATCAGAGCCAAAAGATAGTTGGGACAAATATAGGCCAGCGTCTGCAGAGCACTGTTTCTGATTACAGCCTTTCACCAGTACACGACAATCTTGTTATTTCTAGACTTACGTCTGAAAAGAGCACATTTTTGAGAAATAGTCCATTTTTAGCCAGCATTTGATCCCCAGATTGTTACTCTCTGAAAAGGCTATTGTATATTCCCGGTACCTTTATGATGCCATGGAACACACTTCAAGGCCGCTGCAGCAGCAAACACTTTCCTTCATGAAAACAAACATCCTCTCTGCGGAGCCTTCTCCACGCATCCCCCCGTCCACGCACACACACTCAACTCAGCAAATGCACTACTGCGTCTACCTCTCAGGGGAGGCTTCCTGAAGGTAAACTGAGGCTCAGAGCCGCCCACTAGTGATTTCTGATCCACACCGTCAGAACAATAAGAGAAAAGGGTACCTGCGTCATCCAAACCGCTACAAAGACTGGACAGAAGAAGACAAAGTATGGTCCCTTGAAGCAGTTTCATGGTGCCTGTGGATCGTCACAGTGGCTCTTCCCTCCAGAGTCAGGCAGGGACGACTCCCTCCCAGCCTGGCAGGGCCTTCTTAGCAAATGGAAAAGGTGTGCTGGATTTGAACAGCCACTGCCCATGCCTACTTATTTCGGGGGCTCTGATAAAGAACAGGAGGAAATGCACACACTCCCTTTGGGAGTTCAGCAGAGAGGAGATTTATTGTTTCAGTCCCTTACAGGAACTTTTTTTTTTTCTCTTCCTTTGGCAGCCACTTGTGTTTTTGTTACTACATTATTTTGTTCTTCTTCAACAAAAAGGTCAGGACGGGTTTTGAACAGAAAGAGATCTTTCTTCAGAATGGATCTTACAGGCTTTCTAACTTTTGTTTTGAAAGTATGTTTTGGAGTGTTTATAAAGGGGCCTTATTAAACAACGACTTGGTTTGGATAAAGAGGCTTTAATTGCCTGAGGGTTAAATTTGAGAGCAGAATCCACAAAGAATCAACTTTTCTTCTCTCTTTCCAACTTGAAAGCCAGATTAGTAAAGACCACCTTCTGGATAAGTGCAAAACTTTATTAAGTAGATCATGCTCTGACTTGAGTAAGTGAAAAGACTTCTTATCTGATGGCCAGGGAGGTTTTTCAGGATATTTCTAATAGAATTAAGTAAAGACCCGTGAGTGCTCACGGCTCACTCCTGGTCTTATTGTTGGAATTCGATGAAGGAAAAGAAAAAAACACTTATAATACCCTGTGGATACTCTTCTCTAGGAAATGTGATGGGAATGGCACTGGGATGGAATGCCCTTGTAACAAGTCAATGAAATAGGGAGAGATGGAGTCTTTGGACCAGAATGCCAATCAGGCAAGATACACTGTGTATTAAGGATCTCTTTGATGTTAATAGCAATTGATTAAAACATGGTGCTAATGCAGCCTCAGCCCTGACTAAAATCCCTGTGTGTGTGCGCCAAGTAATTCTACACTTCTCCCCAGCCACGGGCTACACATCTAAACTCAGCCAATCGTCCTTTATATACCTTTAGGCATGAAGCCCCTGGACAAAAGAGTGTCAGTGGGTCAATACTAATTCATCTTTTCCGCCAAGAAAACTATTCCAAAAGTACACCTTTATCTGTTTATAAGGAGGACATACATTTCACTGCTGCACGGTGCAGGGAAGGACTTATTCCAAGAGTGGATAGAGCAAGTTGATTGATCAAAACACCCCAAAAACTAGGTTGTTTTATCCTAAGTTATACCAAGTCTCAGAAGAGCCTCTAAGTGTCTATTTTGTGTATAAAACCTAATTTTACCCTCTCTTCTAAGTAATTTTCTAAAACAGACTGCCTTTGGAGCTGTTACTTTATTTGTCATATCCTGGAGAGTATAAAGATAGCAATGTATGTGAATAGATGTCACATGTACTTTCCAGAAATAAATTGGGGTGTGGCCATGAACTCACAGTGGAGCCACTCACATTACCTCACTTCCTGCTCCTTGCTCTGCTTTAACTAGGGAGTTTTCAGCACACATGGTCAGTCCTGATGTTGGTCACAATCATTGTTGCAGGAATTCAATAGCATTTTGATTTCTTTGATTCTGATGCCTGACTGCTAGGCATTTCCGTGAAAAACATTAGATGCCTATTCCAAGAATGCTTGATAATAGAATATTATGTCTATTTAAAAGATAAGACCTGTAGATGAAGAAAATAAAAACAAAATCTGAGAAATGCATTTTTAAATGGTTAGGCAAAAGAAAAAAAGGAAAAATAGGAGTAATACATTTGGTCAGCTTTATCTTAATAGATCAGGGGTATCTTTAAGGTAAAAGAATTCATTGAAACAGTGGCGACTGCAAGAAGAGACAGATCAATGGTATAAAATAGAAAGTACAGACACAGAAATATATATATCTATCTACATGTATACATAGGTATATTTGCCCATATGTGTGTGTGGAGAGATTAGATATAGATGAATTTAATATACAGCAAATGTGATGAGTAGAATGTACTATTTAATAGGTGATTTTTGACAGGTTTTTAACCATCTTAAAAAAATTAAAGTTAGCTATCTACTTCAAATACCAAAATAAATTTCTTATATGTTAAAGATTTAAACATAAAAAACAAAATTATAACATTCTAAAAGAGAACATGGGTGACTATTTGCATATAACTGGGGCAGAGAGGACATTTTATGCATAACTCCAAAAGCAGAATACATAAAAGAAAGACTTGATCTTTTTTCTTTCATAGGAATTAAAAGATTTTTGGCCCAACACACAAGATGAAAAGGCAAATGTAAAAGTTCATGAAAAAATAATACGTAATACAGATTTGATATCCTTCATATGAAAAGACCTTTTGCTAATCAATAATAAAACAATGACTTTGCACCTGAAAATAACAACATCATAGAAGAAACAAAAGGCCAGCAAAATGGAAAAGTATATTTATCTCAGTAGAAATTAAACACATGGATATTCAAGAACTGAGATAACAGATTTTTTTTTTTTTGCCTTTCCAATATAATTAGGTATATTTTCTGACAATACCCAGTTTTAATTAATGTTCAAGGAAAGTTACTGTCTTATTCTTAGGGTATGACCTTTCAGGGGGGTGTGACCTGACAATATACATCAAGGTTATTGATACACCAAAACAATACACATCTATGTTAAAGAACCACACTCTTTGAACTTGCAATGATATGTTTAGGAACTTATTCTAAAAAGGAAGATGCTCATTAAAGTTTATGTTATTATAAACACTTGTCAAGGACATTAGTTATTGGGGAATAAGATGGAATATTCTGCCACAAAATAGTATTAAAAAATTTTTTACGGATGTGGAAACACCTTCATGATATTTTGTTGCATGTATCTATGCATTTGTATGTACATATGCATATATACATATGTGTGAATACATACATGTATTTAAAACAGAAAATGTTAACAGTGCTTATATTCTGACAGCGAATTGTGGATGGTTTTTATCTTGTATTTTTTTATTTTTCTTAAAAAGATTTTCAGAGTAAAACATATTATTTCTATCATAAAACAAAACAAAACAAAACTTTTCTTTGACCTGATACTTTTTGTTTAATTTAATATTTTGAGGGAATATTTATACAAACATTTTGTATTCTAACCTACTTGAATGTTTTCATTATTTGGAAGTGTGTGATTTAAGAGCACTTTATTAAAAGAAAACCTGTGAAGAGAACTAAACCACTACAAACTAATCTGAGAAATGAAAAGATGTTTTTGCTTTTGTTTTTTTCACAATTCGTCCTCTGTATTCTTGTTGAATCTGAGAGAGAAGCTGTTGTGAGGCCGTGCAAAAGCAATCTCAGAACTCTTTCCCAGCACATCTCAAGGTTTGCAATTGACATCTTTGACACTGAAGAAATTGTATAGTGAAGACTCCAACACTAATGGGCATACTTTAACTTGTGTGGTGCTGAGATTATTCAGCCGGCACCATTACTGAGCCCCAAATTAAACTTCCTCTCCATCCTTGCCTCCTTCCTCTCTCCTAGCGCGTCACTGAATAAAATCACCTAAAATGGTAGGGAAGGCCAAAAGGTGATCACGGGGCTTCCCTGGTGGCGCAGTGGTTAAGAGTCCGCCTGCTGATGCGAGGGACACGGGTTCGTGCCCCAGTCCGGGACGATTCCACATGCCACGCGCAGGCCGCTGGGCCTGCGCGTCCGAAGCCTGTGCTCCGCAACGGGAGAGGCCACAACAGTGAGAGGCCCGCGTACTGCAAAAAAAAAAAAAAAAGGGGATCATGAACTAGCAAAGAGCATGAGCTCTGTGTTCAATCCTGCCTCCTTCTTTTGGTCCTTCATGGTTCAACTGAATTACTTGGCCTCTTTATGCCTTGGTCTCCCCATGAAAAAAAGGGGATAATCACCATGGAAACTTCAAATGTGTTTAGAGAATTAAGTGAGATTCCAGAAAGTCTTCTAAAATTGTATATTAAAACAGACAAACCTTAACCTTGTAGTTTAGGCTAAAATAGATTGTCTTCGTTCCATGGTATGCTTTCAGGTTGTTCAGATTTTAAATAAACCATATTATTCCAAAGTGATTGACCAGTTTCCTAAGAAGTATTCCGATGATGAGAGTCCCAAAATATTGTTGACAGCAGATTAAACAGACTCCCAAATCTTATTTTTAGGAATTTATTCCATGTTCCACTTTTAAGTTTCTTTAAATATCAGGTCCTTTCTTCAGTGGAGATAGAACCTAACAGATTCCTTTTGTTACTTGTCTATCTGAAACGGCAATTGGGGAATCTCCTGAAGGTATTGGGAACAGAGCTGAAGACAAACAGGCTCATGGTCCTAGAGATATTAAGTCCCCCTCCTGCAAAGCCAAAATGGATATGAGGATCAATAGTGGGCGGGCCCAGCCATTTGGCCAAACTTATGTCAGTAAAATATCTTCCTCACTTACTGTATTTCTAATAATCAACTCCCAGTGGCCAAGGGCCAGTGCTATTTCATTATTGCTCAAGTTAAAAGAAGACACGGTAAGCTGATTTTTGAAGTTTCCAAAGAGCTTGTCTTTTACATTCTGCAGTGGTCCATTATAATTTTATACCTCAACATACAAAGAGAATTCTCTCACCTCACACTAACTCCCTAACCTTATAGGGTTCAGTCTCTAAGTCTCGATATATAAGGGCATAAATATGGAAAAATTGTAAAAGCACAGTCGGATAAGATATTCAAAAAAGTTACTTTAGTACAATTCTCAGTAACATTTTCATTTGTCAGGAATCCCCTTGACAAATGGTGAATGAGCTTGCATGTCAAAAGTAGAAATGACTGGGGCTCATTACTCTGTAAGGCAGTTCTCCTGTTGGGCTATGCTTCTTGTTAAAAAGTTCAATCACCATTTCTCATCCTTATCTGCCTTAAGAAGCTTTGGAAATCATTGTCATAAATTGGTTTTTTTGTGTACAAAACTGAGCTTAAGGGTTTTTTCCATTAATCATATTAATAAGGAAATGAGATTTTTACAAGCACTTTTGGGGAATAAGATAGAATATAATTCATTTAATTATATCTAATGAAGCACAGGTATGATTACTTCCTTGGAGTTCTGTAATATGTAAATGAACTCAGAAATATTGATAAATAAGCAAATATAAAGTGCTTCATTATTTACTCAACTTTCCATTTAGCTCAGCTGTTACCACATACCCTATGTCCAAGATTTCTGCTCCGATGTCTTATTTTTGGTGTGCTGGAAATAGTATCTTAGGGAAATATTCTTTTCTTATGTCAAATGATACCTAATAAAAATTGAATGAGTAGTATATGCCAGGGATTTTTTACAGATACGTTCATACAAAAGTGTGACATAACTGAATGGCAGCTAAGTGCTTTCACTTCATATATACTCCATCCAGCTTAACTAATTTACCTATTCAGATTTTACTCCTTTTTTCTACCCATTTCAGTTCTTGTTCTGTTTCCCACATCCCTTTTTGCATTGTTCATCTCTGTGGCCATTTCATAATACTCAAAGGAATCTTTCACAGGACTAGATCTGAAACAATTTAAAAGCATGATGAGGTGATTTATTTACTTCTCCCTTCCAAACTTCCAGACAAATGGAAGTTGAAGTTAATTCTCTAGAAACTGGGTTGTTTTTTCTCTGTTTTTCCAAATAAAGAAAGCCAACTGCAGGCACAGCTTTCTGGTATTCATAGAAACATATAAACTTAAAGTTAGAAATGGAGTGTCTGTACTGGTTCATTCCTCTTAATAAACCACTCTTTACACATAACTCAGTGAAAGAGTTACCTTACTAATGCCTCCTGGGCTACTACCCCGGGGATTCAAGAAACTGCTGTTTGCTCTCTTTGTCTATTTTGTTCCCAATCTTCTTTGGTCATTCCCTCCCAGGATCCAGTCGATGCCCTTCATAATGGCCTCTACCTACTGATGTTTCAGTTTGGTTTCCCCTTGGCTGTATCCCATATCAACATTTTACTAACCTGTGGAGAGATTTCCCAGATTATGATGTTCCATACACCCCACCCTGACTCTTGTCAAAACTGGCTGACGGGCTTCCCTGGTGGCACAGTGCTTGAGAGTCCGCCTGCCGATGCAGGGGACACGGGTTCGTGCCCCGGTCCGGGAAGATCCCACATGCCGCGGAGCGGCTGGGCCCGTGAGCCATGGCCGCTGAGCCTGCGTGTCCGGAGCCTGTGCTCCACAACGGGAGAGGCCACAACAGTGAGAGGCCCGCGTATGGCAAAAAAAAAAAAAAAAAAAAAAAAAAAAAAACTGGCTGAAATTTGCAGTCAAGATTTTAATGCTTAATGAAAGCCCGGATCCCTGTATTAGGTAGGTTCATGTGACAAGTTCTGGCCAGAGGCTTTAAGGGGAAGTAACATATGTCACTTCTAGGACAATGCATAGAAGAGCAGGTATGAGTCCTCTATGCTTTTATTTCCCTTCCATGACAACCTTGTATCCCTGATGGAGGAGTTTGAGTCTGTGGGTGACAGTGTGGGCAGAGCCTTCCACCTCCAACACCATAGAGCTGTTCTGAATTTGCATGAGCAGCACATAAACATTTATTGTATTAAGGCGCTGAGATTTCAAGTTTATTTTGTTACTGAAGCTTATTCTGAACAATAGAGGATTCTATTTATTACCTTCTCTTGGGAAATCTTGATTTGATAGAATTAAGACCAAATTGGTCACACTTTTCAGACATGATTCACCTCCCGTACTAGATAGTAAACTTCTCAATGGCACATCATTTGTCTTTAACACATAGTGCCTGATGCAAAATGATTACGTTTTTCTATCAACTAGATTGATCTCTCAGCTCTGATCCTAACCTTTTAGGAAGGCCTTGTACTGAGTTCTGTTTTCTCCTCCATATTTATCTGCTCCATTTTTCCTTCAGCAGTAAAATGCAATGGAATCTTTCTTGATCCAATTGAAGGCTCATTGACTGGCCCAAGAGGTGGGTGGGCAGGGAAGAGGTCCAGATAGTTCTTAGAGATTATGTAGGTTTCCTCGTTTTACTGAAAGGAGTTAGTAAATCCTTAGAACATGGGTTTTGGGGGGCAGACAGTCTTAACTCTCTTATTTTCTCATGTGGCTAAGGGCAAGTTAATAAAGCCCTCTAATCCTCATTTTCTCACCCTTAAAATGTAGAAAAAATAATCTTCTCATGGGGTTATCAAAATAATACATGAGATTTACATATAGAAATTATCCAAAGCAGTTGCTACTCCTCACATC
The DNA here is from genome assembly GCF_003031525.2 of Neophocaena asiaeorientalis asiaeorientalis. NCBI lineage: Eukaryota > Metazoa > Chordata > Mammalia > Artiodactyla > Phocoenidae > Neophocaena > Neophocaena asiaeorientalis. Next base: position 9,851,937 of record NW_020185337.1, on the reverse strand, counting down.
CAGTCCTGTTGCATGACACTAGGATAGAAATAACATTTTCTTTGAGTCTTAGTTACTCATATGATAATGATAGTTCTTAGTTCTGAAACTGTCCAGGTGATTTTAAAAATTAAAGACGATTTGAATGAAAGTATTTTAAAACTTATTCATTTCTATATGACAGTAAGATACAATTTTTTAAAGTTTTCTGAAAATTAAGAATATGTTTCATAATGTAATACAAATAATTTTAGGAAGAGGGTGTGAATAATTAAGAATCTGGCCATTAATAAATGCCTTGCCTTGCCAGAATGCAAGCAATTTTAGTAAAATGCAAATGGTTTTTGCACCAAGCTGCTCAGAATAAATCACTTCCATTTCATCACCAAATAAAATTGTTTATAAATGTTTTCAACTTCATTAAACTAGCACTAGCTTAGTATTTTCCCATCCTGTATAACTAAAGATAAAAATACCTTGGATGAACAACAAAGCTGGACATAATTCGACCCATTCTTCCAAATCCAGACTCTGGTCAGAGGAAGTGACATAGTAATGACTTTCACAAGCAGACGAGCGCTGCTCCTGAGCACACTTCCGACCACAGAATCCAAACTTCCTGACTTCGGAGTTTTTAGATTCTTATATCCTGGTTTGGCCTGACAGTATACCACTGGCAGATTTTTCCACGTTTATCCATAACTCTTAATATTGGAATCACCCTATGGAATTTTCCAAAAACATACATGCTTAAGCCTCAACCATAAAGTTTCTCTTTAGGAAGTCCAGGGTGGGGACCAGGCATACATACGAGAAAAAAAATATATATATATATGTATACTGTTGATTCTGATGGACACCCTCAGTTAATAATTACTGATTTAGATCATTATTTAAAAAACAGTCTTTAAAAAAATGTGTGGGGCTTCCCTGGTGGCACAGTGGTTGAGAGTCCGCCTGCCGATGCAGGAGACACGGGTTCGTGCCCTGGTCCGGGAAGATCCCACATGCCGCGGAGCGGCTGGGCCCGTGAGCCATGGCCGCTGAGCCTGCGCGTCCGGAGCCTGTGCTCCGCAACGGGAGAGGCCACAGCAGTGAGAGGCCCGCATACTGCAAAAATAAAAAATAAAAAAGCAGCAACAATATCTCAGAAACTCACTTTTACAGAGTTTTTATTGCTTTAAATTAAAATATAAATTCCATTGATTCCATTTATATTGTCAGCCTCACAGCTAATTTAAGCCTGTCATGATCTTTTCAAGTGGCCATGTGGAAAGACATATTTAGTTTTTATGATTCTGAGCTCTTAAATCCCAAACATTCCAAACTGCCTTGAATAATTGTTCATGAACCCCTTTTAAATCTCATTATATTTGCATCCTGATTCATAGAACAAGAATAAAATACTGCCAACTCGTGAAGTAATGGTTATATTCAAAGTGGTTTTAGATTTTTTCCCTTCTGTTTGGCCGAGGTGTTTTTGTGAACACTCAAATTTGAGACATGGTGACCAAGGTGTGATTCTATTAGAAGGGCATTCTATCTAATCAGTTTATAATACCATGTTTTGTTTTGTGCTGCCCAAATAATCTTCTAATAACACCTTTGCAACCCAAGTAGAATTCTCTTGGGAAAAAACAAAAACCAAAAACAACCAAAAAACATATTGACCCATAGGGCAAATGTCTCAGCTCCTTAGCAGTAATTATGTTCTATTAAATTACTAAATTAGCATTTGTGTTTTTCTCCAACCAGCTTCTTTGAGTGTAACTAGCTTGGTTTAATTCTCCAGATTCAACAAGTTTGAGTTTCTGGGTCTGCAAAACTGAATGCTAGATACTGATCCATTGTGGCCCGACCATGTATTCCCTCTATGACAGTCCTGCCTGGGCATCACTGGAAAAGCAGTGCCTATTCCTTTGGTTGATTTTCTTCATGATGAAAATAATGATAAATGGAAGCTCCTGCTATATTAAACATATTTTTCCCCTTTGATGTTCCAAGACACAAAGATGTAGAAGACAAAATATGAGGCTCAGGACTAATGGCCCTTTAAGAGGCCACGTGGAACCTCTACTCTGCAGGAGGCCAGGCTTCCTCTCCACCTACTGTCCTTTCCACAGTCTTCGTTCTGCATGAAACACCATACATTGATGAATAAAACTTCCACCAGAGACAGATCTGGGGGCAAAAGCAGATTTATCACAAAGCTAATGAAACGTATGTTTCAGAGACTTTCACTTGCATATACTAATATCAAGGTTATCTAGGTGGGACTTAGCAAAGTTTTCATGTAGTTATATGTTTTTGCTATAAACTTTATAAAAGGAAGATGCTTTAGCTGAAATCAGTTAGGATTATTGTCTCTCTCTCTCCCTTGTCTCCCTTCCTCTTCTGCTGGGTAGCATTGGAATGGATATTATGAGGCTATGGCTTAGGGGAAATTGAGTTGGGAATTTAGTTAGGATTTGGTGACAGGTATTTTTTGTGGTTTACAGTCACTTCTATGTATTATTAAGTTGCTAGTTGCTTCAACGCACTACTGCCTTTCAGGAATGTCTTCACTGGTCACTGCACTGACAGGCCTTGCGCTGTACATGGATAGGCATGTGTCTGATTATGATATGAATGCATTTGATAGCTCTTGGAACTGGAATTTTGTGGACTGTGGAAGCAAAATAGTATTTGAAATGTATGGAGTCAAATGGTAGTTTGTGAATAACGCTAATTGTGAGATGCACCAAATTACAAGCTGAACATATGGTTCCTTTTGTTCCCTTCTGTCAGGAAAACAACAAATGCCGCATATTCACATAAAAATGCAATGTCATTTTTTTCTTTTTTGATAAGAATCATGAGAAATAGAATTTATCACGTTGCCAGTAGCTCTTAGATTAGTAGCAGAAGTAGCAAGTATATATGTGTGCAGTCACAGGTTTAGACGTCTAAACTATAAGTAACCTAGAACAAATTTTGTTCAACCCAGCTGGAGAAAGAATGATTATCTTTCTCTTCTCCCTGTAGAAAATGATTTTACAAAATTTTTGTCATATGAGGAAGTGATCAAATATTACAAAGCCAAAATATGTAGAAAATAAGTATTACAGAACTGTGTTTTTTGTGACTTTTGTGATACTTGTTGGCTTTTTAAATACATCATCAGTTGTGCTTTTTTCCTCTCATTCTAAATGAATAATTGCCTTCATACCTTATATCCTTTCCTTAAAAATAACTATCACTTTTTATAAGCTTCAGTTCCCACAAAATCTTTTTCTTGTCCTTCCTGGAGGAGCTAAATGGAAGACGTTAAAATGTCTAAAATATTCAACTAAAAAATAATATGGTTCTGGGAAAATGTCTCTAAATCTGTACAGGTAGCATGAAACTGTACCAGTTCTCTGTTTTTCATTTTCATTCTCTCTCTCTCTCTTTCTCTCTAACACACACACACACACACACACACACACACACACACACGCACGCACACACACACACACACACAGAGGCTGTCTTGGCTTTTCATACTTTAGAGAACAGAACAGACATTCTCTACATTCAACATTGTAATTTGCATAGATAATCACTAAGCCTCAGTGAGGGAATTCTACAGTAACTTTGTTTTCTTGTTTCCCCAAAAGACCAAATAATACTTCCCCTCTATTGACTCCAAATCTGTTTGGAAAGATCACTCTTCTCAAGGCTTTATGTCTCTAAACAATGTTTACCTGCTCTGGGCTCCTGAGAGAAAATCTTTAAACTCCTCTTATGTTTCTGAGCAGTTGTCCTTGATTACTTATGCTGCACATGCTAACTAAGGACACAACTCAAAATTGTGTGGAAGAAAGGCTCTGTTCTCTCTGAGAAAACCAGAAGGAAGATATTCCTTGATCAGATGAATAGATCATATATAACTAAATCTACAAAACTACTGACTGGATTTATTTTTATTTTTTTGTACAAAGTCTTTGAAGTAAAGGAAAAACATTTAGCTGGATGAGTTTATGCTAATAAACTTGCGAGGTCCTCATTTGGTGTAACACTCATACTAAAGTCTCAGAAGCTAACTAGGTCAATGTCAGGCTCTGAACCAGCCTCCCTGCTCTTGGTCCAGTGCTTTTCTGGTTATACTCCTATTCTCTGTCCAGAACTCCAGCAAGAGACGGTAGGTCTAAAATAGCAATGGATTAAGGTTCAGCATCACAAAATAAACCCAGGGGGCTTCCCTGGTGGCGCAGTGGTTGAGAGTCCGCCTGCTGATGCAGGGGACGCGGGTTCGTGCCCTGGTCCAGGAGGATCCCACATGCCGCGGAGTGGCTGGGCCCGTGAGCCATGGCCGCTGGGCCTGCGCGTCCGGAGCCTGTGCTCCGCAATGGGAGAGGCCACAACAGTGAGAGGCCCGCATACCGCAAAAAATTAAAAAAAATAAACCCAGGGCTTAAAAACTAGTTAGAGTTCAAGACTTGTGGACAATTTTGGAATTCTCAGAATAACTGGAATCAAGCAAATAAGATACAGCAGTTTATAAAGATTAAATCATCATTTGTTCAGCAAATATCTATTGAGTACCTATTATGAGCTCATCACTGGTGTAGGGAACAGGTATAAAACAATAAGACAGATATAGTCCCTGCTCTCATGATATCTAAGATGTGAATGCAAATCTTATTTTAAAATTATTTAATTAATAATATTTAATGATTTATTGTATTAGTTTGCTCAAACGGCCATAATAAAATACCACAGACTGGTGGCTTAAACAATAGAAATTTATTTCTCACAGTTGTGGGGGCTGGAAGTTCTGGAGACTGAATCAAGATGCTGCTGATTCAGTTTCTGGTGAGAACCCTCTTCCTGGCTTGCAGAGGGTCTCCTTCTCACTATGTCCTCACATGGTGGGAGAGAAAGAGCCAGCTCTCTGGTGTCTCTTTTCTAAGGGCATGAATCTCATCATGAGGGCCCAACCTCATGACCTTATCTAAACCTAATTATTTCCCAAAGGCCCTATCTCCAAATACCATCACACTGGGGCTTAAGACTTCAACAAATGAATTGGAGCAGGGGCGGGGATGGGATTCAGTCCATAGCACTTAATAAAAAATATAAAAACATAATTATAAATATTTAACTATTAAAATCATCATTTAATTAAAGATGTAATGAGAGTTACAAAAGAAATATAAATTATGCAGTGAAAATATATAACAAAGAAACTCTATTCTAGTCGTTTAGAATTCTCTGAGGACTAGACATTAACTCAAGACCTAGAAGATGAGTGAGTCTTAGATATGCAAAGAGAGAGACCTCATTGGGAAATTGTGAAAGCCCAGAAACTGAAAAACCTTATTGCATTCAAGGCAGAGGAAGAGAGGTCATTGTGGTTAGAGAGAAATGAGCAAGAAGGGGGTAATACAATATGAGATCAGAAAGACCGTCAGGACCCAGGTCATGCAAAAGCCTGCCGTGATAAGGATATTGAAATTTATCATAAGGGTCAAAAGTTTTCAGAGAATTATTCTAGGCAGGGGAGTGAGTTGCTGATGCCTTGCAAAAGAAAATATTATTTAAGGAGATATGCAGAAGGTTATATTGAGCTGACCTGATGCAGGACTGAATTAACAATTGAGGACAGTAAAATGTTGCTAAGATTCTGACTTGCAAACTTCAAAGACTAGTGGTGCCGTTCACTGACAAAGAACAATAAAAATACACAAGGTTTCGGGAGTGAGCTCATAAGTTTGGTTTTGAAGATGTTGAGTTTTAGGTTCTCTTGAGCTATTCAAGATGAGATATAAGTAGCCACATGCATATATCTATCTGAAGATAAGAGAAAAAGCATGAGCTAGAGATGTGAATTTAGTGTATGTTATACATATACTGTCATTTAAAATAAATGCAATGGATAAAATTGAAAAGGAAGAAAGGGTCTATGGTAATTCTAACACGTGATTGTTGGGTGAAAGATGAGGAGTCTATGAAGACAAAAGGAACTTCTAAAATATAAGATTAAAACCTCTTGACAGAGAAAAAAGAAGAGTATCTCAAGAGAAGTGGAGAGACCCACACTCTGGAATGCTGCTATGAGGTTAAATAAGATGAGGACTTTAAAATGCCCCTGTGGATTTAGCAACATCTCAGCAGGCAATGTGGATGGAAGCCATCTTGGAATGGTTTAATGCATGATTAGAAGATTGGGAACTATCCTGAGAAAATGTTGACGGCAATTATATGAGCAATTTTTATTTTTTTTAGTTTAACTGGGAAGAATTGGAGAAGAGAGGGAATTACTGGGAGGTGGAAACTCATTTGGAGTGGGCCAATTATGATTAGGAGATGGGAAACAGGAAATGTAGATTGCAAGTACATATTAGAGATTTTTCTGCTCCGCTGAGAAGAGAGGAGAGGGAAGTTACTACTGGGAGGTGGGTGCAGGGCCTAGGAAATAGTTTTGAAAGATCACTTATACTGCAGTGTGGCAAATAGATTGGAGTGTCCCATGAGAGGAAACTAAAGATAAGGTCATTGTTTTCATACAGGCAAAAGACGGCTTGACCTAGGAAAGAAATGGGTTGAGCTAGATGAATTCAAGAAAGATTTTGAAAGTAAAATATGCAAGACATGGTGATTATATGTACACAGAGAGAGAGACAGACAGAGGAGTCAAGGATGATTCCCATGTTGAGCATTAACTTTTGAGTATGGATTAAGTTTGAGGTGTCTATAAAAACACCAAATAAAAATAAACAGAAGTTGGGTTGGGCCTCAGAAGAGAAGATTTGGTCAAAGGTATAGTTTCATAGGAGGCAGCTCTGGATTATATGTGGTAATTAAAGCCATGCAATGGATGCGATATCAAGGGAGAGCAAGGAGAGAAAGGAGAGAAGACAATCTGGAATGCAACCCTGAGGAACTCTACCACCTAAAGGAATCGCGGTAGAGGAGAAGGGAAGCAGCAAGCCGAAAGATAGGAGGAAATCTAGAAGTCCTTGTCTTGGAAGGCAAGGGCAGAGAATGACTAGAGAAGAAGATTGTCAATTTGCAGGAAATGATGCTGACAAGTCAAATAAGATGAGGATTGAAAAACGTTATTTGGATTTAGGCTCATAGAGGTCGCTGATGACTATACTGGGAGCCATTTGAATACACGGTTAGGGTTAGTGTGAAAAGCAACTTCAGAGCTAATAGGATGGAAAGAAGAGACAGAGTGTATAGACTGCTATTTCAAGAAATTGGTAAAGAGTTGAAGAAACAGGAGTAAACGTGAGCTGCTATGAGGCTGCATCAGCCATACGTACTTTGTGACTCATATTCCTTTGGCACCACCCGCCTCTCTGAAGCTCAGCCTCAATGGCAGCTAAACAGCTCTGACCAACACAGGTTCCTTGTCTGGGCCTGACCAGTCACTTGCCCCTAAGCGCAACAGGCTCTCTCTTGGCTCCTTTAGGTGGCCAAGCTGACCAGTTGCACCACAGGATCTTCTGACTTCTCCTGTCACTTCTAAACTTGGATGAATCGCAACCACAGCCAGACTGACATATTGCAGTGTGGATTCTGGCATCCCAGAGACTCAGACCACAAACTCCAAAGGGCAGAGAAATTCACTCCTCAAAGGCCATGCATTGCCCTCTGGAAAACAAGAGCTACACAAGAGTTAGGCAAATCGATTCCCTCACCTTTCTTCCTCCCGCTACTACTAGGGGCACATTTTCTTCTTGCAGCCTTTCCAGAGAAAGTGCAAGAGTCAAGCAGTCCTATCTGTTGAATAACCCTCTGCATACTTGAGAGCTAATAATGAAGGGGTAGCTGTTTGATAACACCTCATTTTATGTTGCTTTACGCCTTCCCTGCCTCACTTTTCTTTTCCTTTCAAATATGGCATTCGTGCTTCAGTTTTTGTAACAGGCTTCCTAGTTAATAGTAAACCTGAGCTAATAAAAGAGTCCAGGGAGCCTTTTTTTTTTTTTTTTAAAGATAGGGGAGACCTGAGCATATTTAATCACTGAAGAAAAGGATCTTGTTGGGAAGAAAATGTTGAAAATGCAGGAGAAAGGGAGACTCATCACTGGGGTGTCGTTTTCAAGGACAGAGGCAAGAAGGGCTCCAGAGCATGCACGGAAAGTGAAACCAAGTTTTACTGAGCTCTAATTATGTGCCAGGCTCCCTTCTCAATGATAGGAATATACTATTATTATTTTTCTAGTTCTCACGCAATGTGTTGAAGTAATTTTCACGATTGTCCTCATGTTGCAGATGAAGAAACTGAGGCGTAGAACTACAGGGAATTTCCCCAAGTCACAGAGAATTTAAGTGGAGGAGACAAAATTATATTTCAAGCATCTATTTCCAGAGCCAGTATTCACTCAGTGTATTTTACTACGTACCTTTTATTAGAAGAAGATAATTTCCTCCATTGTGGTTAGAAGAAAGGAAGAGAGGTTCGCCACAGTTGCAGATATGAATAAGTTCATGGTGGGAAGGTGAGGGACTTCTCGTGGGATTGCTTCTCATTTCCCGGTGGATGGCACCATCATCTAAGAGTGAGCAGGAAAAGGGTATGTTGGGAACTTGATAACAGTATAGAAAAGTAGAAATCATTTCATCTCTAGCCTAGGTTATTACAATAACCTCTAGTCCATTCATACTGCTTCTATCTTCATCTCTCTCCAATCTGTTCTCAACGTAGCAGCACCATGATCCTGTTAAAACTCAGTTCACATCATATCGTTCTGTTCAAGCCCACCAATGACTTGTCTGGTTCAGATGAAGAACCGGGCCAAGAATTAAGACCTGTTGTGCATCATATCATTTGCCTCTGTCCCTCCTAGTCTCCTGTCTGAGATCTTCCCCTACTCCTCTCTCCCTTGTTCACTCAGCTTCAGCCTTCCATGAAAACACCAGCCATGATCTCAGTGCAAGACCTTTGCACTCACTACTTCCTCAGCCTGGGATTCCCTTTCTCCGGATGTCCAAGTGGCTAGTTTCTTCACATCTTTCAGGATTTACCCCAAACTTGCCTCTCAGAGAATACTTTCCTGGCCACACTAAGATGTCAACTGTCCTACCAACATTTCTTATCTCCATCCCTTTTTTATTATTTTCTCCTTAGCACTTATAATTACCTATCATACTATACACTTAATTTTTTGTCTTGTTTATTGTCTACTTTTCCCACTAGGATGTAAAAGCAAGGAAAGCAGAGCTTTTTAATCTCCTTTTTGGCTCCTGTATCCCTAGCAACTAGCACAGTTCCTGCCTCGTAGATGCTCAATAAACATTTGTGGAATACATGAATTGTTATAGAGAGTGGAGAGTCAGGTGTTTATTAAAACGTGCTGAGGTAACACAGGAACAAAGTTGAGAGTGGTGACCATGAGTATGTGATTTCCTTCCACACCTGTCAATTGCTGGGGGACAGGCACAGGGAGATAGAGAAGGAGAGGGCTTTTCTTCCACGAGAATTGGTCTCAGAGATGTCCTTTCTCTCTGGTTTTCTACCTTAGACAAAATCTTGGATTTCCTTTTATGTCTCATACAACTTTAGACAGAAAAGAATGAAAGATGAGTCACTTTTGGAGGACTTCTTAAAATTCAGACAAGAGTTATTAATTGTTGGATACATGATACGTATTTAAAATAGAGGAAATTGTTTCCACATCCACAAGAGGAGCTTCAGTTTAAACCTTAAGTTCTACATCCGTTTTTTTCATCTAGGAAAAATGTGTATTTGTTGGCAGATCTGTGAATTTGCAGCTTAGATGCTCTACCCAGTCAGTGTTTAAGTTTGAAGGGTCACAGATCAGGTGTGGAGGACTGATATGTTAGTACATCCCCTTCTGATTTTCTACCCCCAAGAAATGGAAAGGATTGAGTCATTAAGTGATAAGAAGCTTCCTAATTGTGACAAACGAGTCTTCTAATGCAGCATGAAGAGTGTCTCAGCTATAATCGAGAAGATGGGAGATAAAAGAGATGCTGTAAAGAGAATTTAAAGAAGGCACAATGATCCTCAGATGAGGAGTGACACTTGCACGGGAACGGTGGGTTTCAAATTTGCTCGAGACAGGAAGCCTCCAAAGTGTTTGCTCAATGCAGACTCCTGGGTCCAACTCAGGATCTAAGTGTGAGCACCTCTAACGCTGGGCCCTAGAGTCTTAATTTTATGTCAGTGCCACAGCTGATCCTATTGTACATTGTCTATAAACCAAATACAAACAAACACTGTTGTAGAACATAGTCCATAATAAAAAGAAGGCACAATTAGCTTCTAAGTTACCAAATTGGTGAAAGTTAGACACTAAAGCTCCAGCGTCTTCCAACAGGAGGAAGTTCTTTGGCTTCATTAAGAGCTTTTTAAAATTTTATTTTAAACAAATGAATAATGCTGGATCATTTATTTTAATTTTTATAATTGAATCAAAACAGCAATTAGAAGAGAGAAAGATGCCTGCTAGAGGCAGGCAAGCTGAAGTCTAATACTAAGAACAGCTGAGAGTTGGTTGGGGAATGAGGAAAACAAAAACTATTTCCAAAAGTTTTTTGGAAATAAAAGCCCAGAAAGAATGGCAGTCTAGGACCTTTTTAAGTAGGGATAAACAGATCTCAATAGCTCCAGATGGTATCACTGAATTTCAGACTGGTAATGTCCCTGAGTTACTAATGAAAGATTCAATCATTTCTAGTATTCTCCAAATATGACTTCTGGGAAGTGTCATGAGTCTTACAAAGAGTGAGATGCACAAAAGTAATATTAATGTAGATTAGAGTAAATTTCAGTTATTTGGAAAATTAACAGAAGTGGAAAAATTTATCCCCAGATAAATGAGATACTTAACATACTTTCCATGTGGTTAGTGGTTAAATAATTCCCTTGTGTTGGACCTGGGGCTAGCCTGGCTTAGGAAGTGGTCTGGCGGGTAGTGTCATAATTTGTATTTAGGGTGCCAGAAACTGGGGAGGATTCCTGCCTGAGACCACTCAGGGCCGTGAGAGTCAGAGAGGAAAGCCACACCAGTGTGCACTAGAGCTTTGTCACTCTAAGGACAGCCTCTGAACCAGCAGCTGCAACATCACCTGGGAGCTTGTTAGAAGTACAGACTCTCAAATCCCACTCCAGACCTCCTGAGAATCTGCAGTTTGACAAGATTCCTGGGCACAGTAAAGTTCGAAAAGTGCTACCCTAGTGAGAGCTGGGATTTCAACGTCGAGAGATGTAGTTGATGTTGAAAGTGTGAGAGTCCAGAGTTTGGAATCCCACAGAGACTGGGAATTCAAAAGCAAATTCAAATTATATAAAACTGCCAAGAATAACTCGGGGACATCCATATAGCCCTTAAAGAGGGGGGCAGAGGTGATGAGGGTCACAGGCAGGACAGATACCTTTCACACATTTTTCCTAAAAACTCACACAGATTTATCTCAATTTTTCTTCAGATGTTTTTTTTTTACTATAATAGAACATAAAAGAAAAAATGCACAAATCATGTGTACAACTCAATGAGTTTTAAAACTATTTTAATGAGGTAGTTACATGCAAAAAAATCCATGATAACTTTTGACAAATGTATACACCCAGGCAATTACCACTCTAACCAGGATATATATCATATTCATCATACCAAATTAATTTTCATTCCCAAAGGCAACTACTGCTCTAATTTCTATCACCATAGATAGTTTTACTTGTTCTTAATTACATAGTGTATATTAAGTATTATTATGTACTTTTTTGTATCTAGACACTTTGCCTCAACATAAACATAATGCTTTTGAGAGTCACCTCGCTTTGTTGCACATATCAATACTTAACTACTTTTTATTCATCCCTGTACAAACATACCACACTCACTCATCCACTCTCCTACTGATGGACAGTTGGGTTGTATCTTATATTCTGGCTTTTATAAATAAAGCAGCTATAAAAATGCTTATACAAGGCTTTTGCGGACAATGTTTTCTTTCTATTGAGTGAATACATAGGTGTGGAATTGCTATTAACTTTCTAAGGAACTGCCAGTTTTCCAAAGTGGTTGTACCATATTATGTCCTCACCAGCAACATATGAAAGTTCCAGTCGCTCCACATCTTTGCAAGTGTTTAGTGTGGTGTTACCAGTCTTTTCAATTTTAGTCACATGAAATGGTTGTAGCTGTGAAATGGTGCCTTGTTGGGGTTTCCCTGGAAACGCATTTCCCTGTTGACAAGTGACGTTGAGCACTTCTTTTTGTGTGTGCTCACCCCTCAGCTATCTATCTTCTTTTGTGAAGGATCTGTTGAAATCTGTTGCAGATACATTTTCCAAAATAATGATAATAAAAAGAGCCACAATAATATCGCCCATAACGTATGTTTCTCATACAATGCTTTCTTGACATTCCTGCCACTAGGGGTGTATGTCACTTCATCTTAAAAACAAGTGAGACAGTGCCTACCTTACCTGGTTTTCTGGGGATGCTCTCTCTTGAAACCCAGCCATCACACAGTTTGAAAACCCATGCCGCCTTGTGGAGAGATCCCCGTGGATAAGAAGAGACAGCCAGCACCAACTTGTATCATGTGAGTGCACCATCTTGCCAGTGGGTCCTCTAGCCCCATTTGAATTGCCTTAGCTGATACCAAGTGGAACAGAGACAAACTGTCTCCACTGAGATTTACTCAGATTGCAGATTGATGAGCAAAACAAATGATTGTTTTTGTTTTGAGACTTAGCTATAGAATGGTTTGCTATGCAACGTTAGAATATACTTCGGTTGCTTTATAACGGCAACTAAAACATGTGACAATGGCTTTGTGATTAAATGGTGAGAGAAAACCAAAGGATATTAGTAAAATACTAAAGACATCAAGCAGAAGCTTAAGAGAAGGCTGCAGTGAAGGTTTAAAGTTATGTGAAGAAAATACTGGAAGCAGGAGGAAAGGGGACCCTCGTAATTTATTGGTGAGATATGTGGTGATACTGGCATCTGAGGTTACATGGAAAATAGGAAATTTGCCAAATTTATCAAACGAACTCCATGATAAGTTTATCAGGGGTCAGCAAACTTTTTCTTAAAGGGCCAGAAAGTAAATATTTCAGGCTATCTGGCTGTACAATCTCTGTCAAAACTACTGAACTATGCTATTGTTGTGTGAAAACAAGCATAGAAAATACATAAATGAATGTGCACGTCTGTATTATAGTAAAACTTTGTTTACAGAAATAGACATCATATCGCAGGACACAGTCTGCCCTCATACAGTTAAAGAGATATCCAGGTAGAATATTGAAAAGTCCACCTTATGTATTCTTGTTTGTGATAAAATGCAAGAGGAGAGAGATGAGTTTAAGAATGACTGGTTAAATATAAAGAAGCCCGTACTTTCTGGATTTGAAAATAAAACTGTTCCTCATTCCCAGCCTTTCCAGATGGCAGAAAATTCTCAAAGTAAGAAAAAAATTTCAGAGAAAAAAATTCAATGTAGGGGGATACCTTAAGATCCATTATTAAGAGCTCAGGAAGATCTAAGGCGATGCTTCATAAAATCTTTTAAGTAGAAAAAAAAGTATGAAGCCATGAGTTACAGAAAATCATTTTCAGGGAGCAGTACTTGACCCTAATCAAGAAAGTGATGACGTATGCCCGGCTGGATCTCTAACTTGCTACTGACTGGTAACTGATATGTGTCTCCAATTTTCCCTCCTTTTGAATGTGTCTGTAGCAGTTATTCAGTTACTCTTTGCCTCTTTCACCAGTATATGTTGGATGGCAGGGGAATCGGGGGACAGGATGGATAACTTGTTTCTTTAGTTCACAGATCTTCATATTGAAACGAACCACATTTAGAAGTTAAAACAAATTCACCTTGTCTTCACCAATATCTCATTTAGATGACAAAATCCTGGACTTTAAAATTGAGCCTGATGAAGTAATGGATGAGATATGTACTTAAGGGTTTTTTTGAAGGGGGTGAATGTATTTCCATTGTGAAAGGAATACTAGTAATTTGTGGCCAGAAGGTAGACTGTGGCAGTTTTAAAACATGGTCCCAAGGTTCACTGACACTTCTTTCATTAGGTTCTATAGCTCCTTTCATTGTTCTAGGCTCTGTGACAGTTTGACTAATCTTATATGGCAGAAAAAGCATTGTGACATTTGGGAAAGAGTCTTGTGCCTGCAGTCTTCCAACCCCCACTTAGTCACATAAGAATGGGCCTTGCGACCAAAACACTTCCTCACCAAACACTTTCTTCCTCATAGCCAGTGCTGGACTTTTCAACTTGTGTGAAAATATCTTTCCCTGTTTGACACTCAATGTGTACTCCTCTGTTCTGCTTAAACATGTCACACAGCACCTGACCAGCCCCATTGCAATATCTGTCACCTGTAAGAAGGCTATAGGATCCTTCTGCTGCAGCACAGGAAGGGTGTGTGCAGGCTCACTGCCCTGCATAGGATGCAAGGAGGAACCCACAGGCTATGGGAGACAGACACCCACTACTGAAGCAAGCTCTGTCTCTTCTCTATACACGTGTTTGACTGTGTCGTATTTTCCTTGGCAACTTCAATACCAAGATGCGATGGGCAGAAGTGTTCAGACTTCTGCTCCTGATAATAGACAACAGATGCCACTTACTCCACAGTGCCAGTTTCTGTGTAGACCTTAATAACCTGAAGCTTCCACATTCTCTTGGGATGCTTACCCTTGGAACCCAACTGCTCCACTACGAGGAAGCCAAGCAGCCACGTGGGCAGGACATGTGCAGTGTGTTATGCACAACAGTCCCTGATGAGGTACCAGTCTTCATCCAAAAACAGCTTCCAGATATGCAAATAAGTAAGCCTTCAGATAATTCATTCCAACCGCCAGGCATTGAGATACCCTCGGTCTTCATGCCATTTGAGCTCTCACCGTATACAGCAGTTATACGCTATCCCTTCTGAGTCGTGCTCCAATTGCAGATTTGTGAGCAAAATAAATGATAGTTTTTGTTTCAAGTCATTAATCTTGGGGTGGCTCATTACTCAGTGATAGAAAACTGGAACAAAGTGTTTTGCTCATTTTTTAATTGAATTACTTGTTTTACAAGTTGGTTTATAGAAGTTTTTATATACTCAGGATACAAGACTTTATCAGATATATGTACTAAAAATATCTTTTCCCCGTCTAGGACTTCCCTTTTCTTTCTCTTAATGCTGTTTGGTGAAGCAGAAGGTTTTAATTTTAACGTAGTACAATTTATTTTTTTTCTTTTACCAGTAGTGCTTTCTTTGTCATCTTGAAAGAAACTGTGCGTACTCCAGGTTCATAACGTTTTATTGTTTTCAAGAAGCTTAGTAGTTTTAACTTTTACATTTAAGTCTAAGATCCATCTGAATTGCATTTGCATGTATGTGTGTGGTGTGAGACAAGTGTTTAAGTTTGTGTTTCTATATATTAGCTAGCTGTTTCAGCAAAATTTGCTAAAAAGATTTTTTCTATCCCGATTGAATTACCTGGGCACCTTTTTAAAAAAACAAATGACTCTGTTCCACTGGTCACTTTGTTTTCATGCTAGCATGTTTAAAGTGGCCTGATAGAAAGTCTTGAAGCCAGATTTGGTTCTTATTAAAAATTATTATGGTTATCCCAGATCCTTTGTGTTTTCATAAATTTAAAATCAGTTGTTAGATTTCTACAAAAGAGTCTATTGGGATGTGGATTGGGATTGAGTTGCATCTGTAGATCAATGGAGAGAATTACTATCTTAACAACCGTTTTTCAACTCCCGACCATGGTTCATCTCTCCACTTTTCCTCATAAACGTTTGATAGTTTTCAATGTGCAGTGGTTTATCATCTTTCGTTAAATTTAATCCTAAGTATTTTATATTTTTTACGTTACTGTAAATGGGTTTTTTTAATTTCCTTTCCGATTTATTGCCTCTAGCTTTAAAAAATACAGTTGATTTTGTATATTGACTTTATATCCTGTGACTTTGTTAAAATTATTTCTGAGTTCTATAAGCTTATTTTTTTAAAGTTTTAAACATTTTGTATGTAACAATTTTGGTACCTGTTAAAGAGAGTTTTAACTCTTTCTTTTAAACGTTATGGCTATTATATCTTTATCTTAACTTATTGCATTGATTAGGACCTCCGATAGAAAGTTGAATGAAACGAGGAGAGCAGACACTTTTCTCTTTTTTTCAATCTTCATGGGAAAACGTTCTTTTTTTTACTACTAAATATGTGTTACAGGTATTTTTTGTAGATGCTCTGTATCAGATTGAGGAGATTCTCTTTGATTCCAACTTTGATGAGTATGTTTTAAATTGTGTCCAATGCTTTTTCTGCATTTTTTAAGGTATTTTTCCCTTTATTCTCTTTAATATGGTGAATTACATTGACTGCTTTTGACTTGCATCCCTCAATAGTGAATTATTTATTTTGTATATTGCTGAATATGTTTTGCTACTGTTAAGGATTTTTGTCTATGTTCATGGAGGTTTAATGGACTCTAGTTTTTCTAGTGTATTTGTCAAGTTTTGGTAATAGAGCTAAGCATGCCTCATTAAACAAGTTTGGATATGTTCCCTTCTATATTTTCCAAAAGAGTTTGGATAACATTGCTTTAATTCTTCGTTAAATGTGTGGTATGAAATACCAATTAAATCATCTGGATCTGAATTTCTTTATGGTAAGATATTTAATAACAAATTTAATCATACATTTACTTTTCTTACTGACTAAGGTGTTCTCTCTCCCATCTCTTCCTGACCACGAACTCTTTATCTATCTATCGATCGATCTATCTATCCATCTGATCATCTAGCTAACGAGCTAGCTATGTGTCTATCTATATGTCTATTCTTTGAATCTCAATATAAATGTGATTCCCTCATCAAGCCTTGCCTAATTCCTCAGCCTCAGGCAGAGTTAGTAGCTTCTTCCTCATTATTCTCTGTTCTCTGTTCTTACTATTCTTACATCAACAATGCTTTAATTTCTTCTTCTATCATTATTTTACCTTATTTTAACATCAAAATCTATAGTATACACTTGAAATATTGGACACCAGACACACATTAGTAACTATCACCATAATAATAATATAAAGGTTTTTTTAAATATTTGTATATATGATATGCTGCATGTTTATTGGTAGAAGAGTCAAGATGCAGTGACTAATTTTATTGTTTGCCTTGAACAGATAAATCTAGATTAATTTCTGAGTGAATTTATATCCACACCATACTGAAAAAAAAAAAATGATGTGCCAGAAAGTACCAGTGCACCAGATATTTCATAGCAATTTGTGTT
Source organism: Neophocaena asiaeorientalis asiaeorientalis (assembly GCF_003031525.2). Lineage (NCBI taxonomy): Eukaryota > Metazoa > Chordata > Mammalia > Artiodactyla > Phocoenidae > Neophocaena > Neophocaena asiaeorientalis. The sequence continues at coordinate 9,834,685 of NW_020185337.1, read as the reverse complement.
CATCTCACCTTCACACTGCAAATACCTTTCTTGACATCTCCAAATATATTGTGAATTATTCGAGAGGAAAAAAAATTACCATTTTTATTTATCTCTGTCTTTTTTACCCTCCAGCACAGTGACTAGCACATAGTAGGCTCCCAACGAGCGTTAGATAAAAACATATTTTTAAAAAACTTATAACTATGGAGGCCGAGACTGCAAAATTGTATGCTCTAAAACTATGAAGGGATAATGAGTTTCTTTTAATAGTTTATTTTAGGGATGGGCCACTGAATTGAATAGATGTGGTAGAATGAAGAAGCTTGGGAAATAAGACAGATCTATGCAAAGGATCTCATTAAATGTTTAATCAAAATTTCATGACCTGTGTAGGGAATTGAAAAGACTCCCTGAGAAGTCATAAAAACTAATTTGGAGGGGAATTAAACATGGCGACTCACAGTGCTGTGTAAGTGATTCTGTGTCCCATGAAGCTCCCTAAATGTGTTTATGAGCTGAGCATCCTGTCCTGAGCTCATGAAATAGGAAACAGTGCATCAGTCTTGGCATCTCTTGGTATTTGAAATGCTTGGAATTATTATCTCATACTCTTGGCTGTCTCAAAGGAAACAAAACAGAAGTGTATGTTTGGGTCAGGCTTTAATTTTCCAGAAGACTGAAAAGTTCAATCACTATCTACCCAGACACTAATCTTGTCTCCTTTTTCCTCTGACCAGGAGGAGCTCATTCTTCTGGGCCTGTGTCACCTTCAATGGGCAGCGTAGGAAGGTGATATCCCAAGTGTATTTCAGCATTCACTCCACATTTATTCTCTCTTCTGTCAGCTTTAATTCATGGTGGAGATCACTGTGTAAATTTCACTGGCTTGTTTTCCTTCTTTATTAATAGTGAGTAGGAATAATGAAATGTTAACTAAGATTATAAAAATATAGTGCCTGTGACTCCACATGCAAATTCTTTAAATTCTTCAATTTCGGACTACAGAAAATGGAAAAATCTAATTAGCACAGGGGACTTACTCCAGAAACCTGGACAAATGAATGTCGATGTAAAATAAATATTATTATAATATTAAAGCTATAGTATTTAAATGTAAAAAAGTGGTCCTATTTAAAATTAGTATTCACATAACTAAAATGATTTATTGAACAAATTTTTGATAGCATAACCAAGATTTCAAAAGTCAACATGTGACATAAATGCTAAAGAACAATTAGCAACAGAGTCAGGCCTTTGAAAAGTGTTTTAAAAGTTGACTATAAGATGATGCCCACAGGTTTTCATCATTTTCTCTTCAAGAATAAAGATGAAGAGAAAAGCAAAATATGTTTTTAATGTTTCAATTAAGATTATGTTCAAAGGAGTAAACATTATAAATTGGAATTTAGAGCCAATGGCTATTTCTCAATAAGTAAACAGATATTTCCTATGAGAGATATTTCTAAGAAAGAAATAGGTGAGGAAGATTAAGAGGTATACATTTTCAGTTACAAAATAAATGAGTCACAGGTATGAAATGTAGAGTGTGGGGAGTATAGTCAATAATAATGTAATATCTTTGTATGGTAACAGATGATAACTAGACATATTGTGGTGACCTTTTTGAAATGTATAGAAATATTGAATCACTATGTTGTGTACCAAAAACTAACATAGTGTTGTAGGTCAATTATACTTCAAAAACAGACAAACGAATTTATAGGAAAAGAGATCAGATTTGTGGTTGCCAGCGGCGAAGGACGGGGGTAGGGGGGATTGGATGAAGGTAGTCAAAAGGTACAAACTTCCAGTTATAAGATAAATAAGTACTAGGGATGTAATGTGATAAATATAATTAACACTGCTGTATGTTATATATGAAAGTTGTTGAGAGTAAATCATGAGTTCTCATCACAAGGAAAACGCGGTTTCTTTTTAAATTTTTTTACTGTGGTAAAAGTCACATAATATAAAACATACTATTTAACCGTATTTAACTGTGCAGTTCAGTGGCATTAAGTACATTCACATTGCTGTGCAACTCTCACCATCATCCATCACCTGAATTTTTCACCTTCCCAAACTGAAACTCTGACCCTTTAAACACTAACTCCCCATTCCTCGTCTCCACCCCATCCCCCTCCCCTCCCCTTGGCATCTACCACTGTACTTTTTGACCTATAACTGACTATTCTAGGTACCTCATATAAGTGGAATCAACCAGTATTTGTCTGCACCTGATGCGTATTGGAATGCATTTTTTTTATTCAAACAGAAAGTCACAAAAATTATAAACATCCTCATCAGTTCACTCAGTCTCATGTGATTAATTTTTTTTCATCTTGATCTTTTGTTACCACTTTTATGAGTTCATCAGTTTTCCATTAGAGTTCTGAAAATGCTTATTCATTCAGTTCAGCAATATAGTCAGTTACCAGAAACCTGTACTTGTCAGAGTCTTTTCCATGAATTCCTTGAAGATGAAACCCTTTTATAGGAGCATTTTTGCAAAAGCGTCAGAGTACACCCAGAACTGTCTGTAAATGACAAAAGACTTAAAAATGACCACGGTTAAAGATTTGATGAAAGTTCATAATAATGCAATTGACAAGGAAATTTAGTTATTTCTGAGATATATATTTTAAAGTTAACAACTAGAATTATGCCTTATAACATTATAAAAGAACATATAAGATATTTAGGAATTTCATGTAATGTCTGAAACATTTATATTAACATATTTCCATACAAATAACCCAAAGAAAGTTTAGGATTCTTTTTTTTTTAATTTTTTAATTTAATTTAATTTATTTTTTTATACAGCAGGTTCTTATTAGTCATCAATTTTATACACATCAGTGTATACATGTCAATCCAAATCGCCCAGTTCAGCACACCCCCATACCCAACCCCCGCTGCGGCTTTCCCCACTTGGTGTCCATACATTTGTTCTCTACATCTGTCTCAAATTCTGCCCTGCAAACCAGTTCATCTGTACCATTTTTCTAGGTTCCACATACATGCATTAATATACGATATTTGTTTTTCTCTTTCTGACTTTGTTTTTCCCTCTGTATGACAGTCTCTAGATCCATGCACGTCTCAACAAATGACTCAGTTTCATTCCTTTTTATGGCTGAGTAATATTCCATTGTATATATGTACCACAACTTCCCTGGTGGTACAGGGATACCGAGGTTAAGAATCCACCTGCCAATGCAAGGGACATGGGTTTGAGCCCCGGTCTGGGAAGATCCCACATGCTGCAGAGGAACTAAGCCCGTGTGCCACAACTACTGAGCCTGTGCTCTACAGCCTGCGAGCCACAACCACTGAGCCTGCCTGCCACAGCTACTGGAGCCCGCGTGCCTAGAGCCCGTGCTCTGCAACAACAGAAACCACTGCAATGAGAAGCCCATGCACCCCAATGAAGAGTAGCCCCTGCTCTCCACGATTAGATAAGCCTGCAAACAGCAATGAAAAACCAATGCATCCAAAAATAAATAAATAAATAAAATAAAAAAGTGAATAGTATTCATATATATATGCCACATCTTCTTTATCCATTCATCTACTGATGGACACTTAGGTTGTTTCCATGTCTTGGCTACTGTAAATAATGCTGTTGTAAACATAGGGGTGCAGATATCTTTTCAAGTTAGTGTTTTAATTTCCTTTGGATATATTCCCAGACATAGAATTGCTGGATTATATGGTAGTTTTATTTTTAATTTTTTGAGAAACCTCCACACTATTTTCCATAGTGGCTGCATCAGTTTACAATCCCACCAACAGCGCACGTTTCCAGAAAAGAAAGCTTTATTTATGGAGCTGAGCTGATTAGAAAGGGTGGCATACTTGCATGTGTAAGAAGGTATACTTACCCCTGCTTTTCCCATCCTCGCTCAGCAGTAGTTACTGTTGTCGTAGACTTGAGGGCTCTTCTCTGTCCATCTGACTTCCAGTTTCAACCTGTAGTCTGAAATAATGCTGCTGTATTTTCCCTACCAGATGAACTCTAGCTTGGTTTGTTACAAGCAAAACTATATAATGAATTTCAGCTGCTCATATCATCCCCACCTAAGGGCCAGCCCTGAAATTTGGGTGGATCATACTATGTCAGTGTCACTTCAGCCTGACCCAGCATCTTCATGCTGACATTTTTGGATAAGAATCTCACAGAGCTCACAACCAAGTCTCATTCAAGTTATTGTAGCATTCAACTGTAGGGGAAATCACGAGGTTATTGTGGTGGTTTGCATTTGGAAGGCATTTGAAAGAAAAATAAAGGACAGAAAAGTACTAGCAGCTGCTGTTTTAGAAGCTAACATATTAGATGAGTTGGTTAAGCTGTATAATGCAATTAAAATACAGGGATACCGAGTTGTAACTAACATATAAAAGGTACAGAAGTATACTGCAGGCCTAATATATAAAGATGTCTTAGAAGCTTCATTCCATTTAAAATAGAAAACCTGATACATTATTGACTCTTCTCACTAATAGATTCATTTTCTAGAAGGTGATGGAAGCAACAATGGGGATTGCTACTTTGAAAATCATTGCAAAAAAAAAATGAAGAGCTGATTTTTGGTGTATAAACATTGGCATAAAATCAAAGGAAGGGTGCATACAGGGTATGGTCTGATGTGTGCACTGGCCTTTAGAAAAGCAGCTTCAAAATATTCATAAAAAACAAGAGTCTGTGTTCAGGAACTTAAAAGAAGAGGGTGATTCAAAAAGGGTAGGAATCTCTAAGAAAGAAAATAAATTCTGACTATTCAGGGCTTCCCTGGTGGTGCAGTGGTTGAGAGTCCGCCTGCCGATGCAGGGGACGCGGGTTCGTGTCCCGGTCCGGGAGGATCCCACATGCCGCGGAGCAGCTGGGTCCGTGAGCCATGGCCGCTGAGCCTGCGCGTCCGGAGCCTGTGCTCCGCAACAGGACAGGCAACGGCAGTGAGAGGCCCGCGTACCGAAAATAATAATAATAATAATAATAATAATCCTCTAGGGCTTCCCTGGTGGCGCAGTGGTTGAGAGTCCACCTGCCGATGCAGGGGACATGGTTCGTGCCCCGGTCCGGGAAGATCCCACGTGCCGCGGAGCGGCTGGGCCCGTGAGCCATGGCTGCTGAGCCTGCGCGTCTGGAGCCTGTGCTCCGCAACGGGTGAGGCCACACAGTGAGAGGCCCGTGTACCGAAAAAAAAAAAAAAAAAATCCTCTAAATAAGGGAAAGGAGGTGACTTCTAAAGAAATCAGTGTAGCTCTAGAGGGAGTTATCTAAGAATGCAACATCATGGAGAAAGAAGCACAATTTCAATGGAAGAATATAAAGTATTCCAGCTAGAAAATTCATCACAAAAATATTAAAATCCCGAATAAGTTAGGGTTTGTGAAATATACTGACAACAAAAATGTCTGTTTTTCTATTTTATATGAAAAAAGACCATAAAGGAAGGATTAGTCTTGGCCATGAGTTTATTGTACCTCTACTTTCCACATGAAAGCCAACGATCTTCAAAGTGTACAGGGTAGAACTTTGCTAAGAAGTTAGGCCCAAAGTAGGCGAGGAAGAAGAAATTAAACCTATGTTAATTGGTAACTATTCAGTGCCATACATTTATTCAAAAATTACTTTTTGGGAAATTTGCTACATGTTCTCTTACAGACTCCGGGAGTATAGGGATGAGTAACTTAAATACATGAGTTCAAAAGCTTTGGTCACCAGTGAAATTTTATACACACATCTCATGCATTCCTAGGAATTTAAGAGGTATCATTACCTTTACAGAAGAGGAAATCGAGGCTAAGAGAAGGTCATTAAGCCACCCACAGATATAACGCATATTGAAAGGAAACACTGAAACAGGGATCTAACCCTGTCTGACATTAGAAGCCATGTAATTTTCTCCTTTCTATTCTGTGACTCTCTCTTAATTAGAGAGTAAAAGTTCATATGAGTCACAACCTAGGTGCAAAGTAATTGCAGGTGTAGTTGTAGAATATCAGTTGTCATTCTATACAAAATTGGAAATATAGCAATTCCTAGGATACTACAAAAGTACAAATACTTGAGTATTCAGAGGGGGAATATATATGTATATATATTTCAGAAACTATAAATAGGCAAATCCAATGTCGATTTAAGAACAGGTGTTTCACCAATGATAGATGAACACTTAAAAATAAGTAGTAATCACGAGGAGGCTGTGTGATTCCCAGAAGTACGTATCATATTTAATTTGCAAACGATTATCATTTCAGAAAAGTATTTGACAACACATCTCAAATATTTCAACACACGTATTTCTGATGTCTTAATGTTTAATGATACATGTAGATGTGTGTGCTGCTGGCTGAAAATTATCTCAAAAGCTTACTGGAAAAAAAGTCTTTAGTGACTTGCCATAGGGCTCTGTTGTTGACCCTCTTTTAATACATTTTAATCTACATCACAAATGAAGGCATGAGGCATATTTTAAAAAATTTTAGATGCTGAAAATTATGAAGAACAGCTAACATATTGGGTTCTAAATAAAAATGCAACCCAATTTTGATATGTCAATAGACAACATGAAATTTAACAGAGAAATAAAAAGTTTTACACTGTTTAAAAAATTCAGTGTTAACAAAGGGAAGATTTGTGGCTTAACATTTCATCATATGGTTAAAAAAAAAAGTCCCAGAAGATTTTAATTATTACAAATTCAATTGTAGGCAACAGTATAAAATGGCTTTTCATGTAGATAGATCCATCTCAGCCTCATTTCTTTTCATTGGCACGACCATACAAAGCATATTTTAAGTGATACATTGCCATAATAAAGTTCACCCAAAAGAGATAGATACAAAGAGTGGAAAGATCAATGAATATTTTAACTGCTCCCATATCTCTACTGCTTAGCTGTGGGTCTGGAATAAAACTGGCACTCAGTAAATATGCATTGAATTAATAAATCAGGGACACTGTGTAACATGGGGCATAGAAAAAGGAACTGAAAATTTTCATCTAAAGAAAAGAAGGTTTAACAGAGTGATAACAGCTGCCTGTAAGTAAAGGAGGGCCTATCATGTAAAAGATGGGTGAGATTGTTTATCTAGTAGTTTCAGAGGAAGTTAAACATGTTTTTTCTGTGATAAAATGAAACCTTTAAAATGAGTAGAGGTATCCAAAAATGGAATGATAACCTTTCCGAGCGTGAGCTCTCTATGCCAAAGGAGACTTTAAGAAGATAAAGTCTCATCAAATCAAAGGAAGATGGTGGACGGGTGTCTGCTGCAAACACTTCTAATGGGAAATCTCTCTGATTCTATGTAAAAGTGTGGTTGGATTTTTTTTCCTTATTGTCTTGTGAAGTTTCTTATTTTTGTAGTTCACTAGTCCTAAAAGTGATTCAGGGTTAGCTTTAAAATGCTTCATCTAATGAACACTGGATTTAGTGGTTAGATGATCTTCAGTTCAAAGAACATTACTTTTTCAGTTGATAACTGAGTAATCAGTAATCTAAATAAATGAGAACCCCCCAAGATGCCTTCAATTTCATAAAAAATAATTCAGAGTGAAGATGGATCATTTGACTGAAAGTGGAATTTACAAGCAATGAGATCCCAATTGGAGAGGAGTCAAGTGTCACTGTGAACTGAGGTGACTGCTAGAGCTTCTAGAAGGTGGGGAGTGGCCTTCCTGATGCTGTACCAGCTCCCTCTGCTTGCCCATCATAGCCCTCACCGCAGGTTGTAATCATCAGTAACTTGTCCATATGCCCCACTTCCCTAGGGGGCTGTGAGCTCTGTGCAGGCAGACTCTTTCCTCCTGACCCACCATAAGCTCCCCAGCACCTAACAAAGTGCTCATCATAGCAAGTTCAATAAATATTTGTTGACTAAAATGCATGAATAAAGTGTGGAATCCTCACTGTTAAAATCCAGTATCATATTTTACACGTAGCATTTTTTATTTTTGGAGTGGATTGGTGAGGACTTTATAGAAGGATGCTGAAAAATATATACCTCACTGGCAGTGAAGCCATTTAAAGATCTGATCTGATTTTAAAACTTATATTTATTTTCTGATAACTAGAATATTCTCTATTACTATACTATTATATACCTACTGTTCAAACTTATTATTTTTAGTCTTCATTTCACTGTGATCATCAAAAGAAGTGCTTGAATACTTCTTAGCATACAGTAGTGATCAATCTGTGAAGCAAAAGAAACGCTCATTCATCAAACATTTGCTAACAGATGCTGTGCTAAAATGATGAAGATGGAAAAATGGAACAGGGCACGGTACCTGCTGTTAGAAGTTTTCAGTGAAGTTGGAGAGACAAATATGTAAATAGATAGCAATACCATGATAACAGTGTATGAACAAAATTGGTGCGCTTGAAGGGCATATCTAAAATAGATAAGGCAAGGCAGATATATCAGGATATATTAAATAAATGAGTTAATATAAGGAGAAACTAATTGATTTAAATAGTAGTTGAAGAGGAGGGGAGCATAGGGAATTTTCATCATGTATCTCAAAACCATGGAGGTAGACTATTGAGCATACTAGGAGGAGGGAGAGCAGAGAATAGCATGCAATGAAATGATGAATAAGCGCTATAATTATTACTGCCCTTTAGGGAGTGCTCTGCTGACCACTAAGCTCACAAAACTCTATATTATCACCATTTTTCAGATGAAAATCTGAAGCTAAGGGATTAGCCCAGATCTCCTAGCTAGTGAATGATAAACTAGAACTGCAGCCCACCGTCTCATACCTAGTATTTTTCACTCTTGTATGAGGAAAGGGTCTTCAGAAGTGCTTAACTCATTGAAATGGATATTCTATGCATATAACTCTTCTGTAAAATTACTTTGAGTTCAAGAATTTTATGCATAAAAATACTACCTAAATGTGACACAAATTTTACATAAACACATTAATTCTATACAGAAGCACGGTCCTCTGCCTTCCCCATCCTTTTCCTTATCTACCTGCAAAAATGATTTAGGAGCATTATTCAAATTGGAAGCACACAGCCTTTGCTAGCATGAGCAAGAAAACATATCTTCAATGTCTCTTTCTTTCTTAAAAAAAAAAAATGGACTGAGTAGATGAATGGTTTAGATTCTTTTCATCATTGTGATGGTATTCTGAATTGATGGCCATGACAGATCTGTTCTTTACCCTAAAAAATAATGACACTTTCAAGGTAAGTTTCTGTCATGTACTGATTACCTGGACAGAGCTGAAAAGAACAGGAACAGTAATTATAAATATTTTTGCTTCTGAGTTCAGAAGAATATTTGTAGGAGGATGGAAATTTTGGCTAGAATCATAGCAAACTCCAAACCTTCTTTTGATATTATAATTTCCATTTCTGAAATTTGAATCTCTTATCAGGAAGTTTTTGGGTTTATAAACACAAGTCAAAATGAAATAGAAATTATCTATGCACTTTAATGCCTCCATTATTATCATTGGTGTCAACTTGAGCTTTAAAGTTAGACAGACAGTAGTTTTAGCTTTCTGCTTCCACAAATTAACATTTTGACTACGAACAAGTTATTTAAAATTTCCATAACTCACTTTCGTCATCTACAAATGGAGACATCAAAAAAATTCTGGAGTTACATAAAACAGGTGAGGTGATTTTGATAAAATGATTAGCACAATGACTGACATTATATTATCTATTGTCATTGGATTCCAGAAAAACGGTTTTCAAAACTTAAGAATCAGCTTCATTTTAAGTTTGTAAAAATGTTGGAAGATTCAGATAATTCTGTGGATTAAATAATTGTCTATGGCTTCATTAGAGACTGAGATACACAGCCTGAATTCGCCTCTTCTAGTTTGGTTCCTCAGATCATTTTACCTTTTTTGCAAAAATCTGTCAAGGCTAAAAAAGAAATGATAACATCCATTTGTAGCTTAGACTTTTAAATATAGAACAGATGATAGCTACTATCAATTGCAAGGTATTTATTTTATTGAACAAGAAACTGAAAAATAGAAACGAAATAAGTTTTTATGGCGGTATGAATTAGAAACTAGCAATAAATGTCATTCCAGTTTATTTTTTTTGGTGGAAAAATAATTATGCATAAATTAGAAATAGTACGTCTAGTACCAAGTCTGGTTTTTATTTTTATAGAAAACTCTGTCCACATTTGGAATCTTCATTTAAAATGATATTTGGCTTATATCTGACATTTCTAGACTTATATAATCAATCTACTCTGTGTTGTATTTCTTATATTGGGCTCTTGGAATGGATGATTTTTTAACACGCTCCACTATACAACAAAATTATTTTCAGTAACTTTCACGAAATGAGATAAATTCTAATAATGCAAAAAAAGAATCATAGATGTAAAAATGTTCTTTAATTGAACTTTGTATATGTAAGTATGTAAATGGAAACATTAATTAAATTGTTATAATATAAAAAGGAAACTAATTAATACTTTTAATTACATTAATGTATTATTTAAAGATAGAAAAGTAAAACATAAAAATAAGCATTTCCAAAAAGAAAACTCTGCAAGATTCAGCTAATAAGTTGCAAATGGAATGATGAACTGAAGTAACTAAAGTTCTGTATCCTTGATTATATAATCAGTGTGATCATGTTTATCAGGTATAATGCTTAAACGTAGTGATTGGCAGTACCACAGACACTGGATAATCCAACCTAGTGCTGTCCTGGTGGAGGCTTACATTGGCACAGAGGCTATTGTGAGCATCTCTTCCCAATTTCTTGCTTGGTGACATGACACTGGCAGGTTGAGATTAGTCATGGAAGGTGTAGTAAATACCAAAGAAATAAGGAAGTACATCAAATCAAGGTTATTTCTTCAAGGATCCACTTGTTAAACATTTACCAGTACATCACAGATCAAAATGTAGTCAAAGTGAGCCCAAACTATTTCAAAAGTTTGAGAAGTTACTCTCAAAATAATTGTCTGTAATAATCCCTAAAGTTGGGAGCCAATTGTATAACTGGGAGCTCTTTGAATTAACTTTCACATAGATGATGACATAACTGGAGAAACTGTTTAAAACTTAGATGGACAAAAAATGATTTAGAATTGTTGGCACATGGTGATTAAAAAACAGACTGATTTCAAATGTCTTTATTATTTATTTAATTTTTATTTTTAAAACCAACTTGATTGATGTGGGACTTCCCTGGTGGCACAGTGGTTAAGAATCCGCCTGCCAATGCAGGGGACATGGGTTTGAGCGCTGGTCCGGGAAGATCCCACATGCCGCGGAGCAACTAGGCCTGTCGCCACAACCACTGAGCCTGCGCTCTGGAGCCCGTGAGCCACAACTACTGAGCCTGCGAGCCGCAACTACTGAAACCCATGCGCCTGGAGCCCTTGCTCTGCAACAAGGGAAGCCACCACAATGAGAAGCCTGTGCACTGCAAAGAAGAGTAGCCCCTGCTCACCACAACTAGAGAAAGCCCACACATGGCAACGAAGACCCAATGCAGCCAAAAATAAATAAATAAATAAATAAAACCAACTTGATTGACATAAAACTCACCTGCAAATATTCAAAGTGCACAATCCAGTAAATGCTAGCAGTTGCATATGCTGTGACTTACCACCACCATCAATTAAAAAAATATTCTCATAACCCCCAAAATATTCTACTTGCCCCTCTGCCATGGATATCTCCCATCAAATCCAGCTGTAGACAACAAATGATACGGTTTTTGTCACTGTAGATTAATCTGTATTTCCTAGAATTTTAAATAAATTGAGTCATATACTATGTATGCTTTTTTGTCTGGTTTTTATTCACTGAACATTCAGTGTGTTACATTTATCAGTAAGACAGTTCTTTGCATTGCCAAGTAGTTTTCCACTGAATGCATGTATCATACTTTGGATATCCATTCACATATTGATAGACATCTAGATTATTTTTAGTTTGGAGGCCCTTGCCAAGATATACATTTTCATTTCTTTTTGGTAAATTATTAGTAGTGGAATGTCTGGGTTTTATGATATGTCTATGTTTGACTCTCTTAAAAATGGACAGTTCTCTAAAGTGGTTGTACCATTTTGCATGCCACTCAGCAGTTTAGGAGATCTTTAGTTGCACCTCAATCTTATCAACACTTGGTTGGATGGAGTAGTTCATTCTCTCTCGGCAGCCAAAGTAAAAGTCTCACAGATCTTACTAGAGCTGCCTGGATCACACAACTTTCCCAAAACCATTACTGGGCTTCTATTTGCCCAGGTCTGCACCACAGGTCCCTGCTGAGGCTGGAATTTGAGTTAACTGCACTATAAGCCATATGCTGGGGGTTGGGAGGAAGTGGTTCCCCAGAGGGAAACTGTGGCACTGTTAGGGAAGGCTGAATGGATTCCAGGAGGCCAAAGATCAACATAATTCTACTATATAATTTTAGGTATAGAAAACTCTGCTAGAAATAACAGGTTTTTAAACTTAGAAATGTACAATTAAAGAAAGATTTTATTTTTAGTTGGAATAATAGTGCAATGAAACACAGCAACTAATAAACATATGCTCAGGACATTTAGTGAAGAAACTGATGAGTAGGTGTTGGGAAAAACATATTAAGTCCATTGCTTTCCATTTCTTTCTTTGTTTGAAATTCATGGAAATCTGTCTGTAAGGCAACTGAGTGTACTTGCTGAAGGCAGATGGTTGTGTTCTCTTGCTTGGTAGCCTAGAAAGCTGGAGAAGGAGGTGCAGATGGCCAGGTGGGGGAGGCTTTAGTAAATGTGCGTGAGACCAATGCTAACTTTAGGGACCACAGAATTGACACAAATCTAAAACTTTTGGAATATTTGTTAACCTGACAACTGATGGTCTAGAACCTTTGAACATTACTGTTGTTATTCAACGTTGGCTTTACAGAAAGGACAAAGAAGGGAAGAGAGATGGGTCAGTCAACCTTCCCATTTTTCAGCTGTGTATGAGGTTAGGTCAACTCTCCTTATGGGTACAGAATCTGAAGTTTGGCTCTCCTATTTTCATTCTTTACAAACTGCATGTGAATTTTGAAAGTTATTGAACTTAATGAATAATTGTATTAACTTTACATTCTATGTCTTACCATTTCCTACCCCCCTTACCTGTCTCATCTGACATTTTATGTGCATACATTTTAAAATTTATTTCTTGCCGTCTTTTTCTCTCCATCCCCTTACTTAAATGGAAACTTTATGAAGAAAGACTATTTGACTTATTCTCTTCACTGTTGTATTCTTTTCACCAAGAAAAAATCCTGGCATGAAATAGATACTTCAAAATATTTGTTGGATATTTTCTGAATTTGTTTGGATAAACAAAGGAAAGTTAAAGATGAGAATATAGACTTTGCCTGATTTATTTAGTGACATATCTGAGTGGCTAAAACAGTGCCCAGCAAATAGTAGATTCTTAATAACCATTTGTTGAATGAATTAAAGATATCCATTGTTTAATCCTTCTTTGTGAATGAGACAAGGTTAACTATTGACTAGTGAAAGAATGCGGGAGTTAAGGCGGTCCAAAAGAAATGCTGAAGATTTGTAATAATTATTGTGGGGAATTATAAAAGTAGACAATCAGAGACCCACAAAAGGATTTCCCAACTGAGGAAAGTCTGTTGTGACCACAGTCTACCTGATTATACGATTTCTTCCAACAATGTTCACTAGTAAGGACAAGGAAACAGATGGTTTTACTGCCCTAACACCTCCACCCTCTAAAATAATTGATCTCCTCTCTAATAAAAGTTGCTGTGATGTGTCATGGAATGTAGACTGATTAGGAAGAAAAGCGACTTCACAGGGGATGGAGAGACTGGGACAAAAGGCAGGAGTGTAGGGATTAGAAGACCCAGTGGAGTCAGAGAGAAGGAAGAGTGGGAGGAATGAGAGACAAAATATAGTCAATTTTGTCACAGAACATGATATTGGAATTTATTACTTAAAAGTATTTCCATTTCTAGGTGATAATTCAGTCAAGGTAAAATGTCATCATGAAGTAGAATGATTTTGTTTGAGGTTTGTGTAGCATGGGGGATGGATGGAAAAGGCCAAGGAATAGAGAACTAGGTTCTAGGTTGAGTTTTCAAGAACTGGGTTGGAGCTGTGGACTCTGAGTCATGTCCAGTATGCCCCACAAAGGTGAAAGTGACCGAGAAATCTATAGGTGTTATACCATAGAAGTAAATAGAAGGAGTGATAGAAGTAGGTAGAAGGAGTTGATTAGGGGTAGTATAGAGAGGCAGCTATAGCTTCAGAAGAAGAAAAGAGTGTCCAGTTAATGGCATAGAAGTGACATTAGTGAGCTACGAGAATGGAGTTGGGATGGGAGGGACAAGTCAAATCAGGAAGCACGATGACCAGTTTCAGCCTGCTGCAGTAGTACAGAGGGAGACATTAGTGGTTTGGATTAGGGCAGTGGAGGTGGAAGTGGTGAGAAATTATCATTGAGGGTCATTCCTTGAAGGTAAAGTCAACAGAGTTGATTGATGGACTAGATGTACAGCATGAAGCTCCTTGGTATTTTGTCTGAAAAACTGGATGATTGTTAACACTAGGTGGGCAAGGCAAAGGGAGAAGTCAGTTTGAGGGAGAAAAGAAGAGTTTTGTTTGGGCTTTGTAAGTATAAGAAACTTATATGACAGCTATTCAAACATTCACAGGAGTGCTGGCAACTATCAACTGCTTTCATATGCACTGTGTCATGTGTTATATTGTCTTATTGATCCAATGAGATAGACATTAAAATTATTCTAACTTAGGTGAGACTTAGAGAAGTAGAGGAATAATGTCAAAGTCATATAACTAGAAAGCTTCAAGGGCAAGATTTGAACCGAGACTGACTAGAGAGCACTAACTTGCAATCACCATCCATACAACCAAAACCACTCCTGATCAAGTGGATCCAGGTTTTGTTGTACCTAAAGAATACGCAGGATTTCCCTTGTGGCTCAGTAGTTAAGAATCCGCTTGCCAATGCAGGGAATACGGGTTCGATCCCTGGCCTGGGAAGATTCCCACATGCCACAGAGCAACTAAGCCTGTGTGCCACAACTACTGAGCCCGCATGCCACAGCTACTGAAACCCGTGTGTCTAGAGCCCATGCTACATAACAAGAGAAGCCACCGCAATGAGAAGCCTGCGTCCCGCAATGAAGAGTAGCCCCTGCTCGCTGCAACTAAAGAAAGCCCACGCACAGCAACAAAGACCCAACGCAGCCAAAAATAAATAAATAAACAAATAAAAAGAATCATACCATTAGTATGGTATATTTAAAAAAAAATAAAGAATATGCAATTTGGGGTGTCCTCTGTAAGAAAAAGAACGTAAATTCGGACTTCCCTGGTGGCACAGTGGTTGAGAGTCCGCCTGCCGATGCAGGGGACACGGGTTTGTGCCCCGGTCCGGGAAGATCCCACATGCCGCAGAGCGGCTGGGCCTGTGAGCCGTGGCCGCTGAGCCCGCGCATCCGGAGCCTGTGCTCCGTAACGGGAGAGGCCACAACAGTGGCCTGCGTACCGCAAAAAAAAAAAAGTAAATTCACAGCTACAAAATTACAATTGGAATTAAATATCTAAAATGAGAAAAGAATTTACAACAAATTGTGTGCTTTAAAAGCTGTGCAGCACCTCAAGCATCACGAAATCTGGAAAATTAACGTGATTCTTAAAGGTTAACAAGTGAACACATTTCTATAATATTTTTCCTACATTTTTTGTCTGCAAAAAAGTCTTTGATTATATCTTCCTATGACAAAGTTTTCATAATGCCATTTCTATAGAAAAAAATTGAAAGATAAATTAGTTGTGCTTTTATGATTAAAATTGATCAATTTTTAATTATTGATAGTTTAGGAAAGTTTCAGATTCATAACTTATTAATAATTCTATATAAATGTGTAGGATTGTTTGGGAATTTATTTGGGAAATCTGGAAAAATATTCAAGTTTGGCAACAACATATAACCAAGTGACACACTGTTAGAACCTCTTCCTAGGCCTTTCATGGTATCCATTCAGGGGAGGGACCTGGTGAATCCACCTGTGGTACTATTTTCTCTCCAAGTAATTGGGGAAAGGAGTGACAAGACAGGGAGGCCTGTGCTTCATGTGATGTAACCTGAGAGGTACCCTTCCTGAGTGGCCAGAGAAGGGACTGACCACCTCCTCAGATACTCACCATCTGGTAGAATTATGAGTACTCCAACTGTAACGTGAGAGACAGGGGTTGAAAAAGAGGCTTGGAGAAAATGATCCTTTCTCACAAATTCCTCAAAAATCATTTTTAAAATATAATAAAATTGGCATTACTTTTTCTATTTCTCTTACCCCCCTGCCCTGCCATGAGTCAATAAAAATAACTGACTAAATATTTATTTTGCTAAAGCTTTCCATTATTTTAAAATATTTCCTGCTTGAGGGCTAAGTGTAGGTAGAAATGATACATATCTTCTTTATAATTAACTAGCCAATAGCAGAAAGCCTTGCCATGATTATACTACTACTTGAATACACTGTCATAAAACAGTGATCGAACTCGAACTGTGCATGGTTTTCTTTCTTCATTCAATTAATTTTCCTTTGCCTGAAATAATGACACGTTCAGGACCCTTTCTGCTATTGTATAGCAGCTGTGAAATGAGAATAGGTGGTTCACTTTTTTGTATCCTTAGGCCTGAAACGTAGATGAGGGCTGGAATAATCATTACACAAGAGCGACTGTTTGCCCTGGTTGGAAAAATATAATGAATTTA
Organism: Neophocaena asiaeorientalis asiaeorientalis; assembly: GCF_003031525.2. Classification (NCBI taxonomy): domain Eukaryota; kingdom Metazoa; phylum Chordata; class Mammalia; order Artiodactyla; family Phocoenidae; genus Neophocaena; species Neophocaena asiaeorientalis. Next base: position 9,817,938 of record NW_020185337.1, on the reverse strand, counting down.
AAGAAAGAGAAACAGTATGAGAAATTTTTAAAAGGCAGGAAATTGGTATAAAAAAGTGATTTCTGGGATGTTCGGAATCCCATTAAACCCACTTTCCCTTCCATATGTTTGGTAAGCTGAAAGGTATCATGGGGGCACCTTGATTCAATTTAACATGCTTAATGGAATTTCAGTTATATAACTAGGATGGCCAATTCCCACCCGCCCAGGGCCCCATGTCATTCTTTAACTGATATTACAGAGTACCCAAACTCAATGCTCCCACCTGTTTGATTCAGCCGGAAGCCCAGTTTGATATGTCAAAAACTCCCATGGGTCGCTGCTGTCTTAGCTGCTTGCTAATGGGTCATAAATTCCATCTCACCCAAGAGGCCTATGGAGTCCTCACTGGGGCCACCTGGTGGTCATTCCCAAAGCCGTCAGCGTACAGACGAGCCTCTTGTCCCAAGGGCAGGAAATCACTGAGCCCGCAGTAGATGGACTCACATTGTCCTCCACTGCACCTTGACATTCTCTATGATCCCAGAGCTCTTTCTGTTATGCTTGTCTAAAAGGGTAGTAGGAAAGAGGATCCCTAAACTAGGTCTCTTGGCATCAGTGAAGTGCAGGCCTATATGCAGTGGCAATAATAGGTTTGTGTGGGACTAAATCTTATATAATTTGAGTCCTTTTTAATAAAAAAATCATACATTTTACATACATAATTAGGTACAGAGGAAAATACTTAGTTTGAACGAGGAAACACATCATAATATGTTGCACGATCATTAGAGATTCAGGTCCCTTTCTTTTAAGATTTACTTCAGGCAATTTGCCAGAAATGCTTCATAGAAATCGTCCCTGAGTACAGTCTGGATAAGGAAGAGTCCCTGAAACGGAAACTCTATTAGCTTCATGATAAATTCACCCCTTCCTACTTAGATGGTGTCAACTCTGAGTGCACTGCTGATTACCTGGGGCTTTGCCAGGACCACTTGACCCTGACAGTCTGGATGCTTTGTGCATAGCCATCACTGAGGTTGTCTCCACCTGTTGGAGCCTCAGTAGCACTCAGAGAATTGGTCCATTTAGACCACCATCTCCTCTTCCTCACTTCCTTGCCAGGACTGATCCTACCAGTTAAGCCCAGGCTACAGTGGTTTTTTGAGATTTGAAAGAGGATACAACTTCCTTTAGTTTTAACCTAGTGAAGGTGCCCTTTGACAAAATGAGCAGATCTACTACCATGGACAACGTTAATTTTATCCAATTGTATTTTTATCTCCTATTGGCAGTAAAGGATGTACAACGAAGAGTCCCCTCAACCTCAACACCTGTCTCCTCCTGTTATGCAATTCTCCCCCTCAACGTTATTGTTTTTTGGATAGCATTACAGAAATGTATTTTGCAAATATAAACAAATACGTGTGTGTTGTTAAGCTCTTCCATTCTTTTCTAATGTACTAGAATAGTTTCATTTATTCTGTTATTCATATTACAATTTGTTAGATTTTTCTGGTGAAATGATCTGGGTACAATGCTCATAGGAGAGTTGGACAAGAAGGAAGGTCTTTAACATCTTTCTCTGTTTCTTTCATAAAGACATCTTGTCTCGTACTGGCGGGGGGTGGAACCTTGCTTTCCTTTTGTTAGCATTCACCTGGCATAACTTTCCTCTTTTGTTTTAGCATAGCATTTTGCTTTGTAATCCAAATAGTCTTTTCTCATTTTTGTGTCTGCTACTGTGTAAGCTTGGTCTAATTACATTTATTGATATGACTGATTTATTCTGTTTTATTATTTTAGATTTTTTAATTTTTATAGCTTTAAAAATACTTTATAGGCTCACCAGGAATCCCATGATGGTATACGGGTATATCTACCTTGGTGCTGTTAGATATACTCAGCATCTTCACTCTTTGTTAAAGAGATCAGGACATTTACTCTTCTAACTTTGGTTAATTTTCTAATTACTGCAGATGATATTATTTACATTTTGACCTGACCTCATAAGCTTACTGTTTATTTCAGTCTTTGTTTTATGGTTAAATATATTCAGTAATCACCACAAACTTCTTTGCTGTGGCTTTTCTAGTCATTTCTCGGTTGGCTAAATCTCGCTTACAGTTAGCGTCCTCAAGAACAGGTGGGAGCAATTCCCTTGAATTCTTGCATTTGGTATCCCTCTTAAATATATAGGCTGAAATAGTCTTTTATTTCAGGAAAGCCTTAATAAATTACATTTTTAAATACTTGTGTTTTTTTTCTTTTATTTCAATTTATTCTATAGTTCCCTATATGGTATCTTGGGTCTCATTGGCTTATCTTCCATATCTATGAAGAGGTAATATAATACCATGAGTTGTTTTTGTTTGCTTGCTTTAGTAGTTTTTTCTTTTTCTCTTTGTGAAGAAAAGAAACTAAAAAGGAGGTTTGGCCATGAGAAGCAAATAAATCTTTTCAATACTCTTGCCTTGATTTTGGTCAGACATCAGCATGTAATTTAACCAATGACCTTCTCCGGGTCTTATCTGAAGTTACACTAGGATATGCAAAGTGGGTGGTCCCAGATTACTCAGAGCATTATAGGTCTTTTTTCTGTTGGAGCTTGGAACAGAGTCTTGGTCTAGTATACTGAGTGGCAGTATGATTAGAGGGAAACCTGAAGCCCCCCCCCCCAAATTATGTCATCCACCCAAAACACGGTGATATTTACTCTGTAGACTTTGAAATGTAATTTTTTAAAACTTTACTTACAGGCTACTCCATCTCCTTCTAAAACTTTCTGAAAAGTATGAAGATGCTTAATGTTATTTTAAGAGACAGTCTCTACAAGAATAGAATCAGATCCTATAAGAGTATAGATGACAGACAAAAGGGCAATTCCTTGTGGCAGATATCTGGCCCAGGCAATGACAAAGAGAGTGGACCAGACTGTCCCTGAAGGGAAGGGCATAAGAATTTCAGGTCTCAGTGCAACTGATTTGTTATCCAGAGGTGTAGGTTTTACACCAAAGAAATAATCATGTTGGCAAGTAAGTCCCTAATGTTCCTGGTTCAGACCAGGTTCAGAACTACTGCAGGGGCAGCAGGTTCAGCCCTGTGCTAGATTCCCAGAATCCCTTTTCTTTGGCTCTTTGAATGTCCAGATGATTTCCTGCTATAACCAGAAAGAGCCTTGCTAGTGACAGTTTGTAACTGTCAGGCATAGGGACAGAAAAGGGGCTCCAGATCCAAGGCCTGCATGATAAAAAAAAAAGAAAAGAAAAGAAAAGAAAAAGAATCTAAGGGAAGTGAGTAGCGCCTGTAAAAGGTGCCAAAACATACCTCTGATTTAATTCTTCAGCTGCTCAGTGAGTTACGTATCTGCTATTCTATAGATATCACACATATTTTCCTGTTTTCAGTGTTTCCTCTTTCCACTTTCTGTCAGAGATAGAGAAGAATGAAATATTTCTCCCTGCACATACTGCAATCAATTTTGTCGGTAAGTAAAGATCTTAAAACCATCTTGACTCTATCATAAAAGAAAGTATTTTCAATTGCTCGCTGATAGCTTGGAAGTACACATCATTTTTCATACTCATACCCCTAGTGTTTTGTCACGTGTCTGGACATTTCATTGTCAATGATATTTTACTATCTATCCATCTCTGCTCTTTCAAGTGCCTGTTTTTAACATTAAGACAATAGACTTCATCCAGTTAATAAAAGAACATTCCAATACGTGCTGATTAAGAATGTACTTGGATGTCAGACAACTTGGTTCAAATGGGCAATTCACTCAACTCTCTTGAAGCCTTGAAAATAGGGATCATGTCAGTATTCACCTCATAGGGTTGTGATGAGGATAAAGTTCGTTCATATATTTAAAAATATTTATTGGGCACCTCCTATGATAAGTGCTATGGTGAAAAAGGATACAAGCTAAGGGGATAGAGAATGACAGGATGCTGCTTTAGATACAGAGGTCAGAGAAAGCTGCTCCAGGAAGGTTTTATTTGAGCAGAGATCTGAATGAAGTGAGAAAACAAGTCATGCAAATACCAGGGAAGAGAACTTTCCAGGCAGAGAAAAGAGCAATTACAAGGTACTGTGCTGGGAATATTACTGCCAAGTTTGAGCAGCTGGGTGAATTGTGATATCATTAATGAGATCACGACGTATTTTTTTCAATGCCTGGGGCCTAGAAAGTCTTCCATAAGCATTATCAATTCTCTTTAGTGTCTGAATCTCAGAAATAGAAATATTCCCCCTTTTTATTATTTTGTTTAATGTAAGAGGGTCTAATTATGCACACCATGGCACAGAGACTCTCTTGTTCTTTAAGTCAACAGGCTCACTGTTGTGAAAAGAAGTAAGCTGACAGGGTTCCCCTTTGGGGCAAAGCAAGGAGCAATGATTTCAGACTTGCCCCACCCAGACGTACCACAGGATAATGCCGTGCCTTTCTGAGCTTGGGTCATCCAGACTGCTGGCCTCCAGAAAACAAAGCCAGAGGTAGGCAGGGGACAGCTGTACTGCACAGAGTTCCCAGAACCAGGGGGTTTCTAGAGCTCTCCAGGCTGAGAAGTCACAGTCTACACACAGAACGTACTGTGAAAGTGTGCTTGCATCATCTGGAGAAGGTATTTATTACGTGAGGGACAGTTATTGTAGAAAACGTATTTACTTATGAATAAATAATATTTATGGTAGAAATTAATAACATTTTTGTTAATTAAGAAGGCACAGACATAAAAAAAGGAAGGGAGAAGGAAAAAGAAAAAGATGGGGGAGGAGGGAGGAAAAGGAGGAAGAAATCATCTATTAAGCTACCAGCCAAACATAAGTCCATGTTTTATTTTTTGCATACGGATTCTATGAAAATGTGCATAGATTTAAAAATGATATCTTTGGTAACCCACTATTTTCACTCAACATCTGATCTTTATCATCTTTTTCTGACCGTAAATACATCTGACCACACCTTTCTTTTATTGGCTGCATAGTTATCCAATAAAGTTGAGACAATTATTTACCCAATTATTGTAACCTTACGATAACCTCCCCTTAACATGTTAAACATGTCTTCTCTTCACATAAAGCGATTGTGTTTCCAATATCCATGGAAGGAAAGAACATATAATGATAACAATCTCCCACCAATTCAGTGACACCTTCAGTGCGTTGTAGATTAGAACAACATCTATCTGCATTTAAAATTTTAGGTAGATGGTTAGATAGATGGATGTGAGGACTATTGAATTTACTGGCATGCTTGATATACAAATAAGCTCTTAGACGCCTTGCAAAGGTTCAGCCATGCACTGTCCCACTTTGAGTGCAGCTGTTCACAGGTAGGATGCACAGATGATGCAAGGCACTCGGCCTCGAAGTACGTTCCCAGAAGCAGCAGCAGCAGTATCACCTGGTTAGTATTGCTAACTTGTTAGCAATACTGATTATCTGGCCCCAACCCAGACCTATTGAGTCAGGAGCTCTAAGGATATGGCCCAGCGACCTGTTTTAGCAAGACCTCCTGGTGATTCTGATGCACACTCAAAGTAGAGAACGTCTGAAAGAGAGGCAACGTGACAGCTGAATGCTGTCACTACCGGTAATTAGACCTGTGACTTCCCACCAGTTACATCCTCTGAGCTTCAGTTTTCTCAGACACAGAAAATCAAAAACAGAAGAAGTGAATAAACATTATGCTTATAGGGGCTTCCCTGGTGGCGCTGTGGTTGAGAGTCTGCCTGCCGATGCAGGGGACATGGGTTCGAGCCCTGGTCTGGGAAGATCCCACATGCCACAGAGCAACTAAGCCCGGGAGCCACAACTACTGAGCCTGCGCGTCTGGAGCCCGTGCTCCGCAACAAGAGAGGCCGCGATAGTGAGAGGCCCGCGCACCGCAATGAAGAGTGGCCCCCTCTTGCCACAACTAGAGAAATCCCTCACACAGAAACGAAGACCCAACACAGCCATAAATTAATTAATTAAAAAAAAAAAAAACATTATGCTTATAATCATAGAATTGTTGTAAAGATTAAATGGCAATCTATAAGAAAGCAATTGGGGGTGCCAGGCATATGATATACACATTGATCCCAGGATCATTTGAGAACCTAATATGTGACAGACACTGGAAGACAGAGTGTAGAAGGAAATATTTTCTTGGCCTTCAGTTAGCAAGAGAAGAACTGCTGTTTTTCTGATCAACTAAATGTCATATTTGCTTTGATAACACATAATTGGAACCCAGAGAAGGGAGAGGTTAATTCTATTCGGGAAGGACAGAGAGTCAGGGAAGTCTTCATAGAGGAGATGACCATGTACCACAGAGAGCCCAGGGTAAGTCAAGCCTTGGAAGTGTGAAAAGTCCAGGCTTGTGGAGGGGACAAGAAGAGGTCACTATTTATACATGAATGACACATGAGTGAGACAACAGAACTTCCTGCCACACTGATGTCTGCTATGACAGGAAGAGTCAAGAGGAAGCCACAAGTAATTAGAAGGAACAAAAATTTGAGAAAGACGAAAAGATAAAGTAAAAAGCAAGCAAGATCATGGAGGTCTTGAATGGCCTTTATATTTCAGGTTCCAAGCAATGTCAGTTTCCCTCTTTTTTTTTTAACCTTTTTTTTTATCCTGGTGAAAACTACATTTTAAAGATAGTATTGATGGAAGAAAAAAAATCACAGAAAGGCTATATCACAACTTGAAGCCCAGTGGAAAGGCAAAGTGGCGTCAGGAATTTTTTATCTTTTGTTTTCTTTCTCTCTTTCTCCTGCTGATTGCCTGAATGAAAGCAAGCCATCAGCTTTCAGGGAGAGGAAGATGGGGTAAAAGGGGAGGAAAAAAGGAAGAAGCAAGAGAAAGAGAGGAAGGAATAGGAAAAGCTCTTTGGGGAATCAGCATACATAGGATCAGGCAGCCCGCAGCAGACTTTTAGATACACTGAAGTATATCATTTATTGCCATTGGATTTCTTTGGATCCTTTGTGGCACATTATTTATGACTGAGTTCTTTGTACGTAGTTATTTTTAATGACTTTGTTCCCAGACTAAGCCCTTGGTACCATTGTGCCAGCACAGCCCCTGTGAAAATTGACCACTTTGTTCTGTTTATAAAGAACTATAGATTTACAAATGCCAAAAATAAAACCCACAGTGTCCATAAAGTAGGTGTTCTCAGTCCTCTGTTAGCTTATTCTACATTTAAAATGTTTTCCCGGCCACAGTCATAATCATGGTTTACTGCTTTGCCCAAAGATAGAGGCCTTAGACCATGCACTCCTCTAACTCAATTAAGGGCGGCAGCTCGAGCCCTCACTTCCCCTGCCTTCAGCTCTCCGGTGAGGACAGGAGAAATGATTATGTTTTATGTAAATATTATGAATGTGCATTCCATCTCTGTAGCTCGAGTCTGAAATTTTCCACTTTAGAAGACATTTGCCACTTTCTCTGGCTTTTCCCAAACATGAAGTCAATCTTAGAATAAAGGAAAGTTAGTTTAGACACCATCATGCTCAGTTTCAATATAATTAAACTGCCTACACATAGTCACACTCAGGGAAAGCTGGGACGTCAGCTTCTAATTTGCCAGCAAACAAACATTGTCTCCGGTTATTTTCCAGAGTCTAGGGTGGTAACTTTAGTAATTGAAGAGGGGAATAAACAAAGTTAGCATAAAATTATAGTCTGACACAACCTTAAATTCTGCATTTTAAGATCTGGGTGAGCTCATCTGTCACAAGGCCTAAAATAAATGAGTGTCCAAGGTGGAAACAATAGTATAGCTAAAAGTCATCCACATAAGTGAGTCAAGCATTCAAAGTGCCTTCTGCCTGGGACAGAGTGAAATTCTGAGGGGTGACTCTGATGATGCTTTTAAGACATTAAGATGTTTAAACAACCACCACAAAACGGACTCACACAGACACACATGTTTTTATTCTGTTTGCAAAATGCTGAAAAATAATTGCGTTGATAAAATATAAAAGTTATTGGGTTGTCCACATTCTAAGGTGAATACAGAGGGTTTACATTTTCAGAACTCCAGATGGTTGGGAAATGGAGAGAGGAAGTGAAATGAAAGATTGTCTCTCTGCATGAACTGTAGCAGATCAAGGGACAAGACCAAGGAATAAATATCAAGGAGTTTAAGAGCTTGCATTCTGTACCAATTTACATTCCTACCAATAGTGCAAAAGGTTTCCCTTTTCTCCACACCCTCTCCAGCGTTAGTGGGAAGCTGCTGTATAGCACAGGGAGCTCAGCTCGGTGCTCTGTGATGACCTAGATGAATGGGACGGTGGGCAGGTGGGGAGGTCCAAGGGGGAGGGGATGTATGTATACATGTAGCTGATGCACTTCATTGTACAGAAGAAACTAGCACACATTGTAAAGCAATTTTACTCCAATAAAAAAAAAAAGCTTGCATTCTTCCCTATCTCAATCAACGAAAACTCTTATTTTTCCAATTGCTCAGACCAAAATGTTGGAGTCTTCTTTGACTCTTCTCTTTCTCTCCTATCCTATATCTAATCAAGCTGCAAATTCCATCAGCAAGGACATCAATCAGCCCCGTTCCTAGTGACGGTCATTGTTGGCCAGTTTTGTTATCACCATAGATTTTTGACTGGTCTCCTATTCCCACTACTGTCCCTTTTTTCAACCCAGCAGCTGAATGACACTGTTAAAATTTAAGCCAGACCATATCAATGAGTATCCATCTCTCTGAGTAAAACCCAAATTGTTTACAGTATCCTAAATGTCTCTACTAGATGAGGCCTTCTCTCCCCCTGTGATAGCTTCTCTGACCACCATGCCCACCCCCTCGTGCTCAGTTCATTCCCACAACATGAGCCTCCTGGTGGTAACTCAAGCCTGCTGGGTGTGTTCCTGCCTCAGGACATTTGCACTTGTTATTCCTTCTGCCTGAAATGCTCTTCCCTTACATATCCAAAAAGTTTTCTCCCTCTCCCTATTATGGGTCTTTGGTTAAAAATAATTACTTTCATCAGTAAAGCTTTTCCCAACCACCTTATTTAAAACTGCAGGTTTCTTCCTTCACTCTCCGGATTCCCTGAGCCCTTCCATTCTTTCGTTTTTACTATAGCGGTAATTATCTCCTACAAACTACAAATTTTATTTATTTGTTTATTATCTGTTTCTTCCACCAGGCATGTTTATTTGTTTCTCGTATATGGCTGTTTCCAGAGTGACTATAATAGTGGCACAGGTAGGTAGGTCCTCAATAAATTTTTGTGAAGATGATAAAAAGAACATCTTCAAATAATGCCAATTGTACTGCTTATAAGACCAGCCCTGCTCTGGTTCACTAGGGATATTTACAAAACACATAGGAGGAACCTCAGGACTCATAAATGAAGAGAGGGAAGGAGAAATTTTGAGGAAACTGTGACCATCCAAAGAACTTTGGTGCCCTCACTTCATTGGCTTTGTGGCCCCATGGAACAGCCGGCCAATTCATCCAGCTCCTAGGCCCAACAGATGTCATTCTAGAATATTTGGAAGCAAATACTTAGGAAGGAGGAAACAATTTTAAAGACTCATTCATGAGAAATTAGCCAACAGCATTTCCTAAATTCATTAAGGATTCAACAACACTGTCCTTATTTCCAAATCACAGCGATATTCTAAGTAATGGAAAAACACATCTGGCATTAAAAAATATTAGTACTACAAATTTCATTCATACTTCCAATTTTGAGTTAAAATAACAGGTTTACTTGCCTCCAGAATAACTTTTGTAAACCCACTCTGGCTTTATTTAGGCCCTGGATTAATGAGGCCATTGTAATTTCTCACACATGGACTATAGGGTTAGAATTACCACAGTGACCAAAGAAATGGCTTGGGCCAAAAAGATCAAATAAAACTTTTTCCATGCCATTTTGAACTGAGGAAACTCACTGCACTGAAGACCTTCAACTGTGGTTATGTGTTATCTTAAACTGATCCCAATGGATCTATAACAATACACGATGATATCCACCATTCGTTTTTGTTGTTGTTGTTGCTTTTTTTCTTTCTTTCTTTCTTTTTGTGGTATGCGGGCCTCTCACTGTTGTGGCCTCTCCCGTTGAGGAGCACAGGCTCCAGACGTGCAGGCTCAGCCGGCCATGGCTCACGGGCCCAGCCGCTCCGCGGCATGTGGGATCTTCCCGGACCGGGGCACGAGCCCGCGTCCCCTGCATCGGCAGGTGGACTCTCAACCACTGCGCCACCAGGGAAGCGCCACCAGGGAAGCCCCCACCATTTGTTTTTAACAGTCATGGATGATCTCTGTCCTCAGGCTTGCTTCCCTGGAGTGTGTGTGTGAATAATGAGTTATAAGTGAAAAAGAAAACTTCTAGGTAATAAATAGCTTCAGTGGACGATAACATGAATGAATCTACCCAAGACTACCTCTCAGAGGCTGAAATGAGTCACTTCACATTTAAACATATTGCAACAAATTCAGACGCACAGAGGATTCATTTTCTTCTATAACTATGTTGTCAGGTCTCATGTCTCACTGGAGAAGCTGAATCACAAAAATTACAAAGCACCTCATGGCTAGAGTTCTAAAGAGGCATACAGAATTGCCCGTTCCATTATTTTCAGAGAGAAAATACCCTACTGCACTGAACCATGCAGATGGTGGAAAAGGATACCTTAGGGAATTCAAACCATTAATGCAGGAGCATCTCAGAAACCAGACTAAATCCCTGTAATGCCGAAAGTTCCCAGGAGCTGTAAAACTCCACATGATGTGAAATTTTTTAACTCTTCTTGAGAAATCTGATGTCATGTAGTGATAGTCTCAGTGGTCTTTTTTGTTAAAAATGAATCCATGACTGAAAGTCACATTTTTTTTTAAGTAGAAGGATTTTTTTACATCCCCTGTCCATCTTTATGGCCAACAAAAAAATATACATTATAAGGAGTGAAGGCGCCAATGACTTTATATTGTTTCTCTTCACGAGAATTATTTTTGGTTTTGTCTGTGTAGCATGAGCATTGGTTCACATTTTCCTCGCTGCTTACATTGCCATGTGCATATTATATCCCACTTTTAAAAACTAAACTTGCTACTGCTTTTCATTTTATCCCTTCTGAGCTTCATCAGCTTTTCTGGGTACCATGCAGTGGAGTTCAAAGGTCAGCTTAAAAAAAAAATCTCGGTTAAGAACATCTGAAGAGCTTTACAAGGCTGTGTAAATAAACAGAAACAAACTCACTCTACCTATATCAAAAGGGTTAAGAACTCCTGAACAGTACTTCAAGGTCAGTGGTTTGTTTTCATCCCTTTCCAGCACTTTGAGTAGCTGGCAGCCCTCTGTCCTTTGGGGAGTACCGGGAAGGCAGAGTACACAAGACTTCACAGTTTCAGCCAGAATTTCCATAATCACATCAACAGATGGAATAATAATCACCACCAAAGTCACTGCACAATCCTTCTGATCCAAGGAAACATCCTCCTGCTTCATTTCAAAATCATTTCTACTGTCAATTTAGACACACGGTATTCTTATTTTCTGAAAATGTTACCAAGTTAACGTGATTCTAAAATAACTGAATAACGCAAGCCCTCCGCATTTGAATACAATGCTTTGGAGGGAGACATGCAGAGAGGCTGAGCAAAGGCACGGCCTTTGTGAGTGCTACCTGGAACCCTGTTATTTTCTTGGCCACTGGAAGTGGTGACTGCAAGGCTTGTCACTCTCAACACTATCTCTTGGCCACCTGGGCTCTATCTCTACAGCTGCAGGTCCAGTCATGACTGTGCTTGATGGTGTCCTCCCCCAGTCTCTAGGTAATAGGCTCTGTGTGTTCTCAATTATCCCAGGGGGAAAAGCCAAGTTATATGGACTATATTGTTGAGCATATCGTATCAATATAATTAGAATCGTACTTTCTAGAATCTGGTTTGTTAAAGTACTTAATTTTGATTGCTAGACAACAGTTCTGAATCTGCCCAAGAAGCGTCATGTGAAGAGCATGACGAATTTAAGTTAACCATAAAAAAATTGAAAAGCATCTCTATTGTGTACATTTTAAAATTATTTGAGATTTAAGGCTTTATTGATACCATGCATTGCCTGAGGATATCTGGAAATAAATATTCATTTCTCAAATTAATTTTTCTAATTATTCATCTATGAGAGAATCTTTATCAATATAATGTCCAGGTCACATGCATGGACTATTTGAATGATCTTGAAAGTATAATATAAACATGAATCTCTCTTCTACACTTAATTCATAAAAGGTGTCACAGTAATTACTACATATGTTTGTGTTACATAATCTACTAAAGAGATAATGAAAACAGGGAAGAAATAATCTATTACTTTGGCAGAAAAATTTATTGAGATCTATATGTCTAGCACTATTCCAGACTTTAAGAAGAATACAAAGAATCTTTCTTTCTCTCTGTACATCCTATCCCTTGGAGTTTATATCATTTTACATAGCATCAGCCATAGTCTAATTGGAAGCCTCTAAAATCTATATTTTCAACAGCAACCTCTCTTCCAAACTTCAAACCAACCTTAATTATACCTGCTGAAACGTGTTTTTTATGAGGAAGGGGAGGTTTAAAGCTGCTAAGTAAAATGCATGATGCCCAGTTAAATTTGTCTCAAACTTATGGGACAAACTCATACTAAAAAAATGTTCATTGTTTATCTGAAGTTCAAAGTGAGCTAGGCTTCCTGAATTTTAATTTGCTAATTCTGGCAGCCCTGGGGTGGAGGTTGGGATGAGTTTTTATTCTTTCATGTTTTGATCTCTGCATTTTCCCTCCTCCTAACTCGGAGCAATAATCAAGCCCTAAGCATTTCCTTGTCTCAAGGATTTTTGCAGGATATAATGTCCAAGCTGAAACTCAATGAAAAGATTAGGAGAAAGAAGAGGAGAAAGAGAGAAGATGGAGAAGGTAGGAGAGTGACTTGAGGGAGAGATGTCCCTTAGATGGCAGAGATCAGAGATTGGCAGGTCTCGCATTTATCAGGGGGCAGCACATTGTCTGCAAGTGCTGCCTTACAAGGATTAGAAGGCAAGATGTTCAAGAAGATGATGTGGAAGAATGGTGTGTCTAGGGAGGTCGAGCACATGATACCAAGGTTCCTGGCCCCTCTATTTGTTCACACGTGTCAGCAGTGAGCGGCCCGGAAGCGGTGGACACATCAGAACTGAAGGTTCTGTGTGCACTGCGAGGATGCGTGGTTTGTTGAAAACAAGTGTCAGCTGCTGACCACAGGGTTTTTCCTGATGCTTTGGCATCAAATAATATCACAGAACCTTCACACCAGGGGACTGGGATTAAAGTTCCTCCTGTGCACAGAACTACGGTGACTATGAGTCTAAGGCAATTTGATTTAAAGGGAAAAATGAAAATGAGGTATTCCATACTACACTTACGGAATCACATTCAGACATTTTTGTGGTAGACACTGACGGCTACTCACCCCAAACCATTTATTTTCCCAAATTTATTCTTGCTGGCATATTGTCTTTTGCTATAAGAGCTGAACATACTAGAAATTGCCATCCCAGCTCCCTTATAAGCTATGGATATGTGGCCCAATTCAGGTCTCTGGGACCTGGAGAGTTTCTTCTCTGATAAAAACAAAACAAAGAAGTCATGCAAAAGCCAAAAATAAAAGCAAAACCTATCATAAGGGAATGGAAATATGCTCGTGGGTATGATGATGTCCTTGAGTCATTTATTAGTCAACTCTGTAATGACCCTGCTTCAGAACTTTTTTGTTTTATGAGATGATAACGTTTTTAGACATGTTTAGTTGGTTTTTTCCATTATTTACATCTAAAAGAACCACCAAATGATACATCACTACTGCTACAGATTGGGTTTTCTAGAAGAAGATGCTGAGATGAGGTTTAGGTGCAAGATGTTTATTAGGGACCCAAAAGCATACAAAGGAAAAGTTAAGAAGCAGAAAACTTCTAAGAGGCAGAGGAAAAAGTCAAACTACCAAGGAGCTCTGAAGAAAGTGTTGCCCGTCAGAACATCGTGCCCAGGTCACAAAGGCCAGAGCTGTACACTCCTGCCTCACTCAGGCAGTGGATGCAAGCTGCTCTGGGAGGGATGTAACCTCAGGCAAAAGAGTTCTCTGAAGCTAAGGCAGATTTGATGGGGAAGACAGCTGGACGCTGACTTCTGACCAGGTGCTGCCCTGTTGCTAACTAGCAAGCCTTTCCTTGAAGGGTGATCTGACACCTCAAATTCAACGGGATCAAAATTAAAAAATAACCATCTTTGATGTCAATAAACTAGGGCTGACACCTCAAATTGTTTTTTTTTTTTTTTTTTTTTTTTTGCGGTACGCGGGCCTCTCACTGTTGTGGCCTCTACCATTGTGGAGCACAGGCTCCAGACGCCCAGCCGCTCTGCGGCATGTGGGATCTTCCCAGACCGGGCACGAACCCGTGTCCCCTGCATCGGCAGGCGGACTCTCAATCACTGCGCCACCAGGGAAGCCCTCAAGTCGTTTTTGACATATCTTTCCTCCCCTCCTCCACCCAGCCAATGCATAAGCCTATAAGTAGTGTCTTACTTCGGCCTGCTTTTTTTCTTCCATTCTCATTAATGGTAGTGAAATTCAAGCCTCATTGTGTCTCAGCTAAGGCTAAAGTCACTTGTTCTCCTAGCCTTTACATTTCTTCTCCTAAATACTACTACCAACTTGCTTTTCCTTTTCCTAGAGCCAAGTTCTGATCTCGTGTTGCCCCTCATAAAAACCTTTGATAGCTCTCCTTTAACTATCTATTAAATTTTGAAAATTTCTTGTTTTTTATTCCAGTCTCTTTAGGGTCCTGCTTTTAACTTATCATTTAAGAAAAACCATGAGTTGATTAGTGATTCCAATGTGATGCATTCTATTTTCTACCTCTCTGCCTTTCTTTTAGCTATGCCATTTTGGAAATCTCTCTGTTTTTTTTTTGTTTTAACCCTCATTTATGCCTTCTGAAATTTTATCAGAGGGAAACCGGATCCATCAGACCCACTGGGCAGTATGCCACACCAAGACTTACTGGCTGAATGTCAGTCCTAATTTTGGTATATGACATATTCTGCCTTTTATTATGTTTGCAGGGCTGACTTACCCAATAAGCAGAGTAAGTATTTGCTTGAGGCACCAGAAAATCTGGACACACCATATTCAGTTTGCACGTTACCATAATCTATACATTTGATCTGCATTTAGACCAGAAGCATCCTAGCACCAGCGTATGCTATCCCTCTATCACCATAAATCTGGAGCTCAGCTTAGCAACTTCTTTCTGCCATAGGTCTCAAATATATACCATGTGCTTCTCACTTTAAGTCTAGGGTTTTCCTGTTATAGGCTTGAGATGCTGTGGAAACTACTCAGTGCCCACGTACAAATCCCATGGGTCAGACTTGAAGCAATGGGAGAAGACAGGCAAAGTCGTAGACTCAGCGTGGACCTGACAAATTGTACTTCCCTCACCAAGGCTGATCTAAGTCCCGCTCCTGTTGAATGCTCAAACCGTGGGCAGCATAAACCAACCTTAAGGCCTCAACATGGCTTCATTCCTCAGAGAGACTGGCTAGCCACTTGGTGGCAGGGCAATTTTCTCCAACTCTGTCCAATTTAGGGAGGGCAGCCATGTATTCCTACTGAATATGGACTTGTAGTCCCTGTCTGCAGTGTCTCTTCCCACACCATCATCCAAGTGCTAACAGAATGTCTAATCTGTGAAAATAGTATCCTACACAACATCTTTGACCACTGTACTGATTCTAAAGTGAAGGACATGCCACCATGGGCTCCTGACTATAGAATTCACCTACTTATCATAAACCCCATACTCCAGGAATAGCCAGCCTCATGAATGGTGGAAAGGCCTATTGAAAGCTCAGCTGAGGTGCCAAGTTGAGGACAGCACTCTGGGGTTGGGGTGTTGTTCTCTGGGTTGCACAATCATGTGTACTCAATGGAGGAATACAGGGGAACACAATATAGGTTACACTGGACTGGAGTTTGCAGGTATCATCTGGCCTCTTTTTAGGCAAAGAAAGGCGTTACTGTACCAGTGCGGGTAATTAAGCCTGGGTTGATGGTTACACAATGAAGACAGGGAGGAATATCTTAAATCCAGGGACTAACTATGGTGTCTCTTGGCACTCCTATGTCAAATGAAAACTGTAAATGGGGAATTGTAACAACCACAGCCTGACAAGGGCAAGGCAACTATGGGCTCAGACCTCTTGGGGATGAAGATCTGGGTCATCCTATCAGGTTGGCAGTCCGGGCTAGCAAGAGTGTTAGCTGAGAGTGAGGGAAATCTAAAATGGGAGATAGTGGAGGGAGGTGAGGAATATCACTTACAGGTTAGGAATCAGCTGTAGCAGTGGGTTCTGGAGCCTGCCTTGCTAATCCTTTTTAAGGTTTTTAGAAAGTTAAAATGTTTGGCCCCCTTGATTAATTAGACTTGCACTTCCTATCCTAGGAAGAAATGAGAGCATCTTTATCTTAGGAGAGACATGGACGTCATTAGAAGAAATGAATGGATCTGAAAAGGAGTCCTTGTTTATGTGACACCCCAGATTCATGGGTTTTAACAAGTGTGTAATGACATATATCCAACATTGTCATATCGTATAGAATAGTTTCACTGCCCTAAATATCCTCTGTGTCCTGCCTATTCCTCTCCCCCTTCTCCCTAAACCCTGGCAACAACCAATCCTTTTACTGTTTTCATAGTTTTGCCTTGTCCAGAATGTCATACTGTATGTAGCCTTTTCAGATTGGTTTCTTTCACATCATAACATTTAAGTTTTCTTCATGGCTTTGTAGCTTATTTCTTTCTTTTAAATTTTTTTTCACATTTAAATATTTATTTTAACATCTAGCTATAAAAATTCATGCCTAAAATGTTAAATTATTTTATCTTTAAATGTTTTTAATTTTTTCCTCTCATTTTATTACAATGAAGTTTAACAGTACAGAAAATTCACACAACCTTGGTGGGTCTATTTTATCTGTAAATGTTGGAAGCACCTTAGTACTGTGTTGTTATAGTAATGTCATATTCGTCAATACCTTACACCAGCGGTTCTCGAATCAAAATCACCTCCAGAACTTATTAACACAGATTATTGGCCTCACACCCCCAGAGTTCCTGACTCATGGGTCTGTGGTGGGGTCCTAGAATTTGTATTCTTAGCAATATCCCAGGAGATATTTTTGCTGCTGGTCCAAAGACCACACTTTGAGAACCACTGCCTCACGCTAAAACCTGTTTCTAAAGTGTTATAACCTGGATGTATATTTGAATCTTCAGCATCTCTCTTACACTTTTTATTCAACAGGATATAGGTTTCCTCACCCAATCTACTGAGTGGGATTTTCCTTCTTGGACCAGGCTGAGATTTACATACATACTGACTGTGGATAATTCCAAGCCTGGAACCTGAGATTGGATGCACCTTGCAGTATGGCTCTCTCCCAGTTCTTTCCCCAGTTGGACTGGGTCTGTTTACAGTCTGGCTTTGTACTACACCATGAAATTTCTCAGGGGTTTGCTGTAGTCATCTATGGTTTTTTTTTTTTTTGTTATTGTTGTTGTTTTGTTTTGTTTTGTTTTGATGCCAGCCTTTGCAAAAGACTCTTGATCTGAATGACTTATGTTCATGGTCCTCCTGGAATAAAAGCCAATTTTACAACTTCTTGTTCTGAGCTGGGCCTAGTCAGGTGCAAGAGAATCTGAAGGCTTTAGTGACATTGATTTACAAAACACATCTTCTTTCCGACATTCAAGGCCTCTAAATTCATACGATTCTTGCACAACAAAGTAAACAAAATATACTTTAGGGGAAAATTGACCATGTATTCATAAAGAAAAGTATTCGGGGGCCACATTTGTAGCTTAATTCTTTTTAGCACTGAGTAATACTCCAATGTCTGGATATACCAAGGTATATTTATCCACTTGCCTATTGGAAGACATCTTGGTTGCCTCCAGGTTTCGGCAGTTATGAATAAAGCTGCTATAAACATCTATGTGCAGGTTTTTGTGTGGACATAAATTTTGGATTCATTTGGGTACATACTAAAGAGTGTGATTGCTTAATTGTATGGTAAGATTATGTTTAATTTTGTAAGAAATACCCAAACTGTCTTCCAAAAGGGCTGTACCATTTCCTGCAATCCCACCAGAAATGAATAAGAGTTACTGTTTCTCCACATCTCTGCCAGCATTTGGTTTTGCTAGTGTTTTGGATTTTGATCTTTCTAATAGGTATGTAGTACTGTCATTGTTTTAATTTGCAATTCCCTGATGACATATGATGTTAAACACCTTTTCATATACTTACTTGACAGTTCCATATCTTCTTTGGTGATATATCTGTTCAGGTATTTTGCCCATTTTGTAATTCAGTTGCTCATTTTTCCTATTATTGAGTTTTAAGAGTTCACTGTGAACTCTGGATAACAGTCCTTTATCAGATGTCTTTTGAAAACATTTCCTCCCAGTCTGTGGCTTGTCTTCTTATTCTCTTGACATTTTAACCATTTTTAAGTGTACAATTCAGTTGCATAAATACATACACATTATCATGCAACCTTCACCACTGTTTACCTCAGAACTTTTTCACTTCAATACTCATTTAACAGTAATTCCCCATTCCCCACTCCCCTAGCCCCCGACAACCACTATTCTACTTTCTGCTTCCCTAAGTTTGGCTGCTCTAGGCACGTCGTATAAGTGGAAAATGACAATACTTTTCCTTTGACGACTGGCTTATTTCACTTAAGCCTAATGTCTTCAAGGTGCATCTGTGTTGTAGCATGTGTCAGATATTTCTTCCTTTTTAAGGCTGAATAATATTCTGTTGTATATATGTACCACATTTTGTTTATCCACTTATCCATCCACGCGTACTTGGATTGCTTCCAACTTTCAGCTGTTGTGTGTCTCAGTTCAATTTACTTTGTAAAATAATTTTTGTTAAGTGACAAGTAGGTTACACCTTAACTTTTTTCCTCCTCTCAAGTTAAACTCACATTGTAACCATTGAAATATACAGGTTTTATTTTCATTTCCCCATAATGGCCAATGTTCATCCTTACCATGGTATCATTATGAAAAATTTAAATGCTGACAATAATAATGTAATATCATTATATGTTGTTAAGTTGCTACATTTTCTTTCACTTTTAAACTACTTCACTTTTCTCCTACAGCAATTCTCCTTTGAGTTTTCTATTTTTATTTTATGTACAAGTTTTTCTCTGATTCTTTTGCTTAGGAAAATAACTAATCATTGGTTAAGTGATTAAGAACATATACTGTGATTAGAATTTCTAAAACATTCTTGCAATATCATAAAGAGTATCCTATGAAAGTGACAAAAGATCAGAGAGAGGATAGTCAGGTCTGAGAGATCAGTCTGCTCTGAAAGGGGAGCACAGGTAATCAGTTGGGTTATGGACAGTCAGAAAGTCATTTTCAGGGAATGCTGGATTCAGGCAAAGCTCTAAAGAGTTAAACAGAACAAGATATCAGGAAGGTGTTCAGCAGAATGTCATCCACACAAAAGGACATTTGGGCAGGTCTGATAGCACATGGCTCAGGGAAAATGCTTTGGTCTCTTGAAAGACTGGAGAATAAAACAAGAAACTAGTCCCATAGAATGGGATATTGGAAAGGAACCAATCAAGAAATTGAGAATGAATGACAAGAAAGTGATGATTTATTGTCTGTTTCCACTGTTACACCATAAGTAAGTCACAGGAGGGCAGGGAACAAAGTGTGAGCAAGACAATAGCTAATGAAACTTGAGCCTCTTTTACTTCCCTTTTCTTAAAACTGTATTGCTTGAAGATTATAGAAATGTGTGTATCTCCAGGGGGCCTTAAAGTGACTTTGCAGCGAATGTTAAAGGACTAAAGGGACAAATAGTCAAGTATGTATGTTCCATTCCATGTTGTTTGTTCAATCTTTTTTTTTTTTTTTTTTTTTTTTTTTTTTTTTTTTTTTTTTTTTTTTGCAGTCCGCGGGCCTCTCACTGTTGTGGCCTCTCCCGCTGCGGAGCACAGGCTCCGGACGCGCAGGCTCAGCGGCCATGGCTCACGGGCCCAGCCGGTCCGCGGCATGTGGGATCTTCCCGGACCGGGGCACGAACCCGTGTCCCCTGCGTCAGCAGGCAGACTCTCAACCACTGCACCACCAAGGAAGCCCCTGTTCAATCATTTTATGAAGCTGTAGAATCCTAGGCTGAGATAGAATTTTTCATGTCCCCTCTCTTTGACTTTGGTTCTCTGTGTAATTGAAAAAAATCTTAACTTCTTATATGTGACAAGAACACGCCCCCACTACTTTATATATGCATTAAGGAAGCGTTAAGATTTAAATAATAGCTGTGGTGACAATATTCATAAATATCTATATATTTATTTTCTCTATATATTTATCTATATAAAAAAGAAAAGACTTATGTAATTTATTATTTACCTCATCTATTTTAAAGGATATGGACAGGTAGGATATTTAGAATTAGGAATTTTGGAGCAAAAAGTGAGAGAAAAGAACAGATGCAAGAAATGGGAATGGATTGATAACATAATATAGGGATCATTTAGATTTTTACAAACTACTTCAAGTCATAAAAACAAGATTCTCTAAGGCATAATATCCAGTATTGCATTTAAATGAGAGAAAAACACAAGATTCAACACAGAAAATTCTCAGTTGTCCATGGAACATGAGTGGGAAACCCTTGGAATACAAAGGATAGACTTAAAACTAAGAGATTAGAAATGGAAATCTATGTTAACAAAAGAAGACAATTTTAGGTAGTTTAAAAACAACAGCAACCTTTGAGAGTTTGAATTTAGAATTGTGACTTTATAAGGAATTCATTAGACACCGTGGCAAAATTGTGTTATTGAAGAACTACTTGGAAAACTTGTTATGTTTTGCTTCAATATTTTTAAAAGTTAGGTCTTGTATTGGCCTGAGAAAAATGGGACTCACTTCAATAAGAATGAGTACTCTGCCAGAGATCTTGAAGTAAAATTACTTCAGAATGGTAGAAGGCGATAAAGAAACCAGCTGAAGATACATGGAGAGAAAACATCATAGATATCTGAACAATCTTAGAAGCTGTCTGGAAAAGCTGCTCTTACCAGCGAAAGACTATATTTTAAGCATTCTGCATACTCATATTGCAACTTTTTCTATCTCCTGTAAAGATGATGTAAGAAAATTAAAGATGCTAAAAGTGATTCTAGAAAAGCCAATTAGCACCTTTACTTTTCTGCTTATATTAGAAATGATTAAGAGGAAATAAAATGTTAAATTGAGAACTGTTTCAAGGCCTTGGATACCAAGTTAACAGAAAAGCCAAGGTGAAATGAGGCATTGTAATGTCCTAGATAAAATCTTGACCTTAAGGAAAATTTCAGGTTGGCTTCATGCTATTCTGGTTGAGATCATAATTAAATTAAAGAGACTGAACACCGATGAACACTGACATAAAGGTAATCTGTTTTACCTACACCATATTTCTTAAAACCTCCACTCAATTTCTGTTTCAACATGAAATATAATGTTGCAGTTAACAAAGATTTTAATGTATTTATGCTAGTTACATTGGGAAGAAAAGAGCTGGTTACTAATGTAATTAACCTCATTCATAGGAAATCCTAGCTATTTAGACCACAAGATCAACTCTTATAAACCAGGCCATGCCCCTTAACTACATGGAGGTTAATTAAAATGCACTAAAACTAGAACTTTAGTTTGCTACAGTTTCAGGTACGTGTCTGGAGAGCGCAGAATGGCAATAGCCTCTGGAAGAGCAATGCTGAATTATCAAATATACACAGCATGAGAGCCTGTGGGATACAAAAAACTTCTCAGTGATTTGTTGGCAATTCTGCAAAGATGCTGCGGACCAGGAATTGTTCAGCTCTGACTCTTACTAAGTGTGAGAAACTGGGCAAGTTATTTAATCTTTTAGTCCTCCATTTCCTAACCAATAAAATGGGCATAACCACACCCGCTCCCACAATTTTGTTAGGACTGGATGCAATCCCCTTGTAAACACTGATGCCGTCCAAGCACACAAAGTGTTCAGTAAATGGCAGTTGTTTTCTTTTACCACCAAGAATCTCACCACGTTATCTACACAAAAGCTTTTTAACAATAATGACACTAATATTTAGTTAGATGGAATCCACTATTTCAGAAGGAATCTGATATCTGTTACCTGAATGGATTCCCAGATTCAACTTATTCTTCAAAAAGGAAAAGCTATCAAGTCAAAGCAGGTCTCAGCACAAGCAGGATTCCACTGCAGCATTTCTACCCCATGAATGGAGGCTAGTCTTCTCTCCAGAAACAAAGCTGCTCTAGGACAGTCCATCTCCTTCAAGACCGTTAAAGACATAATTCTCATGTTTAATTTGCTCTGTAGACACGCCCATAAGAAGACTGACTTTTTATTGGCTCAAAGGCTTTTCATACACTGTGAGACAAGTTTTATGGTATTAAAACCAAAATGTGCAAAAGCAACACTTGCTTACAAATACTCTTTAGTTATTTATGCTTCCTTGTCAACTTAGGAGTAATTTATGTGTAACTCTTGATATGTGCTCTCTTTTCCTCATTACACAAAGGGACATGGCCCCCCAATCAACTGTAATGCATTTTGTTTCCTCTGCTTAACCCCATTTCTGCCTCTTCCCCAATTTTTCCATTGTGCCTTCTGCTACCGAAAGCTCGGCCTCTCTGTACACGGGTGCCGAATCAAATCTTGGAGACGGAGCTTTGGGTGAAGTAGAAAAGGATACTGTAGATAATCTTATTGAGGACTGTACAGACGTGAAGGTGTGGTATCAAAATTCAGGTTTAAACTGTTTGAAGCATTATAAATATTCATTTCACAACTAGATTGTACAAGGATATTGGCTGTGATGAGACTCACTGCGTTATTTTTTTCCGTAGTGAAATTTATTAAATCCCTATTCCAATCAACGGGCACATGTTGAAAGAGCATTGTCACTGGTGTTAATGGGAGAATGTGTTCCTTCATTGTATTTGGGCCTTTTGTATGGCACTCTTGATATTAAATTAAATGTGCCTTGAAAAAAAAAAAAGAGGAAGAAAAGAAAAGGATAGCTTGATTACTTTGCCAGGCAAAGGGGAGCTCCCGTCTGAAAAACTACGTGTCCCAACCCAGGAGGATTTGATGAGGGTTTATAACGATGGTTCAAAGGTGGGATCTCTGACAAGATGAGGGTGTGAGTAGGGCCTGTACTCCCTTAATCTCAAGTGATGGTCTCCTAATCTTGATGGGCTTCTCTGGTCCCTTTAATCTCGCCTCAGGTGGTTTCAGGGCTGCTCCTCCCTTGATTAGCAACTGTTCCGAATCTGCCCTTTGGAACACAGGGAAGGTCACAGAGGCTGGAGTCTTGCTTACAAGAAACGGGGGTGGGGGGCACGGGCTGGGAGACACCAAATGGCCTCTGTGCCTGGGAGCCTCACAGGGCTCCACTCAGTTTCAATTCCATGACAAATTCTTTTATATATGTATCCTTTTCATAATTTATTCTCTGCAGTGCTGCCTATATAAAATTATGCTAAATTCTACTAAAAATTAATTTTGAAGGCTATCAGTTGGCTGTAGCAATTGCTACCCCATCTTCATTATTTCTACACAGATACTTGGTAGCTCTGTCTCCACTTTCATTGAATATGTTGGCATTTGGCCAATAGCTCTGCTTTTCAGCCCAAACCCTACAGTCATCCTTGGTGCTTTCTATGTCCTTTTTCATCCTTATGGCTTGACATTCACAATTTGGCCATAAGTACAGGTTTCATTTTCTTAGCAGCAATTCTGCCATTTGATCAGTTGTGTATAGATCATGACTTTCTCTGCTTTTCCAAGCATATGACCACTCTATAGCTTCTGTCTTTTATCTTACATAGAACATAGTATCTCAGTCAGAATGTCAACCCCCTAATAACGATAACACAATTGCCTCAACTTTGATCAGAGAACACTACTGGTTTATCAAATTATGGCAGCGGTGAGCATGGTCAGTCATGCAGTGCAGAAGGGAGGAAGAAAGACAACTCAGATACTATCTGCTACAGCGCCACTTCTCTGCTTACAATCTGTTCTATTTTCCTGTCCGTGACCTTCAGGAAAAATCTAAATTTCTCAGTGTGAAATCCAAGACCCTTTGTGATCTGACCACTGCTTCTCCCTACAGCGTGTCACTTTCTGCTCTGCCCACCCTTCATTCTTCTCTTCATCATCCTAATCCCTTTTTGGACTTCTGAACACACCGGGATTTCTCTTGCTTTGTGGTCTTTCCCTTATTGATCCCTGCTTGGAAGGTTCTTTTTCTCTCCCTTCTTTGCATTGCAAACCCCTCCCCTTCCTTCCAATCATAATGCAGGTGGGGTCTTTTGAAAGCCTTTAATAAATGCCTCTTCCCGTACCTCTTCTCTGGCAGAAGCAACCTGCCCCTGGTACCCTCAGCAATTTATGCAACTTTATAGCATATCTGCTCTCACACAATATTATAGCTTCTGATCTCTTGTCTTTCTCCTGTACTGTATCTTGTTCTCCACTCAAGGGTAGGCTCTTGGAGGGCGGGGTACTTGTTTCTTTTAATTCTCTCTGTAACATCTAGTATCTAGCAAAGTGCCTGGTATTTAGTATATACTCAGTAAA
Organism: Neophocaena asiaeorientalis asiaeorientalis; assembly: GCF_003031525.2. Lineage (NCBI taxonomy): Eukaryota > Metazoa > Chordata > Mammalia > Artiodactyla > Phocoenidae > Neophocaena > Neophocaena asiaeorientalis. The sequence continues at coordinate 9,793,223 of NW_020185337.1, read as the reverse complement.
TGTTTGTTGAAACGAAGGGAGTGGAATGACTCATGACAGGCACATCATCAATTAATGGAAATTGCTACTATCTGGTATAATTTTATGTGAACTGGAATTAGGAAACTATAATATAAGCATAACAGACATTTATGTAAATGTGGTCCTTGTTAAACTGCTCACATAAGCATAAATAAAATCAACTGATTTATTTCCTAGCCAAAGTCTACTCTGAATTGTCCTTTGAGATTCATGACTTAAAAAGCCCAACAGCATCGCTCAGGGAGGTAGGGCCAACAAATCAACCATCTTCCCACTTAGACATTTGCTGTCTTTGAAAACTTAATGATGCCTTTTAGATACCAAAACATAGTTAATGAACAGTTGCTTTTGTGGCTTATCATCAAAATTGAATGTTTTAAAGAATATATTCTATGATCACTAAGAACTGGACCAAGAGTATAAAGTCATTTCAAATATCATAGGTAAAAAAATAAATACACATGAGCTTTGCCCAATAACTTCTCAGAGAATAAAACCAGTAGTTCCAATATCATGTGTTAAATAAACTTTTAAAAGATTAAGATTGACAGATAAACATATATAACAGTAGTTTTTAAAACTACCTACGCAGCAGAATTGCCTCTTAGACTTTTGGAAAAAAAAAAAAAAAGTGTTTTGCAGCAATACCTTTCTCAACTCACTGAATCATCATCCTGTTTACCACCAACCTAAATCCCTGACCTTCGATCGGGAACCTGGCATGTCTTTCTCTTCCAAGCTATCCCAGTGGCATGACATTTCAAACACTGGTTGTTCCTATTTTGGAATACAGTTCATGCTCTATCTCTATGGCTGGCTGTGTTATACTCAGTACTGTCTAGACTGCAACTAGTCTCACCATGGTCCTTCGAGGACCCTCATAACCATCAGTAAATACCCAAGTCTTGGCTCACTAACATTCAGCCTATCTCAACATCACTCAGAGGGCAACTGATTACAGCTTTTGATCATTTTATTTCGAACGGACTTCTCAACTGCTGTTTCGGTCATCTCATTCATCTTCTAAACTAACTGGCATAGCCCATTTGCTGTTATTGCTACTATTTTATCTATGTTCTTTCTGTTTTTTCTTTTATGTCATGCAAAATGTCATAACCTGTGGGATATCTGCCAAAGAAAGGGCTTAAGGAGCATATTATGAGAATCCCATAATTGCCCAGTGAGAGTTGACTTGGCGGGTTACAGATATAGCCATAGGTGCCAAGACACAATAACCCATTTATTCTCTAGTGCAGACTCACCTGTGAAAGGACTGCATCACGTGTAGCTGCCACCTTTGGCGTCCTGAGCGTTTGTGTAACCACATCCTCCTGCAACTCATTTGTACTCAAAATGACAGTACCTTGGCAAAGGTAAAGCAAATGTTCTAATCAAAGACAAATGAGGTAGGAGGAGGTGCAAACATCCTCAATTCAGCTACCATGCTAACCAGCCATCTTTTCTGCTTTGCTGCACTGTCATCTCCAAAATTAGGTAATGTTTTTGCACTTTCTCTAGTGCTAACAGAGACGAGAAGGACTAATCGAAGGTTCAGCTGTCTCTCAGGCTTGGTATATAAATGAATGAATGAATAAATAACAAAAACATAGAATAAATGATAGATTATGTGGCTATGATCTGTCCCTATTCTTTGAATGGAAAATACTCAACAAAGATAATATACTAAACAGTTTCATATTTTTTGTGTGTATTTACAAGTAATAATGGCAATCTTTTCAAATAAAAATGGTAAGGAGAAACTACAATTTTCAGGATTAATACTCTATTAAAAGACAGAATCTGGTGGGTAAAGGCAGAATTCTTTATGTTTTTACTGGAGGTATCATTTCACAAATATTGCTGACAACCTAGTTTCTTTTCAGTCAATTAATAACGTAGTAGATAAACTGACATCCTTACTATTTGTCTCAACAGAATGTTTTATGATAAATATATGTGTTTACATGCATATCACACACATATCCATTCAAAAATATCTGATAAATTGAAGATTTCTTTATTTAAATTTTTGTATTTATAAAATACCTCTTTCAGTGTAAGTCATAATACCTAAGAAGCATTCATTGAGGGCCTTACTATGTGCAAGGCATTGTGCATAAAGACTTTATTAGTGACTAAGGGAATTTATAGTCTGCTAACAAAAAAGTGATATATACACATCCTTCATCTAATGTTACTGATAAAACCTGTTGCAATATAAAGCTATTTGTTTTAGAAATATCCTCTTAACTAAAATATTGATAAATACATAAACAATTCATGGTGGCACACTGCCAGTGTGTGAGTGTGTGTGTGTATCCCCCCTATGTTCTCAGTCCTATCTAATCTAATACGACTGGTGCCCTTATAAGAAGACATACACAGAGGAAAAGTAGTCATGTGAGTAGAGAGGCAGAGACTGGGGTTATGCTGCCACATAGTAGAGAATGCCAGGGACTACCAAAAGCTGGGAGAGACAAGGAAGGATCCACTCCTAGAGACTTTGGAGAGAATATTACCCTTGCCAACATCTTGATTTCAGACTTCTAGCCTCCATACGTGTGAGAGAATAAATTTTTGTTGCTTTAAGTCATCCAGTTTTCAGTACATTTCTTAGGCAGCTCTAGGAAACTAATACATCCAGCTAAATGTTATATGCATTCACAAGTAACCACTGTAATGGTAAAAGATGGGGAGTGGTGAGTGCTAGAGGGATATACATAGAAAGCACCTTAGCAATTCAAGGAGAGATGAGTCCTGATGAGAGATTAGGACAGGATTCAAGGTAGAAGTGGCATTTGCAGTTGATCTTGATGGATGGATAGCATTCTAAATGGAAGAAAAAGCCAGCTTTTACCCTCTGTCAGCTGTAAGCATTGATGCTTCCTTCCAAAGGCTCCACACCACCTACTTCCTGAGATTATCCCGACTAAATGTGAATATTAAAAGTACTATTTCCAGCAGAAGGTGGGATGGGGAATTGATCTTGCTGCCCTTGAGCCAAGGTTGCTTGGAATGAGTTGTGGGTTCCTGTAAGATTATTGAGCTTTCTAGAGCAGCCTTCTCTCATCTCCTTGACCTGATCCTATAACAAGACTTTTATCTTGGTCTCCTGTTTTGTAATTCATCTCCACTGCCAAGTTTTGAATGCTTTCCTGAATCCTAATTAACTTGTCTGGGAATCAGATACCTTACATAATTTTTGTGAGACTTTTCAACCAAAAACTGGACCCCTTTCCTGGAACCCACATTTGCTGCAAGAGTTCTACTCCAAATAGATTAGTAACTGTCATAATGCCTAGCTCTGAGCATTACCATTGTAAAGACACTTATCTGCCTTGTGGTAGGCATAATAATGGTCCCTTAGAGAAGCCCAAATCCTAATCACTGGACTCTTTGAATATGTTTTTTTTACATGGTAAGGGGGAATTAATGTTGAAGATATAATTAAAGTTTCTACTTATCTGGCTTAGAGATGGGGAGGTTATCCTGGATTATCCAGGGGTCCTTTTAAGTGAAAGGAGGAAGGAGAGTTGGTGTCAGAGTGATGCAGCATGAGAAAGACTTGACTGTTCATTGCTGGTTTTGAAGATGGAATGGAGTCACAGCCAAGGAATGCAAGTGACCTCTAGAAGCTGGGAAAGCCAAGGAAATAAATGTCACCCTAGAATCTCCAGAAGGAATGCAGCTCTACTGTCACCTTGCTTTTAGCCCAATGGAAGCCTTTTAAGAATTCTGACCTCAACAACTATAAGACAGTGTACTTGCACTGTTTTAAGCCACCACGTTTGTAGTAATTTGGTACAACAGCAGTTAGAAACAAATACACGTCCCTGCCACAGAACAGACCTTGCAATATCAGAGCTAGCTTGCTTTGAGTCTGAGTTACCATGTTCTTTTGGTTTGCTCAAATTGGGGGGGGAAGTATAATTTGTGGGTAATACCATGGGCTTTGGAATTCAACAAAGTAAAGGGTAAAATTCTGCCTAATTACTGGCTATATGGTCCCTAATAAATGACTTCATTTCTCTGTGCTCATTTTCATTATCTATTTAATGAGGATAATATGTTTCTCATCAGGTTCGTTTGAGGATTGATTGAAATAATGTATGTAAAGTGCCTTACTTAGTGCATGGCAAATGTTATGAATTATTCAGGACTTCTCCATGCCTTCAGTTACAAAAGTAAGCTCTCCTGTCACCTTAGTGCAGTGATACTAGATAACATGAGTAGAAAAGTAGTTTGAAGTCATGTCAGGAAGTGTTTTCCATCACACCCTGCTAAGGAGTTGTGATTTAATTTGGTAAGCAAGGACTGTCATTTAAATTAAAAATGCTTCTTGTTTCAAAAAGAGTACAACCTATAAAGAAAAAGTGAGGGGGGCAGAGTTAAACGTCGCCCCAGGGCCTTTTCCTGCTACATGGGTCGTGAGTCTAGGCCCCGCCCCACACTCAGTGTCACCCACCCACCCGCCTAGGTCCCACTCCACACTAAACCCCTCCCTTGCCTAAATTCTGCCCCTGCCTAAACTCTACCCCTATAGCCAAAGTTATTTTTTTTTCTAATAAATCTTTTATTTTTCTAATTTTATTTTCTTCTTTATACTTTGTTATTGTTCTCTCCTTTTGGTTTGTTCCTCCCCCGTTTTTTTTTTTTCTTTTTTCTGTTGTGGTTGTATTTTACCTTGTTGCAGTTGTTACAATTATAGTTTTATTTTTCCTAATATACTTTTAATCTTTCTAATTTTATTTTGTTTTTTATTCTTTGATATTGTACTACTCCTTTTTCTCTTTCTTTCTTTCTAATTTTTTTTTCTTTTTTTTTCCCACACCACGAAGCTTGTGGGATCTTGGTTCCAAGGCTGGAGGTTGGGCCCAAGCTCCTGGGGTGGGAGCTCTGAGTGCAAACTGCCAGACTAACAGAGAACCTCAGACCCCATGGAATATTAATTGGAGTGATGCCTCCCAGAGGTCCTCTTCTCAGCACCAAGACCCGGCTCTAACCAACAGTCTGCAAACTCCAGTGCTGGACGTCTCAGGCTTAACAACCAGTAAGACAGGAATCCATTTGTCAAAAAAAAATGAAGCAACAAAAGTATGTTACAGATGAAAGAGCAAGGTAAAAACCTACAAGGCCAAATAAATGAAGATGAAATAGACAACCTATCCGAAAAAGAATTCAGAGTAATGATAGCAAAGATGATCCAAAATCTCAGAAAGAGAACGGAGAAAATACAATAAACATTTAACAAGGATCTAGAGGAATGAAAGAGCAAACAAACAATGATGAACAACAAAATAAATGAAATTAAAAATACTCTAGCAGGAATCAACAGCAGAATAACTTAGGCAGAAGAATGGATAAGTGAGCTGGAAGATAAAATGGTGGAAATAACAGACAGGAAGCAGAATAAAGAAAAACGAATGAAAAGAATTGAGGACAGTCTCAGAGACTTCTGGGACAACATTAAATGCACCAACATTTGATTATAGGGGTCCCAGAAGAAGAAGAGGAAAAGAAAGGATGGGCAAAAATATTTGAAGTGATTATAGTTGAAAAGTTCCCTAACATGGGAAAGGAAATAGTTAAGCAAGTCCAGGAAGCATAGAGAGTACCATACAGGATAAACCCAAAGAGAAACATGATGAGACACATATTTATCAAACTATCAAAAATTAAATACAAAGAGAAAATATTAAAGGCAGAAGGGAAAAGCAAAAAATAACATACAAGGAACCCCAATAAGGTTAACAGCTGATTTTTCAGCAGAAACTCTGCAAGCCACAAGGCAGTGGCAGGACATATTTAAAGTGATGAAAGGGAAAAACCCACAACCAAGATTACTCTACCCAGCAAGGATTTCATTCAGATTCCACGGAGAAATTAAAATCTTTACAGATAAGCAAAAGTTAAGAGAATTCACCACCACCAAACCAGCTTTACAACAAATGCTAAAGGAACTTCTCTAGGCAGGAAACACAAGAGAAGGAAAAGACCTACAAAAACAAGCCCAAAACAATTAAGAAAATGGTAATAGGAACATTCATATCAATAATTACTTTAAATGTAAATGGATTAAATGCTCCAACCAAAAGACATAGACTGGCTGAATGGATACAAAAAAAAGACCCGTACATATGCTGTCTACAAGAGACCCACTTCAGACCTAGGGACACATAAGGACTGAAAGTGAGGGGATGAAAAAAGGTATTCCATGCAAATGGAAATCAAAAGAAAGCTGGAGTAGCAATTCTCATATCAGACAAAATAGACTAAAATAAAGACGATTATAAGAGAAAAAGGAGGACACTGCATAATGATCAAGGGATCAATCCAAGAAGAAGATATAAAACTTGTAAATATTTATGCACCCAACATAGGAGCACCTCAATAGATAAGGCAAATGCTAACAGCCATAAAAGGGGAAATCAACAGTAACATAACCAAAGAATCATAGTAGGGGACTTTAACACCCCACTTTCACCAATGGACAGATCATCCAAAAGGAAAATTAATAAGGAAACACAAGCACTAAATGACACATTAAACAAGATGGACTTAATTGATATTTATAGGGCATTCCATCCAAAAACAACAGAATACACTTTCTTCTCAAGTGCCCATGGAATATTCTCCAGGATAAAGAATATCTTGGGTCACAAATCAAGCCTTGGTAAATTTAAGAAAATTGAAACTGAATCAAGTATCTTTTCTGACCACAAAGCTATGAGACTAGATATAAATCACAGGAAAAAAACTGTAAAACTTACAAACACATGGAGACTAAACAATACACTACTAAATAACCAAGAGATCACTGAAGAAATCAAAGAGGAAATCAAAAAATACCTAGAAACAAATGACAATGAAAGCACAGCAACCTAAAACCTATGAGATGCAGCAAAAGCAGTTCTAAGAGGGAAGTTTATAGCAATAAAATCCTACCTCAAGAAACAAGAAACATCTCAAATAAACAACCTAACTTTACACCTAACGCAATTAGAGAGAAGAACAAAAAAACCCCGAAGTTGGCAGAAGGAAAGAAATCATAAAGATCAGATCAAAAATAAATGAAAAAGAAATGAAGGAAACAATAGCAAAGATCAGTAAAAATAAAAGCTGGTTCTTTGAGAAGATAAGCAAAATTGATAAACCATTAGCCAGATTCATCAAGAAAAAAAGGGATATTTAGCTGCATGAGCTGCTTGTAAATTTTGGAGATTAATCCTTTGTCAGTTGCTTCATTTGCAAATATTTTCTCCCATTCTGAGGGCTGTCTTTTCATCTTGTTTATGTTTTCTATTGCTGTGCAAAAGCTTTTAAGTTTCATTAGGTCCCATTTGTTTTTCATTTCAGTTATTGTATTGTTCATCTCTGTTTATGTGTTCTTTAATTTTTCTAGGTCTTTGTTCAGCATTTCTTGCATCTTCTCAATCTTTGCCTCCATTCTTTTTCCGAGGTCCTGGATCATCTTCACTATCATTTTTCTGAATTCTTTTTCTGGATGGTTGCCTATCTCTACTTCATTTAGTTGTTTCTCTGGGGTTTTATCTTGTTCCTTCATCTGGTACATAGCCCTCTGCCTTTTCATCTTGTCTATCTTTCCGTGAATATGGTTTTCGTTCCACAGGCTGCAGGATTGTAGTTCTTCTTGCTTCTGCTGTCTGCCCTCTGGTGGATGAGGCTATCTAAGAGGCTTGTGTAAGTTTCCTGATGGCAGGGACTGGTGGTGGATAGAGCTGACTGTTGCTTTGGTGCGCAGAACTCAGTAAAACTTTAATCCACTTGACTGCCGATGGGTGGGGCTGGGTTCCCTCCTTGTTGGTTGTTTGGCCTGAGGCAACCCAACACTGGAGCCTACCTGGGCTCTTTGGTGGGGCTAATGGCAGATTCTGGGAGGGCTCATGCCAAGGAGTACTTCCCAGAACTTCTGCTGCCTGTGTCATTGTCCCCATGGTGAGCCACAGCCACCTCCTCTGCCTCTGCAGGAGACCCTCGAACACTAGCAGGTAGGTCTGGTTCAGTCTCCCCTGGGATCACTGCTCCTTCCCCTGCGTCCTCATGCACACACTACTTTGTGTGTGCTCTCCAAGAGTGGAGTCTCTGTTTCCCCCAGTCCTCTGGAAGTCCTGCAATCAAATCCCACTAGCCTTCAAAGTCTGATTCTCTAGGATTTCCTCCTCTCTTCGCCGGACCCCCAGGTTGGGAAGCCTGATGTGGGGCTCAGAACCTTCACTCCAGTGGGTGGACTTCTGTGGTATAAGTGTTCTCCAGTCTGTGAGTCACCCACCCAGCAGTTATGGGATTTGATTTTACTGTGATTGGGCCCCTCCTAACGTCTCATTGTGGCTTCTTCTTTGTCTTTGGATGTGGCGTATTTTTTTGGTGAGTTCCAGTGTCTTCCTGTTGATTGTCCAGCTGCTAGTTGTGATTCTGGTGTTCTCACAAGAGGGAGTGAGAGCATGTCCTTCTACTCCGCCATCTTGGTTCAGGGCCTGTATAATTTTGTTAAATAGTGTTTCTGTCCCATTCTTTCTCACCTCTGTCCATGGGATTCCAGTTCCAGGTATGTAAGTTTTTCTTTTTTAACAATCTATGTCTTCCATTCATAGATTGTTTTTTGTTGTTTGTTTTTGTTTTCATCATTTTTGCCTCCCTTAACTGCATTCTTGATAATTTGTCTAAACTTACTTGCCATTCGCTAATTCTTTCTTCAATTGTGTTTACCTAAATTTAATTACTGTGAAATTCATCCAAAGAAGTTTCTTTTTAATTGAAGTATAGTTGATTAACAATGTTCTGTTAGTTTCTGCTATACAGCAAAGTGACTCAGTTATACACATATATACATTCTTTTTTATATTCTTTTCCATTATGGTTTATCCCAGGATACTGAATATAGTTCCCTGTACTATACAGTAGGACTTTGTTGTTTATCCATTCTATATGTAATAGTTTGCATCCACTAACTCCACATATCATCTTTTTCATTTCTACTAGTTCATTCTTTTTCAAATTTGCTATGTCGCCTTTTATATTTTGTGTACCCTGCAGACATTTTCAAGCTCTTTTATTTATTTTTTAAAATAAGAAGCAGCTATACATATATGTATACATATAGCTGATTCACTTTGTTATAAAGCAGAAACTAACAAAAATAAATAAAGATAATAAATAAATAAAAAAGATATCCAACAAGGACCTATTGTATAGCACAGGCAACTCTGCTCAATCCTCTGTAATAACCTAAATGGGAAAAGTATTTGAAAAAGAATAGATACATGTATATGTATAACTGAATCACTCTGCTGTACACCTGAAACTAACACAACATTGTAATCAACTATACTCCAATATAAGATAAAAGTTTAAAAAAAAGAAAGAAAAAATAAGAAGCAAAATTGTTTTATACTCTGTGTCAGATAATATTAATAGCTGAAGTGCTTGTGAGTTTATTTTTATTGCCTGTTTTTCCTGGTTCTCACTCACAGTGGATATCTTGTTTCCCCATGTGTTTTGTTATCCTTGACAGCAAATTATTTGGAAAATTATTTAAGAGAAATAATTTGAGGCTGAGGATGATTATACATCCCTCTAGAGAGGATGTTTGTGGCTTTTGCCAGGCCTTTGGGAGGGTACAAATTCAGAATCAACTTATGTCTGAATTTCATGTTTACAGTCACCAAACGACCCAAGTAACCTGGAACAAAAGCTAGTTCACTTCTGGTTCACCCTTACTATGAGGGTATAGCCCTACTGGGTTTCCTCTCAAAGTGGGTATATAGGGGGCAGTTTAAAATCCTTACCTTAGTGAACCCTGGGCTTTTTTCTCTCTTTTTTTTTTTAATTCCCCCACACCCTACCAAGCTGCTAAAACTATAGTTCAGCTTCACAGCTGCTACTTCCAATTGGATAAATGACCTTCAGGGCAAAACAGATTTGAGTTCTACCCTTTCCTCTCCAGTTTCTTGCCTTCTCCTAGGTTTTGGTTGGGTAAATCTTCTTCTAGACTTTAGATGGTCAAATGTAACTATACTGTTAGTTTTTGTTTGTTTGTACTTAGGGGTTTTTTTGTTTGTTTTTGCTTTTAACATTTCCTCTAGCTCTTTCTAATTATTCAGTTCACTGTTACCAAGATGAAATTTCTTTCACTCCATAGTTGACAAAGATTTCTCCTATATTTGAAGAAATTTAAATAATTACTGGTTCTATAGTGGTTCAACCCTTCTCCACAAAGTCCTTTATTTATACATTTAGCATATGGTTTAGGAGATTAAAAACAAAAGGCTCTTTTCTCCTTAAGAATAAGTTTGAGGGGGAAAGCCTTTTTTATGGCTAAGAAACTCAGTAATTTTCAGTACCTTTGAAAAATCATACTAAACTTTCCAAGTAGTTTTGTCCGTGTGTTTTGCTATTTAATTGGTGTGGCTAAAAAAAAAAAAAATCCAGTGGTAGGTATTACTTGCCCATAAATCCCTCCTTGTTTTATTTTTATCTAGGAATTATGATTGTTTCTATTTAACTCTAGTTAAAATGTATATGTTGAGCTCAACTATAAAGAAGAAAAGAGTAAAGATTGCTAAGGTATGCATCAAAATCTTATAGGTATTTATCATTTGCCTTTGCAGAGTAGAATTCTGGGTGGACTTTTTTCTTTCCTTCTTTGTGGATTTTCAATATTTTTCTAATTTTCCTAACAGTTTGTATTGCTTCTATACACAACCTTATCTTAAATGTACGAGCATTGTGTACAACTGTATCATTGTGATCGGTCATGCAAGCAGATAAAAATTTGAAGAAAAAACTCACAGACATTGCTACTATCTAACTCTGCAGGTAGGAAGAGTAGTGCATATTTTTTTTACTTTTTTGTTTCCTGATTTCCTTTGAAAAGCATTTATTGCTATTTTAATGGAAAAGAATAATAAAAAAATAGAGATTTTTGAGTACAATAATGAGTTATTCACAACCCTGCTTTAGGAAGTTTTCTTTTAATTTAAAAGGGCACAGAAAGGAACTGTCTCAGAGAAACTTTTTAGAAAGCTGGGACATTACTTTAGTTGAGAGGTATTGATGAACAAAAGTACTATATGGTTGTTGCATTTAAAAGTAAGTTCAGATACAAGAGCCATAGCAAAACTAGCTTAAGCAACATATGACTACTCATTAGATTAAAGTAGGAATAGACATCAAAATTCTCACATGGCTTGAGGATAGGATGGCCATTCTAAGATATAAGGAAAATGGAAGTTGAAGCAGATTGGAAAGGGTTGTACCTGAACCACGTATTGAATACCTTGTATGCTTTCAATTACTTATGATTTCTAGGTGTGATGAGTCTGTTTACTAGACTCATTTTGCACGCAAATGTTGTATTAGTTTTCTATGGCTGCCATAACAAAGTACCACAGTCTGGGTGGTTTAGACAACAGAAATTTATTTTCTCACAGTTCTGGAGGCTAGAAGTCCAAGATCAAGGGTTTAGTTTCTCCTGAGGCCTTTCTCCTTGGCTTGCACATGACCATCTTCTTGCTGAGTTCTCACACTGTCTTTCTTCTGTGCACATGCATTCCTGGTATTTTTTATGTGTCCAATAAATTTCTCAGATCTGTTTATCCTGTAAAGTGATTATGGATACTCACCACAAGGACAGGCACTGTTAAAAAATGTACTGTTAAAAGGTCATGAAAGGGAGAAATGTCAGAGATAACGAAGTCCAGATGTTCAAAGATCAACTAATATCAGCATACAGGAATCATGCAGATACTAGCCACAGATGGACAGTTAATACAAAATACCAGCAAAACAAATAGGAACAATCAGTTTATTATAGTTTTGAGAAACCAAACAATAGAGCTTTCATACTTCCTTTATTCCATTTCAAAAGCTTGTGTCCTACTCAGGTTTTCTTCTCATTTCTTCCAAACAACTTTATGTTTCAAATCAAAATGGACCTCAGGAGAAGTGAAAAACTTCTCATTTCAAGGCACCAGGATAATCAGATGTGTGATTATATCCTAATGACTTGATTTTCTGAATCTGCTTCCAAACACATTGTGAAGTGAGTCCTAATATGGACAGTGAGAAACCTTGACTGACGGATGTCTCTATTCTGTTGAAAATTCGCTGAATCATGCTAGATTGGTTTCCCACACAAAACTAGAAAATAGTTTATTTTTTAAAAAATTACTTTTAACATTAAAATGAATGTTTCCTTATTCTCCATCAGAATCTTGATCTGTGCTCCCTAAATATAGGCTTAGCATGCTGTATTCCATAGTCCCTTAACCAGAGTTGTAGGTCTGGCCAGCAGTTATCACAGGCAACATACTCAAGAAATAGCTAGGAAAAGAAAATCACTGTCCCATGCCAGTGTCTAAAGGTCAGCAATTTCTCATTTTAAATCAAAGCCTGTTTCATTGACGCCTATGAAAGGCCTATAAATTCCCAAGAAAGAGCTTTCCACAGGGATGATTTCTGTGACTGTCTAGATAGAGTAAGGAAGAAAGTTCCACATGATCTTGTGGGATCCTACAGCTTCGATTATCCCCTCTGTGAGGATAATTCCCAGATCTGTGTCTCCAAATCTGTGTCCCCAGCCTTCAAGCTCATAACTTCAGCTGTGCAATGGACATCTGCACCTGGGTGTCTGCTGAGCCACCACACTCAGTGCATTCTATACAAATGCATTTTCTCATCCACTCATGCCCCCTTATGATATTCCTAGTCTCTCTTAATAACACAATTATCTTTCCTGATACTCAGAAATGAGGACTCAATGTCAGTTTTTTAAATTTATCCAACGTATGGTTTTCACCCATATTAAATTACCTGCCATGTATTGATGACACTTCCTTGAAAATTATTTTTAGTTTCCATTTCTATTTTCCCTGCCACCATCTTAGCTCATTCCAAATCATTTCTGAATGGATTGAATTCCAAATGAATAATATAGAATATCACTAATTGGGGGTTGAATTCTAAGTAAATAGGGCATGCTTTCTTTAATTTAGGCACTACTGCATTTATAAAATCTAATCTTTATTCTCTAAATTTTTATTTACTACCTTCCCAATCACTCATTCATTAGCTCATTTGTTCAAAATTTTCTTTCAATGGTCTAGTCACTGAAGATAAGAGTATATGGTCCCTGTCTTCACAGAGATAAAAGTAAAGAAATGGGACTTCCCTGGTGGTGCCATGGTTAAGAATCTGCCTGCCAAGGCAGGGGACATGGGTTTGATCCCTGGTCTGGGAAGATCCCACATGCCATGGAGCAACTAAGCCCATGTGCCACAACTATTGAGCCTGCACTTTAGAGCCCATGAACCACAACTACTGAGCCCTCACACTGCAACTACTGAGCCCGCATTCTGCAACTACTGAAGCCCAAGCACCTAGAGCCCGTACTCCACAACAAGAGAAGCCACCGCAATGAGAAACCCGAGCACCACAACGAAGAGTAGCCCCCGCTCGCCGCAACTAGAGAAAGCCCGCGTACAGCAACAAAGACCCAATGCAGCCAAAGAAAAAAGGGTGGGGGGGGGAAGAGTAAATTATTTTAGATATTCTTAAGTGCTGTGAAGAATGTTATAATGTGATGTGATAAAGAATGACAAAGAAGTGCTACATTAGATAGATAGATCAGGAAAAACCCTTCTGAACGATGAGAAGTAGCCAGTCATCTGAAGATCTGAGGGACAAGCATTTTCAGAACAAAGTAACATGCCTGGATGAAAAAAAAAAAAAAAACTAGTATGTTTAATAAACAGAAGGAAAACTAATGGTGTAGAAATTTTCTGAGCCCAGAGCATGAAGGTATGAGAACGATTTAGAAAGGCACGAGAACAACTCTGGTATGGTATTCAAATCATAAATAAAAAGTAGGATGTGAGGATCAATTGGACAGTTTCTGACATGAATGTGACATTATCTAAAAAGATGACACTAACTGCTGAGTGAAGAATGATTTCAGAGACTTCTGGGTCAAGATGGCAGACTGAGTTTACACTGAAACTGCCCCCTCTACTCCCTTTGCATGAAATTGGTCAAAACAAAGAAAAATAGTTCTTTCAGAATTTTATTTCTGAACCAGAAAGGAAATACTTAATAGTAATTAAAGTGCGTAGGCATGAGAAAGTGTGACCTGATAAAGACTGTTTGTCACCAGAGTGTCAATGCCTATGCTGGGACAGAAACCTCTGCACAAATTTGGGAACTGTAGGCCTATAAAAATCATCATAATCCCTTTGGCCATGACAAGTAAGAATCTAGGCAATATATTTCCTCCATGTCTATCAGCCTTGCTTATCACTGCTTCCTCTGAGCATCATGTATTGTAGACAGATCAGAGTACTCAGGTTTCCAAACATATTCTGTCTTTTTACTGTTCACTTCTTTGTAACTGCTTTTCTTTTGACCTACAATACCTATCACATCTCTTATCCCAACAACATAAATATATTTTCTCATATTTATACATGGAATTTTTATGGCTTCTATATTTATTGTTAAAGCACTCCTAAAGGTGGCTTAATAATGGGGACAATATCACTTCTTGCCTTATATGGTGAAATCTCAGCTACTGTCATCCATGGTGATTGTGTGTCAACAGCATATTCCTTCCCATTACATTCTTCAAACAAGAAACCAGAACTCACTGGCAGGTACTTAGCAAGTAACTAAGGTAGAAATTTTTTTTTCTTTTGCTATTAACTGTAAAGATGACAACATGGTTATCACTAGTTCCAGCATATTAGGATTGAAGATAAACATACCACTTGAAGATATTAAAGAAACGTAAAGCCAAGTGCTTAAGAAGTGTGTGTATAAGAGTCTTGTAATGGACTGTGATTGTTTTATAAGATAAAGTGTGGATAGGGCAGTGTCCAGAATTTTTATAGGCATGTGAGATTTGATCATACCAGAAACCTGACATTTTTATGCCTGATTTGAGCTTATATTTCTTATTGTTGTGATGGTGATGGCGGGGTGTATGTGGTGAGGGGTTATGTGTTTTTAATTAGTTCTCTTTTATTTTCCATTTGTATTTAAGTCTTTATTAAATCTCAGCCAGTGGGGCAGTGCAGGCAGCATCTGAGTAAGGAAAGTCTCAAGAAACAATAAAAGTAAATTTTTTCCTTAAAAAGATAATATCTGTGGGCAGTGGTCAACTGTCACATCCTGATTTTTCAAATGAAAAATATCTTTCTAGTTTTAATATCTAGGATTATCACATTTGAATACACATATCTATTAGCAGAAAAAATTGAGCAACTTTTATAAACCAAATATATGCTTTTTTAAATTTATGAATTAAATATATACATTTGTATTAATTAGGGGTCGCCAGAGAAATAGAACCAACAGAAGATAGAGAAAGAAAGGGAGGGAGAAATTGAGAGAGAGAGAGAGATTAATTATAAAGGGTTGACTCAATTAATGAAGCTGACAAGCCTCAACATCTGCAATTGGCAAACTGAAAAAATGGTGTAAGTTCCAGTCTGAAAACTGGAAGACACCAATGTCCATCTCAAGCCAGACTTAGGGTGTTCCCTTTTACTTCCAAGAAGGTCAGCCCTTTTGCTCTATTCAGGCCTTCAACAGATTGGATGAGGGCAACCCACGTTAGGGAGAGCAACCTGCCTTAGTCAGTAGTGATTCAAAGTTAACCTCATTCAAAAATCACCCTCAGAGACACACCCAGAATAATATTTCTCCAACTATCTGGGCATCTGGTGGCCCAGTCACATTGACACATAAATAAACCATCACACATTATTGAACAAAAATTATTTGGCACATTAAAAAATAAACATTTTAAATAATTAGTTCAAAAATATTAAAAGTTATTTTAGTATTTTCTTTCTAACTGACCCACTTTCACTTAATTAAAATTTTGGACAAGTCTTCTCTTGGAGATCATTCCCTCGAAGATCTTTGCTTATGGTTGCTAAAATTGTACCTTTTCTTCAAGTCAGCATTTATATTTCTAATCAAATGTAATTCCTCTCACTTCTGTCCTCCTGTTACATTTATGTGCCCCTGTTTTAGCAATCAAGTCAGTCTGTCCCTTAGTAGATATATAGAGATATTCAAGTATTGCCTATTTCTCTGAGTGAGTTGCTTGGCTATTAGTACCAGAGTCATTAATTCTAAATCCCTAGAACAAAGTGGGCTATCTTGTCCCTGGTAAAATGCTCAAAAACTGTCTGTTGAGCTAAATAAAATTGCTTAAATAAAAAGACTTAATTTCCTATTTAAAAATGAAAGCATTTACCAAAATGAGTAGAGGATCATATTTAAAACACATCTAGTTAGAATTTTGGGTACATACTTTTCATGTTAAAGGCTCAAGCCCAATCCCACATTTCAATTTCACACCACAGAGCAATTTCCTGATGAGTATTCTAACTTGCAGTTCTCTGAGAACTTGAGCAAAGACATCCCCTCTCCCCTCAAATAGTTTAACTTAATGCAAAAAGACCCCCATTTGAAACCTGAGTCAACCTGAGGGTAGAGAACCCTGTAGAATGGGGAAACTTTATTTCTAGTCTCAATTGCATTCTCGGTTCAGGGGGCATAATGACTTACTTCATTGAACCCCTCAGAATAAACTACTCATTCCTCGTTGAGCACTTTCTTTCAAAAAGAGTTGAATCTGTTAATCAGATGGTTAGCCAATAGTGGCCTGAATAAATGTTATTGATAAACATTTTAAATGATGTAAAAGTAAGGTCATTTTAAAATAGAAGTTGTTACCATAAATACGTGACGGTGGACGCTAAAAAGTCGGTGGAAGAAGAGGTGAGAGTGGGAGTAAAGGATTTCAACCAGGGGCTTCCCTGGTGGCGCAGTGGTTGAGAGTCCGCCTGCCAATGCAGGGGACGCGGGTTCGTGCCCCGGTCCGGGAAGATCCCACACGCTGCCGAGCGTCTGGGCCCGTGAGCCATGGCCGCTGGGCTTGTGCGTCCGGAGCCTGTGCTCCGCATCGGGAGAGGCCACAACAGTGAGAGGCCCGCGGACCGCAAAAAAAAAAAAAAAAAAAAAAAAAAAATTTCAACCAGGAGAATCAGTAAATTTTCAGGCTATACAATTTTTGGAAAGCTTCTCCTCCTCCGTTTTTCCAAAGCTATCACTAGCCTTCAAAATTTCTTGGGAAAAGATTCTAAAGTTACCCAGACCCAGAAAGATGTGTTTTTAGGCTGCCAGTGGGCCAGATATGAAGTTGCACTTATCAACACAATCCTAGAGAGAATGGAATATTCCTTGGGACTTCAAAGCAACCCGATTTAGAATCAACACCGAAGATTTTAGAGATGGATTGGTTTGCCTTGTAGAGCAGAGAAAGATTGGCACCATGGTGGCGGGGTGGGGGGGGGCTTGCAGCATATGGCTTTGTCCATCTGGACAGGGGGTAGTGGGCTGTTGTTGCCAACTCCTCACTGCATGTCTGGGTGTAGACGTGCCTAAATCAAATCAAATAAAAATGTCTGTTACACTAAGGCAGAATGTTTTTAAAGTCATACATAAAGGAAATTTAAAGGCAGATAGATCTGTCCTCCATCCAGGTCTATCCTGGAGAGATTAGTGTTGAGAAAGCACTGTGAAGTCAGGTCAACAACACAGCATGCATAAGCAATCTCTAGCTTTGCCACAATAATTGAAAATAGTTGACAGAAGCAAGGCTGCCTAAAGAATTTCCCTGGTTATTATTTAGAGAGAAACCCTACCTCTATGGTGCAGCTAAGATACTGTAGTACTAAAATGCCATGAACACAGGGGCCTTATTTTTTTTGTTAACTGCCATATACTCAGAATCCAGCACCACGTGTTGCATATAGGAGGCACCCAAAATATTTTTTGCAAGTTCGAATACGTAGAGTGACACAATGGATATCTACCTACATGCTCAAGCCTTAGCCCCTTGTGTTGTTTAAACAAGGCTGAATTTCTAATCTTTTAATTTTATTCTTCAATATTCAACTATTAAGGTAAATAACATAAATAGTGTAAAATGAAAGGTAGGGAAGGGAAAGTTAGGATGTCCTGTCAAATTCAGTATCATCCTGACTCCTTATAATCTTTGAGAAATCCCTCTGGGTTTCAGTTTCCTCAGTTATAAAATGAATGGCTTAGAGAAAATGATCTTTCAAAGATTCCAGTATAAATTTCCCATATAACTGTTTTGTTTTATTTTTTCTTTACAGGTATTGATTTTTCTTTTCCTTTGTATTTTTAAAAAAATCCTTTCTCTTTTCCTCTGGATGCCCTTTTCTCTTCCTCTTTCCTTTCCTCACTCTTCTCTCTCTCACTCTCTCTCTTTCACTCTTCTATCTCTCTCCCTGTCCCTCTCCTTTTCCATCCCTTTTAGATACACAGATGATAGATAGATCATCAATCTCATCTTTTTTGAAGGCAGATATCAAATGAAATTATACAAACTATGGATGTCTGAATGGAGTCACAAGAGTGTGAGACCTTTACTTTCTGACTTAAGTAGCTGAATAATGCCAGAAGTTGCTAAGTTCTTGCATATCAGAGGAGTCTATATCCTTAATGGATAAAGTGATTCCTAGAAATATCTTGCAAATTGCATGTCACTACCTTGAGGCTTAAGAGCTTATGTAAATGCCTGATGTCATTTTCATTAATGATGATTTCTTTGCCTGAAGGGGGGAAAAAGTGAGTCCCATTTAATGAAAATGTTTACCCAAGAATTTTTTCCCCAGTAGCCAAATAACTGCAACACATTTAAGTATCAAATCAAATTTATATGGCATTTTGTAAGCATGTAACATAGCTTTGGTTATGCAGTAAAGAAAGCAGGTTTTCAGAATTTTATGGCGTGGTGTCTGGAGAGAGGTTTTTATAAGAAGCCCAGTTCTCTTTGGGGAGCTAGTTATGGGCAGTGCCCCGAGGCTTCAGCAAAGCCATTGTCTCCAGAAGCTTCACCATCTGGCTTAGAGCTTTTGTTGGGTGCATTTTTTCATTATTTATTGTGGTTATAAGAAAAGTCTAGTATAAATATATTAAATAAACTATAATCACGAGTTTATTAGTATAAAGAAATTTTATGACAGTTATTCAATTCAAAAACACATTTTAAAAAAGAAAACAAAATACATAAAACCAGGTTGACCACAAGGGAAGAATTATTTTCTTCACTCCAATTAATTAATTAATTTATTTATTTATTTATTTTTTTGCGGTACGCGGGCCTCTCACTGTTGTGGCCTCTCCCGTTGCGGAGCACAGGCTCCGGACGCGCAGGCTCAGCGGCCATGGCTCACGGGCCCAGCTGCTCCGCGGCGTGTGGGATCTTCCCGGACCGGGGCACGAACCCGTGTCCCCTGCATCGGCAGGCAGACTCCCAACCACTGCGCCACCAGGGAAGCCACCATTCCAATTTTTTAATGTAAAAAATCAAATGCTCCTGATCTTCATTTTCACTCTTCAGAGGAAACTACCATGAATATTTTCTTGTGTTTATATCGCTCTTGTTATGTGTGTATATATCTTTCTTTCACTTATTATGCATTGACATTTTTCCATAGTGAAAACTTAGGCCTATCCATTAAAATCTGTCATAAAATCTATTAAATGGTTATGCCATAATCTATCAACAAGTCTCTTGATGATGGATGAAAATATTTTCCCCACTTTAAAAATGCAAATATTAAAATGTGTGTATTTATATATTAACACAATATAAAAATGTTGCATTAAACATCTTTGCAATCATATCTTTGCCTACTTGAATTAGTAGAGCTATTGGAAAAAGTTCATAAAAATGCAACTGTTGGGTCCAACAGTATGTGCATGTTAAATTTTGATAGATGATGCCAAATTTTTATCCAAAAGAAACATACCGACATTTCCCCATCTACTCCAGTACTGGGTAATACTGCATATTTCATCTTTTCCTGTCTAAATGTTGAAAAATTATATCACATGGTTCTAATTTCCATCTTACTATGACTGAGGTAGAACATCTTTTCATGTGATTGTTGGTATTTCATCCTGTAGATTCCTAATGTGAATACATTGTTAATTTGCAGCCTCAGTAAATCCTCTTAGTTTCTGCCAAGCTTCCTTAGTGGCTACAAAAGATTCTTAAAATAAATTTTTAAAAAAAAAAAAAAAAAAAAAATATATATATATATATATATATATGCCCCATGCCCCTCACCACTCCTCACCAACAGTGACATAACATAACAATACTGCCTCATTCAGAAAATGTTGAGAGGAGAGAGAGAGAGAGAGGGAATGGCTAGAGAGAGACCAGTAGTGAAGCGTGAGCTCCTGAGTGATATAATTTCAAATGTCATACCTGAGGAAAAAGAGGTATGCCCTGTTCCGTCAAGTGAGAGGGAAACTGGCAATTCCAGGAATTTGCTGGGATCCTCGCTAGCCGTCTTTACCCAGGCCATGGTGGTAGGAGAGTTAGAGTCCAGAAACTATAGTAGCATGATAGTTTTGCATTGGGTTTGCAACCAAAGGTAAATTTATTTTCCAACGTCCTCCTTTAACAGCATTCTTGTAAATAAGTAAAGAAAAGACAAGTGCCTATAAATCTCTTACTTATCTATCCACTCCTGCAGAGACTACATACCTACGAGAATGACTTCAATCACCAGACTCTCCCACCTCGCCTATATAAACTGTGAGTGAGACATGACAGGCAAGTTGGGGGTTCTAGGAAAACTGATTTTCATTTCCAAGCATGAGTAACTCAGATGTGACTGCTTTTTGCTCACAACACATTCAGTGACATGCCCTCACCCTATTTATGTGTCAGGACTATGGAGTGACAAAACTGAGGAATCATACATAAAAATCCACTCTCCTTGTTGTATTGCCATCCTTCAGAAAGGACTTTTCCATTCATCTTTCTCCATTTCTAAAGACAAAAAAAGTAACTAAGAACAAACCTGACCTTTTTTATTTATTATGATTTGTCAGTCATTTTCATTATCACCTCTTGTCTCATGTACTGTTCGCTGGCTTGTGCTGAAAATAAAAATAATTGAGGGACGTGAGGCTGATACACAGAAGAGCAGTGATGATAACATGAAGGGGGGGAATATAGAGAATCCTTAAAGTGATAAAAATCAGTAGTTGACCTTTTTTTAAAATAGGGACTGGGCTCAAATTTCCCTCTGTTGCTGTGGAAGGATTATTTTTAGATTTGTATAAGGAAACAAGTTCTAAAAGAGGGTCCTCTGCCAGCTCCACGGCTCTTGAAGCAAAGGCAAGGTCAAGTACCCTGATCAGTAGAGCAGCTTGTGGGTAACAAAGAAATTGGTCCTCCTTCAATGTTCCCCGTGGCCTAGACGTATGCATACTTTCTTTGACGTTAATGGGACTTAGGTGCCCATGAGAGACTTGTGGACTTATGAATGTATAAGAAGGACTTCAAGTTCATAGATTTGTACATTTGGAAATTATTTTACTATATTCTCCTTTATTCTTTCTTTGCCATTATTTTGTAAAAATAAAGCAAGTATGTGTATTTAATGGAGTATGACATGCTGCGTATGCGAAAAGCTGCACGAATCACATCTATGAGTTCCTGGTTTGTAATCTAAAACAAGACCAATCTTTGACAAAATTTTGGAGTCAGTGTTAGGAGAGGTGTATTTTTATTGATCGCAAGCAGCCAATTACCCAGCAGCCAGGGGAATGAGTCAGCGGTATATTTTTTTTCTTTTTTATAATACATTTATTTATTCATTTATTTTTGGCTGTGTTGGGTCTTCGTTGCTGCACGGGCTTTCTCTAGTTGCGGTGAGCAGGGGCTACTCTTCATTGTGGTGTGCAGGCTTCTGATTGCGGTGGCTTCTCTTGTTGTGGAGCACGGGCTCTAGGCGCACGGGCTTCAGTAGTTGTGGCTCACGGGCTCTAAAGCGCAGGCTCAGTAGGTGTGGCACATGGGCTTAGTTGCTCCCCGGCACGTGGGATCTTCCCGGACCAGGGATCAAACCCGTGTCCCTTGCATTGGCAGGTGGATTCTTAACCACTGCGCCACGAGGGAAGTCCGAGTCAGCAGCATTTTAATAATTCTATTTACTCTGAGAAAACCAAAGGTTTCCACTGAATAAATATGATTCTGTTTACTCAGTGACAAATACAAATTGGAAAATAAACTTGTTTTTCAGAAACTCCAGAATCATGTAATCCATCTTTGAAAATAGAATTCTTTCTTACAATAGATTCTGGGATTCTTTTTTTTTTTTAAGTACTGCGGAACCTAATCCTTGATATGTTTGAGTAGTAAATTTCCTTTGGACCCTATTTTAGTCATTTCCTACATTCCATGAACAGGATATGGGAGGAGTGGCTGCTTCCCATTTATCTAATCTATCTCTAACCTCAGAAACTAAAGGTTAAATTCAACTCCATTCTTGCCCATGGGCTGACGGAGGGAATCATTCAGCTGTAGTAACCACCCACTTAATTTTCTTTCTGGTGATTTATCCTCTCCTGATACCAATACTAAGCGGCTGGAGGAATAGAATCTGTGTCCCATTCAAAAATACCTGAAAGCTCTCTAGCATGAGCAAAGAGAAACAGTAATAGAATGTTCATCACTGCAAATAGCTTCAAAGTAGTATCACGTAAACACAAATTTTTCTATCGTAATAGTTATCTCCTTTTCTATGGTGAAATTGTAATTGTTAAATATTTAACTAATAACACTGTAATAAGTATAATCTCCTTTCCTTGGTGTTTGAAGATGATGTTATTGCTCTTGCAATGTTGGGCGTGTAATTCAGATTATTGTCTAGTTATGAGGAAAATTTGGAATTTTCTATTCATTATAATGAAAATAGGGAAAAAATAGAAAAAATAATACATGGTTTAAGGAAGCATGAAAGGGAACTTTGTAACTTTACATTGATCATTTGTGTTCTATATAGGGACAAGATACAAATAGAATAATAAAATAAGGATTAAAGGCATAATTGTTTACAGGGTCAAAAGACTTGAGAAAACATTGCTGCATTTGCCATTGGTCTGTGGATGGCTAAACTTTTTAATCTATAAATGAGAAAAAGTAGTTTTTTACTTTCCTCACTAGTTTCGTGATATCATCTCATCCCAGAAGAGCTGCCTCTTGAGAAAAATGATTAACCTGGGATTCCGGGAGTTTGCTTTGTTTGCTGGTAGAGATCATCTAACTTTGTATATTTGTCCAAGATACAAATGGGAAAAATAAGAAATTAGGAACAAATAGAGGGCCAGAAATATAATGACAGTTAAAAAATACTATTATCGGTAAATTCATCAGTTTTAAACTTTGCAAAAGAGTTCTCTTTCATTTTCTACTTGCTTAAAAAGTATTGTCTTCAGGGGCTTCCCTGGTGGCACAGTGGTTGAGAGTCCGCCTGCCGATGCAGGGGACACGGGTTCGTGCCCCGGTCTGGGAAGATCCCACACGCCGCAGAGCGGCTGGGCCCGTGAGCCATGGCCGCTGAGCCTGCGTGTCCGGAGCCTGTGCTCCGCAACGGGAGAGGCCACAACAGTGAGAGGCCCGCATACTTCAAAAAAAAAAGAAAAAAAAAAAAGTATTGTTCAGTATTCTCCCAGGTTTAAATTCTAGAAGTAAACGTTAATATATTATTTAAGAACTAACTAATGTCTTAGTATAAATTTGAAACAAATTAATATGATGATAAAGAGCACCCCGACTCCCAAACTGAAACGTGGTTAAGCAGTCTCGGAACCCGTGGTCTTTTTGATAAGAGATGAGTTGGGGATGTAATCTGACCCTTCTCTATCATCTGCTCCAGGAAGAATTAGAATGGCCTTATGTCTGCAAGGTTATTGGAGGCAAGGGAAATGCAGATCAGGTTGTACTTATAAACTTTTTAGAACTCTTTGAAAGATGACCCAAATAGAAAAACCATTAAATTTGCATTCAGAATTAAAATTCAAAAGGATATGGAAGATAATTACTTTATAAGCAAATGTAAAATGAAAAACTTGCAAAAGGAAGGCATTCACCAATGAAATACCATAAGGTTAGATGTAATTCATATTTTAATAAAGGAATGGCCATAAATGGTATCTTCTGAAATTCAGTTACCTAGGCTAGGTCTTTACCTCCTGAAAAAATTGTTTCACTGTATGACACTCCTAGCAACTAGAGGTTATGGATAGAAAGAAGCCAAGACGCCCTCTACCTTCCTCTCCCGTGATGACAAGTCTTCTCCCAGCAGAGTCAGCTTATCTTCAGATAGAAAAGAGTCCTTTCATAAGACCTTTTAAGTCTTCAGTGGCTTAAGTTTCCATGCAGAAAATTTCCCCAGCATTCTGTCAGCAAGTTGGTGGTCTGATTCTATATGCTCTATTTTCTTTTACAATGACATACATTTTCTCTATTTAGCACTAGAAGTATCTAATAATAATAATTTTATAAATTGTTATTATCTTTTAATTAATCATCGAATTACTTTTACAGTGATGTGGCACTCAACTCACCATCTTCTGATCTTAATTTGGCTTCACAGCCTTTCCAACCAGAGAGAATGCACAACCCAGCAATGTAAGGGCAGCTGCCGTATTTTACTCTGTAAATTGAAAAGATTTTCCAGCAGGCTTGTCAATAAAAAGGACTGGTCACCGAGTTCGGGGGTGGAACTGAGCCTGCAGGTGGAGTAAAGGGGTTAGCTTTCGGAGGGGGCTGTCCTGGAGGAAGGAGACCACCTTGGCCATTACAGGGATCTGAAGTAGTTTTCCTTCATTCTTGTTTCTCAATCCAAACTAGCAGGCCTAACAAATCAAACTGGTGGCAATAACTAGAAGCAAAGTATTAGGAAGAATTAAACATCTCTCTTGTGACGTGTTATAAAATCTCAGACCGTGACAGGATTGCAATCAAGTAAGGCGCTGTAGACGACAAAGCACCGCATTGTAGCAGCTCCTTAGCTGCTTTTCCTTCTGTCAACACTGTGAAACACAACTTTTCCCTTGGAAAAGGAGGTGATGTCAACTTTCCCTTGCCATCTTCTAGTCCTGTGTCCTGTGACTGGTTCCCTGATACGCTTGTGGCTTATTACTCATTTTCATGTGAATACATTAGGCTGCCTTGTTAGTGGACTATACTGTACTGGCATGCAACTCCCATTCTTAAGGTTAGGATTATTGATGATGTCTCTACTGGCTTAGAATAGTGGCAATTTGACCCTTTGGCTAAGTGATATATGGGAATTGGTTCTCGATTATTCTCTACTACTCAAAATTCAAAAGAGCAAAAGAGTTCCAGGAATAAAAATAGTCAAAAATACCACCTATCACTAGTTTACTTTGCATCTAACATAAAGATATGACTTTGCATGGGAAAACAACCCAATCTTGAATGAAAACCAGAAGGCCTACCTTGTAATCTTGGCACTTCCCACTATAATAGGTAAGTGACCCAGGGAAAGGCGTCCTGTCTGCCTCTAAACTTGCGGAGTTCTAAGAGCCAGACATGAAGTCCTGTTCTTGGATAATATGCCAAGTCAAGACTTAGTTAAATATATATTTTGTATGTAAAATAGTATAGTATATATTTTTAAATATTTCTAAGTTCTGTCACAACTTTATAATTCCCAGTTCCCCTTCCAC
Source organism: Neophocaena asiaeorientalis asiaeorientalis (assembly GCF_003031525.2). Lineage (NCBI taxonomy): Eukaryota > Metazoa > Chordata > Mammalia > Artiodactyla > Phocoenidae > Neophocaena > Neophocaena asiaeorientalis. The sequence goes on along the minus strand of NW_020185337.1, from coordinate 9,767,585 downwards.
TTGGCAAATTTGCCTCTTATTTAGGAGATATCAAAAGTCACAATTCGATAACTGTAGGGTATAGTCCAGTAAGTGATTCAACTTCTGTCATTTATGCAAATATATCCCTCTACTATTTCCTACTCAAAAATATTTTAGAATTTAAAGGGAAAATACTGACAATAACCTCCTTTGCCCAAACAAAAAGTAGTCACTAGGTGAAACACAGTCTTTCACAGGAAAGGAGGCATTTTGTTGAGCAGTTAGTTCCCAAGGTGAGAAGTTCCCACTTTAAAGTCCCACGCAGAAATAAGGTCTAGGGGCAGAACAAAGATGGATGAACTCAGCGTGAGTCAGTTCTGGGTTTTGTAACATTAAAAAACAAGATAGATTTACTAATTAGTGCTTTGATCTATAACTTCAAATGGGCTGTGAGTTTCCATTTATATTGCAGAAGGTTCTGAAGGTAATAGTTATTTGCTAAAGAAATGTAAAATGGCAGAATAGCTGTGGGTACTCACTTCTTCACCCATTCAGCAATTTTCTTCTATTTAATGTTTTTGGAGCATGCGTAAAAATTTGTGACGCTTTAATTTTCCTTTGGAATTGGCTATAATACAGAAATGGCAGTCAGCTTCCCATCCTTGGTCTGTGAATGGAAATTTTGAGGACAGAAAAATTTATCTCACCCACCTCATGTAACCTACAGGAATCATAAAGCAGCTTTTGGGGAAGTCTTGATTGTTTTTCTCTCCTTTCCTCTGCACTTATTTCTGTTGAGACTAAGATGTTCAGGGCATCATTGAAGTGAGTGACTGTGTGGAAGGGATCAATGGGAATTTGTGTGGGACCCAGACAAAGCCAAGGACATTATAGCCATGTCAGTTTTATTGCTTTTGTCCAGAACAGAGAAATTCAGAGGCTAGTTCTAATTCCCTCCCGCTTCCAAGTGAATTCAACCTGAATGCTGTGTTTGCAGAATGTGAATTATTGGATCTTAATCCCAAATAAGTCAGAAATGCCAGTGTGAATACTCCTACAGCAACCTTAGCTGTGCCCCCTCATGCATAAGGATTACTCTGGGACATGGAGCCTGCCATTACATGGTTATGTAATACAACTTCTGAACAACTCTGGAAATGCTCAGTTACAAAAGCGACCATTTTGAATCTGTGCAGCTGGCTATGACAGTCCACTTTCTTCTTCTGAGTGTTGTTACCAACTGCCTCAAGAAAGAATTTCTGTGTTTTTAAAAAGAAAAAAAAAAAAAAAAAAAAAAACAGAAGTGGGATTAAAAAGTTGTTTCCAAATTTAGAAAAGCTTTTCAACATGCATAAAGATGTTTATAGACTTAAATTTCAGTTGATTTTTTTCAACTTAAATTTCCTTATTCTTCTTTATAAATATATCTCTTACACATTTTAGAGAAAAAAAATCCAATTTAAGTCTAAATTAAATTGGGCCAAATAATTAGGGGAAATTATTTTCTGGGTAAATTCACATTCTTAAATGATTTGAATTGGGAAAATATTCAGGAATTGTCATAAAAATCAAGAGAAATGCTCAGTTTCTACATATCCATAAAGACTGAATCAGGGATTATAGAGAAAGTATTAGAAAAGTAATTGCTGAGGATTGTAATGTCACTTATATCTTCAGCCTGATCACTTCTCCCTGAGCCAGAACATAGGCAGCCTTAATTCAGTGAAAAGGATGAATATTCATTTCTTAGGCATATCTGTTATTCCACACTTGCGTCAGCTTTACTGTGGTGTAAGTGCTATGCCATTTGCAGTCAGGCAGATTTGAGTGTGAAGCCCAATCATCCCCCTTGATGACTGTTTCCAACTTGGTTGACTCATCTATAAAATGGGATAATGACACTAACCTCTATATTTTGAAACAATATAATGAAAGCTTTGAACACAGGCTTGCACATAATAAATAGTACGTATTTTTTTTCTCCTGTCCTTTCCTCACATGTATCAAAGTGCTACTATGCATATGTAGAATAATTTTCAACCAAAAACTGCATAAAATATTTTGAGTAAATGACTGTGGTATAGAGGGGGAAATACAGGCTTTGGAATCATAGAGATTTTGATTTAATTCTCAGCTTTACCATCTCTTAGATTTGTAATCTTCAGATTTCAACCTTTGCACTGATGAAATGGGAATAGAAATACCTACAGGGTAAGATTTTTGGTGATTAAATGTTCAAAGTTCCCAGCATAGTGCCTGCCACTAGGTAGAGCACTAATAACGACCACGGACATTATTTACTGCCCTAATTTTGGTTTAAAGGGCACAACGTCGGTATTATCAGAAGTCATACTGGAGAGAGCCAGTCATGAGTGGAGTGTAAGAAATAAAAGTGAGAAGACTAGAAATTAAAATATTTTAATGAAAGGATATAAATATGACTTTCGACAATAAATGATAAGTATTCACAAAGAAAATACTTTATCCTAACTTAATAAAATCGTGTATTAATCGGAGTATAAAATACATTACATTGCTTTCATTATCTCTTACCTGAGGGAAATAATATTTTTTCCCTCAGACTGAGTATAAATATGGCAATATTTCATGGGAAAAATGAAAGTCTGACATAATTGCATAAAGGTTATTTTTGTCATCACTTATATGAGACTCAAACTTTGACAGATAGTTTGTAGTCATTTATTATGAAGTCATATTATACCTTCCCTTTTATCACACCACCTAGCATGTATTACATATATATTAAATAGGAACTAAAATTCTTTAATTTCCTTTCTGTATTGAATTGTTATGGTGAATCAGTTTGCCTATTACATACACAAAAAATAAATCAACTAATCAATAATCCTTATTAATTTGGTACGTTTAAAAGGTCTACCAAATGCTTGGAAGGAAATGAAAATTCATTTATTTTCATCTGCTTTCCAGCAACAAAAATTGTTCAAGTCCTCTACCCATGTATCCTTTTTTTTTCTGTATTTGTTTTGTAGTCATGGTGTTTGCAAATGTCCATGCTGGAAAGCCAGTCAAGCAACACTAAAGAGTTACAGCTTTTTTGCCACTCCTCCATCAGACTCTGCAAGGGCTTCTAAGAAAGCAGCTTACATTCACTTCAGAATGTGTGCATCCATCTCCTTCACATTCTTGTGCCAGGGCCTCTCATAAGAATGCTCCTTATAGCCAGCCCAAGGAGGCCAGTTTTAATGTTAGGAAAAATGTAGTAACATAGGGAACACAGAGTTAGAACTAAAATGTCATGCCATGTTGAACCATTAAGCTATGGCTTTATTCAGAGCTCACTGGCTGGAGGAGAGGCGGCAGCTCAGACATTTTTTTTTTTTTTTTTTTGCGGTACGCGGGCCTCTCACTGTTGTGGCCTCTCCCGTTGCGGAGCACAGGCTCCAGACACGCAGCCTCAGCGGCCATGGCTCACGGGCCCAGCCGCTCCGTGGCATGTGGGATCTTCCCAGACCGGGGCACGAACCCGTGTCCCCTGCATCGGCAGGCGGACTCTCAACCACTGCGCCACCAGGGAAGCCCCAACTCAGACATTTTAATAAGACTTCAAGGTCAGGTCATTGGTAAGATTTCAAGGTCATTCTTAAATCTGTGGAAGACTGAAAGACTTCAATCTCCAGCACAATTCATTCACTCTATTCATTCAACAAATATTTATTGTGTCTACCTACAGCCCAGGCACTCTTCTATGTTCCAAAGTTAACAATGAATATAACAGACAAAAATCCCCATCTTTATATGTAATTTATATTCTGGTAGTGGTAGGCAGATACATAAATAAGTAAACTATACAATAATGTCTGTTGGTAATAGCGGAGAAAATAAATTACCGAAGTGCAATGGACTGTTAGAGTTGGCAAGTGTTGTAACTTTATATAGTGGTCAAAGACAGCCTCGCTGTGGAGATACAGTTGGAACAAAGAGCTGAAGGAAGTGAGAAGCAAAGCATAGCTGTGTGGATATCTGGGGTGAGAGTGTTCCCACAGAAGGAACAGAACATTGAAGGTGAATGGGAGCAGGCCTCATGTTCGGAACACAGCAAAGAAGGCAGGGGTGTGGGAGCCTCGCAAGTGAGGACAGAGTGAAAATGAGATGGAGAAATGGTGCCAGAATTTACGGGCCATTGTATGGATTTTGGCTTTCACTTAAAGTGAGAAGGAGGGCCGCTAGAAGGTTTTTAGCAGGAGAGTATAATAATTGGACTTGCATTTTAAAATAATTCATCTGTTTTCTGTGTGTAGAAATGACTGAACAGAAGAGTGGGTAAGAGACTATTGCAAGTAGTTGAGGAGAGATGATGATGGCTAGGGTCAGGGCTGAGTGGTGAGATGGTCGGGAGATATTTGAAAATAAAGCTACGAGCACACATTTTCGCAATATCTTAGATCTGCAATATTAAGGACCTTCTCAATCTAAGGAAGTAGAGTTTCCTGGAAAATCTTTATTGCCTAATTAAGTAGGGAAAAATACTTTCAAGTGGTCTCCTGAGTCTTTTGTCACTTCACCATCCTTAGCCTTACTGGAATCCCAGGACTCAGCAACTCTTCTGGGTTAATGGGTGGGCCATAAACAATGATCTCTCCTTCCATATCCATTTAGGAATGTTGTACTTGGCACAATAGATTTCCAGTAGCTAAAGGCTCATTTCCTTAGGTCGACATACCATCTGGCGGTTAACAAAGACTTTCCTGATGAACCTTAAGATACAGAGCCAGCTGGTTGGGTAGGAACAATGTCCAGCTCTGGAAATGCAGTGGAAGTATTGAGTTTACACTCAATGTGGAAAGCTAGGGCAATCCGCTCCTCCCAAACACCCCACCATTTAAAAGAAAGGATAGAAATTAAACAGCGATTGTAAGGAATTGTGAGACTTACAGTTGCCTGGAAGTCAGAACAACAAAGCTTTATATGTCGGTACTTCTGTAAAAAGTAACTGCTTGATAGCAGTAAAAGTCAGGACTTAACAGCAAAGAATATGTCTTTATGTACCTTCAAGGATACAGTTATATAACGGCTATCTTAATTAATGTCCCTCATAAAGTCTAGAGTTTCAATAATATTGCATGATATTCATACATTAATATCTCATATCCCTATATTGATCTCAAATCCCATAAAAGGGAGTAATATATCTAGGGATGCCTCCAATCAACAGATATTCCATAAATAGTTTTTGAGCTAATATATATTTTACACAACTTTTCCATTTTCCCAGAAAGAGATATTTTAAGGTCAAATATGATAGTGCGTAATTGAGAATATTCTGAAACAGCAAAACACCATCTTCAGGATGACATAAGAGTACAAGAAACTTCATTTTAAAACAATGTCCATGGCTACAGAGTGCTGGAAGCAGTTCAAAGTTCAGCCTCACTCCACATAGAAAAGTCTGGCACAAGTGATTTAAAGATAACAAAAAATATTGTGTGTCAGTGTGTCAGTCATATTATATGCATTAACCCATGTAACATCACAGGTTATTTCTCACAATATTCACTACCATTTATGAATCTTTACTATGTGCAAACAAATTATAAGTGTTTTACAAGTATAAAATCTTTCACCAATTTTATAAATGAGAAACAAGGGCTTAAGTAATCTGACCATAAGCAAAGATTCCCTACCCAGGTACAAAGCTGACACTCTTAACCAGCACAAAATGAATCTACATCATGACTGAAACATAACTATACATGTGTGTCAGTGTGTGTGTAGATGAATGTATACATATCTTTTCATCGTTTCATGAAAGTAGTTTTGTTCCAATATGTTTGTATCCCTTAATATACCATACCCAGAACACATGAAGTGCTCTGCTCTCTAACATCACATTTTTCTGTTTGGGATTTGTGGATATATGAAGGGAAAGTCCAGGCTTTGGAGCAAGGTTATATTGCTCATTATGTGGCCACAAGAAGCATCCAAATATATCACGGGATTTCTAAAATGCTATGAAGAATGTCTTTGGGCATATTAATAGGACTGGAGGTTTCCATCCCTTAATGCTTCACTCATGTACTGCAGTTTGCAAACCCCCAGCTTAAAGTTGGTTTTTTTGTGACTATATTTTCCATTAATGATATATGATGGTTTATCAATAATATTTTACCATAATATATTTATATGTATATATTATAGTGTATAATTGTGATAATATAATTGTGTTGTTTTTCTTTTTCTATTAAATAAAATTCTCAATTCTTTTATGCATGGAATTTTAACCAAAGACATGGAATAAACTTACAGATAAAACATAAAGGCATATTATGTTATTTCAGAGTAAGTATATATATATGTATTATAGTTACATCAGTAAAGCTATAGATTCAGATGAAAAAACAATTGCTATTGAAAAAACTTTGACTATGTAGACCTATACAATTCTACAGTAGATTAAATGTCCACAGTTCAGGTGAGTCAACATTTTTGGTTTCATATGATAAATCAGGGAACATATTAAACATAGTTCTGTTGAGTTCCCACCACTAGTTACAAAAATTGAACCAATTATTGGTTATATATTAAATTTCTATCTGTCTAAAAATATCAAAATCTTATTCTTTAGACTCATTTCTAACAATGCATTCTTGAGAAAGCAAGTATTTTTGAACACAAAAACAATCTCAACTTCCATAAACAAACGTGTATAACTTCCTTGGGAAAGGTTTGTTGTTTAATTTGTTTTTGAAGGAAGTAATTGATTTTTCTTGGCAGATTTGATAAAAATAACGAGGTCTTGATTGTCTAACCTGAAGGTCATGTCCTCCTCAGGAATCATCAGTGCATAAATCAGATTTCAGTGAATTCAAGCTCTCTCAGGACTCTCTTTTGATATATGACTACAACAGGCTATCACACAGCTCCTCTGCCATGAAATTACTAACATAAACAGATGGTAAGTAAAAAACCATATATGTATATATAGTAAGTAAATATATTTATATATGTAAATGTATATTATATATAAATGTATATATGTATATGTATTTCTTTTTTCTTTTGTGTGTTACATCAGTACATATGAAAAGAATAAATCAGATAGCAATACAATCATTAAGAATAATTTTTTATTAACTTCCCATTAATTCTGTAAACTTCCATCATGATCAGCCCCACTAATCCTGTGTTTATAAAATTTTGGAGGCTTTGATCAATAGTTTTTGTTTGTACTATGTACAATGCATGAAGATAGACTTTGAAAGCAAATTAATAATGCAAATATGATTGTAAGGTTATTTTTCAACATGTAAAACAAAAAACAATTAATTTACAAGTTTTATACACTATAATTAGAAATAATTTTTATATTTTTATTAGAGGAAGTATAGAAGGACTTTCAGTCTGCAGCAATTTTTAGCAGTGTGTGAACTAAAAAATAACAGAAAATGCATTTTATAAAATCTTTTCTACAATTTACATGCTAAGTCAATTGGTTCATATTATCACTAACTTTAATTCAAATTAATGTAATTTGGGGGCTGATGAGTTAAAGAGATACTGTAGTCATAGTAAGTATGGATTTCAGTAAAACTTTATGAAGTAAATATCCCTAATGTTCATAATTTTCTTGTTGAACTTATGAAGAAAACTTCAACAAACACACTTAAATAGTGCTGGCCAACAACACTCACAGGAAGGACTTTAATGTCCTTCATAAACAGTATTATTAGGTTGAGGACAGAGAGGGCATGCAGATGAAAATTTAAGATGACATGCAGATTCTTCAAAAGGAGAATAAATATAATGATGTAATTGTGATTTTGAAAGATCTTGATAAGATGGGAAAATGACCAAATTAAAAATAGGAAATTTAATGGAACTAAATGTGAAACTTATATTTATGTTAAAAAAAAGTCAATTGTGTACAAAAATTAAGTCAAAATGGATCAAAGACCTAAACCTGAAAGCTAAAACTATAAAACTCTTAGAAGAAAACATAGGGGAAAATTTTCATGACATTGGATTAGGCAACGATTTCTTGCACATGACAACAAAAGCACAATCAGCAAAAGTAAAAATAGATAAACTGGACTACATGAAAATTAAAAACTTCAATGCATCAAAGAACAGAATCAATACAGTAAAAAGGCAACTTACATAATGGGAGAAAATATATACAAATCATATATCTAATAAGGGATTAATATTCAGTATATATAAAGAACGCCTACAACTCAACAATAGAAGAGAAATAACCCAATTAAAAATGGGCAAAAGACTTGAATAGATATTTCTTCAAAGAAGATATACAGATGGTCTAAACCATGTGAAAAGATGGATAACATCATTAAACATTAAGAAAATGCAAATCAGAACCACAATGAGATATCACCTGACACCAATTAGGGTAGCTGCTAGAAAGGAAGGAAGGAAGGGAGGAGAAACAGAATGAGGGTGGGAGGGAGGGAGGGGGAAGGAGAGGGGGGAAGGGAGGGAGGAAAGAAGGAGGGAAGGAAGGGGAGGAAAAAAGAAAGGAAAAGAAAATTACAAGTATGTTGGCAGGGTTTTGGAGAAATTGGAAACTTTGTGGTAGTGGGAATGTAAAATGGTGCAGCAACAGCAGAAAACAGTATGGTGTTTCCTCAAAAATTTTTAAATTGAATTACATATGACCTAGAAATTCCACTGTTGGGTCTATATCCAAAAGAATTAAAACAGAGTCTTAAAGAGATATTTATGCACCTATGTTCACAGAAGCATTAGTCACAATAGCCAAAAGGTAGAAGCAACCTAAGTGTCCATCAGTGGATGAATGGATAAGCAAAACAGGGTATATATACATACAATGGAATGTTATTCAGCCTTAAAAAGGAAGGAAATTCTAATACATGCTATAAAGTGGATGAACCACTAAGTGAAATAAGTTCGTCACACACACTCCACGAAAATATACTTTATGATTCCACTTATATGAGATACCTAAAGCAGTCAGATTCATAGAGATAGAAAGTACAATGGTTTTGCCAGGGGCTGGAGGGAGAAGGGAATGGATACTCGTTGTTTAATGTATATATAATTTCAGTTTTGCAACATCAAAAAGTTGTGGCAATTGACTGCAGAACAGCATGAATATACTTAACACTGCTGAATTACACACCTAAAAATGATGAAGATGGTAAATTTTATGCCATATGTATTTCCCCACAACTTTTTTTAAAAGTCGATTGTAAAGTTAGCTAAGGAGCTGTTATGTCAGAGCATTATCTTGCTTTAAACAAAGAAAGAAGTTTTGAGTTCGAAGATAGCCACAAATTGTATTTAATCAAGAGTGCATTTGTAACATGAGTACAGAAACGTTATGGTAAACTTCATGTAGCAAATCTAGTTCAGGGGAAGGAAGTTTTATTCTATTTTGTGCTGGTTACATCATACCTTGAGTATTACATCCAGTTCTGAGTATTGTATTTAAAGAGGTACATCTTCAAATCAAAGGCATTTAAAGGAGTTCAAATGCAATGGTGAGAAATCTGGAAACTATGTCATACGGTAGACAAAGTGAAGCATTTCAGATTTGGGGCTCTGTTACAAGAAATAACTGGGTTTAAAACCAAGCTCCATCACTGACCTGAGCAAGCTCTTTAGCTTCTGTAACTATTACTTAAATCCTCACCTATAAAATTATGATCCCCCAAAATACTAAATATGCTGTGATATCCAAAGCTAAAAAACACACTGTAATTTGCAAAGTGCTTAACATTAGCTAATATTATTATGATTTTTATACTATACTAGTAAATGGCCTCTTCAAGAACAAATACCTGGTGAAATATAATAAATAATTTAAAAGTGTTTTTAGGGCTGCCCTGTGAAAGAGGTTTATTCATTTTTGAACCAGAACACATAACTAGAAAGGTTTAGTAGAAAGCTAAAGAAAAGGAAATAAATTTATCTTACGTTGAAGAAGATTCCCACATTCCATGTTTGAAAATTAAATAAGCTGCCCTAAAAAGCAGTGAGCTGGGCTTCCCTGGTGGCACAGTGGTTAAGAGTCCGCCTGCCGATGCAGGGGACACGGGTTCGTGCCCCAGTCCAGGAAGATCCCACATGCCGCGGAGCGGCTGGGCCTGTGAGCCAGGGCCGCTGAGCCTGCGTGTCCGGAGCGTGTGCCCCGCAATGGGAGAGTCCACGACAGTGAGAGGCCCGCGTGCAGCAAGAAAAAAAGAAAAAAGAAAAAAAGAGAAAGGGCCCAAATCAATAAAGTCAGAAATGAAAAGGGAGAAGTTACAAATGACACCACAGAAATACAAAGGATCATAAGCAACTATACACCAATAAAATGGACAACCTAGAAGAAATGGACCAATTTCATTTTAGCCATTCTGGTCAAGATGTTGTGGTATCATATTGTGGACTTAACTTGAATTTTCCTGATGACTAATGAGGTTGATCACCTTTTTACTTGTTTACTAGCCATTGGGGGATTCTCTCTGATGAAGGTCCTATTCAAACATTTGCTCATTGTTCTATTAGTTTGTCTATATTTTTCCCACTTTGTGGATTACCTCTTCACTCTCTTACTGGTGTCTGTTGATCAATAGAAGGTCTTAATCTTAGCGTAGTTCAATTTAACAACGTTTCCTTATGGATAGCTCTTTCTAAATTCTCTTCGTGTCCTCCGTAAAATATCTTTGCCAATAAAGTTGTTTAATTGCTCCCATATTCCTGGTCAAAACATCTAATGCCTGAGACCAAAAAGGATTTGGATGTGTCTTATACTGAGCCATTACAACTTGACTTGCATTACATAATATGAAAATAATTTCTGAGCACAATCTTTAAAGAATCATCTATGAAATCATGGAATGCTCAAACCTTAGAAAAAATTTTTCCTTTCAACACTTTTGGCTTACATTTAGTATAAGGAAAAAATGTATTGCTAGAATATCTTCAGTTTGATATTTTTTATAAAGATGAAAAAATTGGAGTAGAAAATCTCACCACATATCTAATATCAAAAAAGATGCTGTTAGCTTTTGTGGACTAAGGGACTTAAACATCATTAACATCCAGATATAGCTTAAAACTCCTAAATGCTTTGACTATTTCTGCCAAGAATAATGACTTCCATGGAAATGAACTGATACACTAATCTTCCACACTAATTTTCCAAGTTTTCATTTCTCTGTCCTTTCTTAAATGAAGGTATTAGCCCCAAAGAACTAACGTCTTCTGCCAGAACACTCAACGGTTTGAAAAAATTATCCTACTTAGTGTTAAGTAAATATTAGTATTTATAAAATTAGTATAAATTACTGTAGACCAATATTAGTATTAATAACATTAGATATATTTATCTAAATTTTCAGGTTTTTTTAATCTGCAGTAAACTAGATATAAACATTTTTCTGAAGTTTTTTTTTTTTTCCTATTCCTTACATACACAATTAAATGATAGAAAGTTTTTCAGAAGATCTGATGTTTTCCTCTGGAAGCCGTAAAAGTTGGCTAACTGTCCTTTAGGGAGTTGAAGAGAAGTTATGTCAGTTTTAAGCTTTATAGCACTAATCTTGCTTCACTGTCTAAATGCCAGTATTCTACTGGCAATTTACAGACCAGAGATTTCATTTATCTTGATCATTAAAGAATGTCACAGGAGTGTTTTTTATTGCTATTTATTTTATTCCAGAGAAATAATTTATACTCCTCAACCTATGTGGTACATATTATTTACATATTTCAATTAACATTTGCATGTTTCTCCGACTTAGCTCATGTTTGGAAGCTTCATAAGGCCATTTACGGAGCAACAAAATTACAAATCAGTTATGTAGTCAGGGGCACAAAAACAGAAACTCGCCGGTACGACTGGGGTAGCACAGAGAAGAACTTATGCTCTGAACTTGACCTCCACAGTGCATATGAAACCCCTCAGAAAGCACAGAGGACCTTCAGAATAGGGATGAATGCTTAAAATCTAAAGAGAATGGGAATTAAAGAAAATAAGACCAGCTTCTAGAACAATGAATCACTGTCTAAAGAATAAGAAATCAGGGTAGAGACAAAATCCCAGGCTCGTAGAACTAGTGTTCTTCTAGATTCAGTAAAAATACATTTTAAGCTCTATCTATGTGGGCAAAGCCATGTCTAAGACAATGCAACAAAACAGAATATTACTAACACCGAGTTACACCACTGTTCCACCAAAAGAAGTAACTTACTTTATTAAGAGTGTGTGTATCACATCGTTTCCATTTAGTTCGTAAGTTATTTATTTACTATTGCATGCAAGGCTCTGAAACTGGTGCACAGCTAAGCAAGATAGATCTTCTCCAATTAATTTAAAAAGGCAAGGAAGAAAGAAGAAATCACTTTATTAGTTAATAAATAGCCACCATAAATAGGCAGCCATAAATAAGTGGCTGAAAAGACAATGCCAATAATGTGCTACGACTCAAAATAGCAAAAACTTATAAATGAATCTAGAAGATTTCCTAAAAGGCTCTTCCACAAGGCCTTTGGAAGATAAGATTAGGCAAGGGAATAGAAGAAAACTCTTTTAGAAAAGATTATTAGAGGACGTGAAATGAGAAATTAAAGAAAGCTGTTTTTTTTTTTTTTTTGCGTACGCGGGCCTCTCACTGTTGTGGCCTCTCCCGTTGCGGAGCACAGGCTCCGGACGCGCAGGCTCAGTGGCCATGGCTCACGGGCCCAGCCGCTCTGCGGCACGTGGGATCTTCCCGGACCGGGGCACGAACCCGTGTCCCCTGCATCGGCAGGCGGACTCTCAACCGCTGCACCAACAGGGAAGCCCAAAGAAAGTTTTAAGAATTGATTTTTCTTAATCTCAACCAAACAAAAGATTAATTAAGTGAAACTTGGAATGACAGCTGACTCCCTCACATCTGGTCTCCCTCCTCCAATGCTTCTACACCACAGCTAAAGTAATCTCGAAAGACACAAATCTGACAGCTCACTCTGTGGTTGAAAATCCTTCCTGACTGCACGAGCCTTTAGGGTAAAGTCCGAATATCTTGAACAGTGCACATGCCTGCAGGATCTGGGCCTCCTTTCTTTGTCACTCCACATTGCAGCCATAGGGGTCCTCTTTAATTTCTTAAAACCACCATGCTCTCTTGGCCTCAGGTTCTATCTAATGCTGTCCCCTATGCCAGAAATGTTCTTTTTCCTCCTTTATTTGCACTTGTTCAAAAACCATATTTTTCAGACTCTAAACTCCTTGAAAGTAGACGTCCCATATTTGCCTTATCTACTACATTTACCAGTTCCAGTTGAGTCTGATTTTATCAATTAATATATGTAATTATGCTTTATGAAAGACCCTTTGGCAAGCATCACTTATGGGGGCTTGAAACCCCTGGCATGGCCATTTAACAATTTCTCCTTGTCTCGGGAAGGGATGGAATTAAAGGACTGTTAACATTTTTTCTCCAACAGGGTGCAGCAAGATATATGGATTTCTGGACCCCTTCCAAAAGATAGGGTGAAAAGCTAAATAAGGGAGACTATGTAATATACATAAAACCTCTGCTTCAGGCCCCTTTGTTGAAGAATTATGATGGCTTTGAATAGAGAGAAAACAGAACCAGATGAGGTAAGAATGTTGTGAATGAAGATCACCAAGAAAATGTTAATTTCTGCCAAGAAGTTGGGGCAGGGAGAAATAGGGTGAACACACTTCCCAGAAATAACTGCTCAGTTGCACTCACAAAGTTCTCCCCCGTTGCCAGGTAGGAAAACCAGTGCTGGGAGTCAGGCTAGTCCTACAGTTAAAGCACATCACATTAAGCTGGAGATAGACATGAAGTCGGAAATAACGATTATATTGGCACCATTTAAACTGGAAATAAAAGATCATAAACTCTTCGGCCATGGCTGCCCTTAAAATTTATATAAGAGGAGAGGGCTTCCCTGGTGGCCCAGTGCTTGGGAATCTTGCCAATGCAGGTTATATGGGTTCGAGCCGTGGTCCCGGAGGATCCCACATGCCGCGGAGCAACTAAGCCCATGCGCCACAGCTACTGGGCCTGCGCTCGAGAACCCGCGAGCCACAACTCCTGAAGCCCGCACGCCTAGAGCCCGTGCTCTGCAATGGGAGAGGCCACTGCTGTGGGAGGCCCTCACACCGCGACGGGGAGTAGCCCCTGCTCACCGCAACTAGAGAAAGCCTGGACGCAGCAACAAAGACCCAGTGCAGCCAAAAATAACTAAATTAAATAAATGAAGTTTTTAAAAAAAAACTATACAAGAGGAGAGGCAGCCGTAATTTGAGTAAGCTCCTTTATGTGCTTAGCCTACAGTAATACTTTCATAAATATTTGTCGAATTAATAAATAGATGAATCAACAGAGGTGATGTCAGCCTAATCAGGTACTTAAAAAATGGCTTACATATAGTAATTTGCTAAATCCATAAATCCATTGAATCATTCAGGAATAAACCCTCTATAAATACACTGTTGTCATAAAAGTATTGGGCAATTTCAATGTGTTTTCAAGCATCGTGCTACATCTTTTCAACCAGACAAATCTTTAATCCATGAATGATCCATACCACTGCTCGGTATTATGGTTTCAATTTATTTTTATTTTATAGTACAGAAAGAATTGGACTTTGCTTGGATAACTTGCTTTCTGAGCTATGGCTTTTGCTTTTGTAGGAGATGGGGAGAGTTGTGAAGGAGAAGTGATCTGTTGCAGAAAGCACAAGATATTTCTAAAAACAAGTAAGTTACAGAGGTCTCATTTAATGCTGCTTGAACTCATGTCTACATAGAAGAAGAGAGAGACATGATATGAAATTATGGTGATTTACTTTATAGGAATAAGACATTTATTTACTTATAATGTTTACTCGTTTTGAAAAGCCTCACATCACACTTAAAAAAAAAAAACACAGCAAGAATAAATAAGGTGATATGTTGCCCCATAACATAAACAGAGAGCTACTATTATGCTTATTGGTATTGGGTTACATCTACAGAATATCAGAGACTCTTCTTTTATTAAATTAGGAGTAATAAAAGCAACTGACATTCAGTGAATGCTTATTATGTGCCAGCACTGGTCTAAAGTCTTTATTTAGATTATTTCATTTAATTCTCACCCTGACCCTGAGCGGTAGACACTTACGTTATCAACCTCTTTTATAGATGAAGAACCAAAGACACCGAAAATTTACGTAAGCTGCTTAAGGTTATCCAAGTTTGTGGCAGGGTTGGGTCTTGATCCTAGATCTGCCCTAGTAAAATGTTGGTAATTCCATTATACACAATAAAAATTCCTCTTTCAGGAATAAATGTGGATCTAAAGTTTATTAATCACCTCCAATATTTTCTTCACCAGCCCATTCAGAAAATAAACTTGGACTATCTTAACAAAACAAACAAACAAAAAACAATGGAGAATGTCCTTTCTAGAGCATGTAGAATGAGATATGAATAGGACAGTAACCTATCCTTTTCCTAATTTCTATGGACCATTTCTAAACTGAGAAAACATCTATTTGATATTTTAACAAGTCATCTGAGATCAGGACTTCAAACCAACAGGTTGAACCATACAAAATTGTTTGTGTGATAGGTCAAAATCGGTCAACTATTGATAACTTCATATAATTGAACCTATTAACTTTCAGTTTTTCTCTGTGGTACTTCAACCCAGAGTGATTACAGTAAACAATGCGAATTAAAAATTCTATTTACAAATCCAGAATTGTTTAAGGTCCAGCAAAGGGGGGAAAAACCAGAAGACACAGCCACCATATTCAAGGAACTCAGGTCATACATGAAACAATCAGGATCAAAGTAGCACACAAATAATCATTACATCATCATGGAACTGTAGATGGAGAAAGCTACAGAAATTTAGGTAAATGCCTGGATGTGAGCTTTGAGAAAAGGGATTGGAAGCAAAGGGCTGTGAAACCATTCAAGGCAGAAGGAACAACACAATAAAGAGAAGACAACTGGGGACCATCATGAAGTGTGAAGTATGTGGAGTATAGACTAATTGGATCTTGAGCTCATGGGGTCCATGAGGACTTCAGGTTAGATAGGGAGGAAAGAAGAACTGGAAGTGGGAGGAGAAACTGGACTTAATTCTGCCAGGAGTGATAACAGGCTTTTCCATGAGGACCTTGTGGGTAAAAACACATGATCTAGGTGGATTAAACTGGTAACAGGCACAGGATAAGAGACCAAGGCAAAGCAATTTATGAGAAGTCTAGCTTAAAGGGTCCAGGGCCAAGTGTGAGGGCCAGGGTCAAGGTGGTAAAACTGTGAACAGCATTTTGAATTCAACACATTAAATTAGAGACACAGTTTGAAGGAAGAAGTAATAAGATTTGATCTTTGATTTGACCTATGGAGTAGAAAAATGACTCTAAGACATTGAACCCCATTAAGAAAAATGGGGATTTATTGTTTTAAAGATAAGTAAAATAGGAAAGAGTAAAAGGCTGGAGAGATTATTTATTCTAATAAATATATAAAGCAATACATGCTTATTACTGACTGCCAACTGTCTCAAGCATTGATTGATATGGAATGTCAGAATGTAAACACATACACACATGTGTGTCTATTATACTTTCTGAATCTTTAAAACAATGTTGCATGACAAGTATCAGTATTTCAATTTTGTAAGGAAATGGAGACTCAGAGAGGTAAAATAATTTTTCCAAAGTTGTATAGTACTAAATATTTATGACTCCTAAGAACAAAGCCAATACTCTTTCATCTATTTCTCCCAAGTGGAATTTGAAATGACAGCTGAACCTTCAAGTGACTAAATCTCAAATATAGTATAGAACAGATGACTAGAGCTAGAATGAGAAATCAAGACAGAATCACTGGATTTGGAAGTCATCTGGATTAGCTGAGTTTTGAAAGTAAGGTTTAGGAATAGGTGAGGAAGACAAAAGAAACAAAATTAAAAGCCTGGAAGTTACTTAAAAGAATGGATAGAAAGTATAGAGGACCAGTCAAAAAATGTAAGAGAACCGGAGAGTTATAGAGTGTTAATTAAAAGCCTGGAAGTTACTTAAAAGAATGGATAGAAAGTATAGAGGACCAGTCAAAAAATGTAAGAGAACCGGAGAGTTACAGAGTGTTGGAGAGAAAAGTGTCATGTGTCTCAGTTATTCATCAACAAGTTTGTCCTGAAAATGTATAAACCCCTAACAAATGGCAGCTTCTGTGACTATAGTAGGGAGCAAACCTCTGCCTTCGTGGAATGAGGAGGGGAGAAGACCGACTTTCATCTAATAATCACAACTACAGTCGTACATTTAAAAAAAAATACCAGCTACTGTGACATTTATAGTAAAGGCTTCAGCTGGGGTGGAAGGGTTCACAGAAAGCTTCCCTGGTAAGGGGACAAATGAGCTGACTTTTTTTATTTTTGGCCATGACTGGCAGCATGTGGGTTCTTAGTTCCCCGACCAGGGATCGAACCCGTGCCCCCTGCATTGGGAACGAAGAGTCTTAACCACTGGATCACCAGGGAAGTCTCTGAGCTGGCATCTTAAAGGTCCAGTGGGAGTTAAACAGCTGGAAATTCTTCTAGGAAGAGGGACTGCTGAAATAGAAAGGGAACATGCTCAAAAGGTTAGTGTCTAGAAGAAAGAGAGACTGGGGGAAACAAACAGTGGAGAGCTAGGGGCCAGAAAGAAGGATTTCAGGAGGAACCCACCTTTTTTGGATCAAATACTTCTGGAGCATGGACCGTGCAATACTGGGTTTTTCAGAACCTCAGTTGTTTCAGGTTTATGGTCATGAAGACAGCTTCTATCTGTACCTGACCACAAAAGGATTTCTGCACTGCTACTCATTGACTATACCCACAGTTTCGTATGATGATACAGAAGATCTATCACCAAAACATATATTACTTTTAAAACTTATAAACTGCTAATAAGATTTATGCTAATTAGATTGCCATTTTAGGATTAAATTATGATGTCAATAGCGAATCTTGGTCTACCCTGGCTAACATAATGTACTTCAAAGGGATACTAAAATGAAAATTAAAAAACAGGGGTGACTTTCAAAAAATGTTGAGAGAAATCTTTTTCGCAACAATCCCTGACTCTTGTGCACTGATTCTTTTTCTTTTATCTGTAGTTCTAGAATGGAACAGCAGCAAAATATAAGTCTCTGTCCCATGAAGAAATAAAAGCGCACAGCCCTCTCCACCTTTATGTGGTCATAAAACTGGGAGAAGAGCTAGGTGGTGATATTGCTCGGAAGAGTACTGCACCCCTACGTTAGGGAGCTGCACAATTTCCCCATGGTTACTTGGATTGTCCTAAACACCACACTTTAAGGAAGCCACATCTGCAACAAGCAAATGGATTTGGGGGAGCAGATATCCACATGGTTAATAACATTCTGTAACCTTTGTTAAGAAGTGTCTTGGTCTCCTAGCAACATTGTAGGGAAATCCATCAGGGGTGTGAAATTACACGGCCATGTAGGCAGAATACCTGTAGAGTGTTCAGTTTTATGAAAAGCTTTCATTAAAAATTATGCATATTATGCAAAATGCTACAGTAATGTAAGGTTAAGATAAAAATCGTTCAACTCCCCCACAAGCAAGTCAGGGTTCAGGGTTCCAGCAGTACCCAGTAGCCAAGGGTCTACAGTGTATAGAAAATAATAATAATAAAAGACATTATGTCTTTCTGGGATGCCAGATAGGTTAACCATTCATGATTAGGGAGAATTTCATCCTCAAAAAATGATTTCAAGGCATCTTGATCCAGGCTCTTCTTTTGTAAAAACCTTCTCCTAACTTTGGAAGTAAAGGGAACTGAAACATTTGATTCTGTAAATAAACAGTGAGTAACTAAGTTAGAATAACAAAATTCAAGTAACAAAGAGGCAAAGCCCTGTACTTTGCAGAGAGTGGTTGAAGCCACGAGTCAAATCCCAGCCTGTGCAGGGCCACTCCCAGCTGTCTTATATCTCATACAGTGTTTGAGGACCAGCTGCATTCAGATTCCTGGGCCCCAACTCCACAAATCAGAGTCCTGGAGGACTGAGGCCCAGGATCTGCATGTGGCCAATCGGCCCAAGGTGATTGTGAGAAACACTTGCATTTTATAGAAAGTGTTCTTAACGGAGTCTGCCCATTCCTGCACAAGGCTTTCAGTTTTCATTGGAGGATGAGCAAATTTGCTCTTACAAAGGACCTATATGTTTTTCTTCTGCTCAATTTGATACAAAACAAAAATCCCTTTAAACAACAAAACAAGGTTTTTCTTCTCAGTTGATTTATTTACATGTGTGGTTTTACTCATCTTCCTTTCCTGTATCCTTCCAACTAATTTCATCGAACATTTATTGTCTACCATGTATCCACAACAAAACTACAAGCTGGAAATATAGAGCTGAACAAATACGTATTCTTGGCTTCTCTGCTTTAGGTACTGTGTGGGGTGCTGGAGATATGGCAAGTAGGATAGATTGCTTCTGTCTGTATGGAACTTGCATAAAGACAAACAAGCGATATGCATTAAAGATAGGTGCTCTCGAAGATCATTGTGTAGCTTACATCTTATGGAAACTAAGAAACAGGGTTTTGTTTTACTTCAATTTGTTTTACTTTACTTTTGTTTTACAGAGTCTGATAGAAGGACAACTGGAATAGCATAAAAAAACTGTCCCTAGAACTGCAATACTTCACTGGACACAAGGGCTCAGAGCAAGATATAACCATGAAAACAATTCAAAGAAATCTTTGGAGCATAGTTTCTACGATCTATAAAATGGAGGTTCAGAACAGTTACTTGGATATTGGGGGAAAGGTGATTATGTTAGCTGCCATCTGGGTAACAATTGCATACTTTATGGCTCCCTAACACCCAGGTGTAATTTATCTTAAGTGCCTTATCCATTCTGTCCAAGCTTAACCACATCTGCAGAAACCAGTTTTTGTTGCAACCAGGGTATCAGATGAGATAGCCTCTGCGTGCTTGGTCTTTCTCACTATGTTGCACCATGGTAACCTGCTTTTCTGATAAGGCACTGTCTCATTATGTATCAATCACATCTTCCCACTACTTGATACCTACATCTATATTTTCAGGAACTGAGAAGACAAAATAAATTTAATAAGGAGAAAGTTCTGCTACAAAATCTGCTATGAAGTAGAACCTCTTTTTGTTGATGGGCTTAGCCATCTTACACAAATGGAGTGCTTGTTCTGAGAAAATATGCAGTATGTAAACCTACCAGAAATGTTGTCAATTTGTTCTTCCCTGATAGATCAAGGACAGCATGTTGGCAATTCATTCTGGGGAGTCACAAAAATTATAGATGGGGAAGATTACTTGATACAGGAAGCTTATCAGGAAATGCAGGTTGTTAAACCAGAAGCAGAGGAAATGACTGTTATACTTGCAAATGAGGGGCTTTATCATATGATTCACTGGGTCACTGGAAAATCTCCCTGGGAGCTTTGCAGCAAGGCATATCTGTGCCTATGCCTCCCTCTGGAAATATTTATGAGGTAGAAAAGTTGAAATCAACTTTGACATTATTATCAATCTTGACTGTCTTCCAAGACCAAAGTTGATTTATTTTTCTAGGAAAATACATGAGAAAGTAATTGATAGTTGCTATTAGGTTACCTACTCCAGCTTCTGGGGACAGCTCATTGCAATATGCTTATTTGTTTTTCATCTTATGTTATTAGAATAATGCTTCCATACTCTTCTAAGGAGAATTCATGTAAATGTATACAGGAAAGCTTCTCTAATAGTCTTTCTTTTACTAAGTGTGATAAAAATAATTTTTTTCTTATTCTTTGTTCAACTCTGTCATATCCATCTACATCTATAGATTTTCCTTCTCTCAGATATTAAATCTCCTGTGAAGAGAAAACAAGAAAAAATATATACCAAATTAATTATTCTGTTATCAAGATGCCCATCACCAGCTCTAGAGGATGTATTATGCTTAACATGGAGAATACCACCTCTCTTCTCGTTCATTAATTACCTTCTCTGATGTAAAATGAAAATGGGATTTTTTTTTCCTTTTCAAAAGTTATGATTTTCTCTATTCGATGAAAACATTCTAGAAGCCAGACTGTCAAACTTCTTAATATTTTTAATAATTACAGTCTAAATCACTGTCCATCTATATCTGGACCACACCCTACTCCTAGATACCAGGAAGCACCAGGAGGAATGGAAAATAGGCACTATTTTTATTAAGGAGCACTGACTGCCAAAGGCTTGACAAACTTTGATAGTTTGGGATTGAGGGGCCAGGGGCTTAAAGGAAAGAGCCATTTGTTCGTTCACAAAGCTTTCATCAAGGGCGTACTACACTCTGTCCACTAGAGTAGTCACCAGCCATATGTGTCAGGTATTGCAGGGAATGCCAGAGATAGAGAAATGAACAAGATACAAGAAACCATGGAAACACACGGCCTGTAATGCTGTTAACAGTTGCCACTGCAATACAGCCAGAGCACAAAAGGGGGAGGTCTTGATTCTGGCTTGGGGTTTGGGATCAGAAAAGCTTACCTAGAACTTTCCTAGACTGGGATTGGAGATAAGTAATTTTTTTTTTTTTTTTGGTCTTCCTTTCTTTTTAAGATAAGTAATTTTTTGCCAGGGATACAGGAAGAAAGAAAGGAAAAGTGGAAGAGGAAAAGGGAAGCCCCTCTCCCTTAGGGGCCATACCATGCAAATGGGTAACTAATATTCAATGAACAATTATATAAAACATACAAACGTTCTTCCAAATCACTATTATCTGTCTTCAGAATTTAAGCTTGAAGCCTTAGTTCAATAAGGGTGTTCTTTTTCCTAAAGACATGAACAACAACAAAAAAAGATACTCAATGACTATTTCTTAGTAATGAAAAAAAAGAGCAAAGAACTGTACTCTGATTCACGAATTGCAAGGCTCTGGTCTCCTTCCTCACTGCAGATTAGATAATGGGGAAAACACAGAGGTACTTTCTATCCTAGGCGAAATAACAAAGTCACACTTGCCCACTTTCCAAGCTGAAGCTCCTCTAACTCCAATGGACTGCGTTGTTCTTTACTTCTTAAATTTAACAGGAATGAAGAACATGCCTGTTCTTTTCCTAAGGGAAACTGTGACTCTCAACTTGACTCTAACTCCATCTGCTTTTCAGTGGAGAAAAAGGAAAGCCCCCACTAAATAGGAGCTATTGCTGCTATGAGAATAATCTTCCACGCCGCAAAGCAAGCACGCAAAGGAAAAAAATCCCTTTGTCCTATTTCTGTTCTCCACATTTCCTTGCTTTCCAAGGAGAGTTCTCTATTTGAAGGGTTCTTTGGGCTTTTGTGATGCTACAGTAACGAGAGGGAGTCACAGAGGTAGTAAGTAGAAGAATCAGTCAAAGTTTCTTAGTTGATTTATAGGATAAAATGGTGAGGGAAGGCTAGGAAAATCAGGAGAGAAAAGCCATATGGGATGGAAGTAGATAAGAAAGTATTTGAGAAATTAAGAGTCTGAAGGGAGGAGGTGTCAGAGGAGCTGCAGAATACAATGCAAGCAGCTAGATGATAAATTTTAACAAGTGTGCTGTAACCTGTGTTTAGATACCCTGAGTGACTTTCATGAAATACTAGTAAAAAGTTTGAAATTTTAAAAATTTACTTTGATTTTCATGACTATATTTCTTTTATCATAGGTGTGCTCCAAGATCGGGTTTTATGGTTCTAGTCTAACAAGGATTATGCTTCTTTGACATGTAAACTTACTGGTCAGCAAATAATATTAATCCCACTCTGTCCACTACGGTAGCCACCAGTCACATGCAGCTATCAAGCACTTGGGGCGTGGCTAGTCTGCATTGAGATGCACTTTAACTCTAGAATACACACAGGATTCTGAAGACCTAGTTTTTAAAATAAAAAAGGGAGACAGAAAGAAGGAAGGGAGGGAGGAAAAAGAAAGGAGGAAATAAATCATACTAATAATTCGTATACGAATTACATGTCAAAATGGTAATATGTTAGCTGTATTAAGTAAAACATATTATTGATATTAATTTACTTAATTCTTTTTGCTTTCTTAACATGACTACTAGAAGATTTTCAATTATACACGGGCTCACATTTGTGGCTTGCATTACATTTTTACTGGATAGCGGTGTACTAATTTACGACAGAAACAACCGCAAACACTGACAGAGCATCCTGTGTGAACAGGACACTGTGTGAGATTTTTCTGTGAGTTATAAAACAGTTAAATTCACGACCTAAGGAGTCCAGATTTCTGGGATTACTCCTGGCACCGTCATCTATGAGCAATTCACGTGGTTCATGTGACTTGGATAAAGCATTCAGCCTCTTTACTTGTTTGTTTGTTTGGGCCACGCCACACAGCTTGTGGGATCTTAGTTCCCAAACCAGGGATTGAACCCGGACCCTTGGCAGTGAGAGAGCTGAGTCCTAAACTGGACTGCCAGGGAATTCCTAACATTCAGCATCTTTAAACCTCTGTTTCCTAATCTGAAAAATGGAATTGATAACAGTACCTTCCTGGCAAGGTGGTTGATACAGGTAAAACATTTACAAGAGCCTTGTAACATGCCTGGCACATAATAAGAAATCAATCAATATTAGCTTTTATTACTGTTACTCTTAGTGAGGGAAGGGTACTAAAATGTTTTGAGCGCTCCTGAGGTTTTATTTTATTTACGTCTTTCTGAGAGCTCCATGAGGGCAGGGACTGTTTCTATGTTGTTCTCTCCTTTTTTTGCAACAAATAGCACAATATGTAGCAGGAACATATTTACTAAATACTGAGTGAATGAGTCAGGGATAAGAATGAACTAACAGACAATATAATTACTTTCCTTTTAGAGAAGAGGAAATTGAAATTTATGGAAATTCAGAGGTTAAAAAGGTTGGAGAAGTCACAAAATTCATAGATGATAGAGCCAACATTAAATCCAAATTTACATGAACATTCACAGACTGTGAACTCAAAGAGCATTCCATCCAGTTAGAGAAATAAAATGTGTTTCAAATAAAAACAAATGATATTAATACCACTAGCCCACAAATGATGCCATTTCAATAACCTGATTGATGATTACTATACAAGTTGAGTCTGGAAAGACTTCATATCCAGCAGGGCTGTTGCAGAAAACGTTTGGAAAGGATGAGATTAGACCTCTGCAGATTTATTAAGTTTGATTTAGTGGATGCTTGCTCTGGGAAAAAGGATCCCTTGGCAAAGGAAACAGACTGAGCACAAGTGAAGTTGAAATCCTAAGGCAGACTCTGGAGCTGTGAAATGGATGTTTTGCCTGGAGAAGATAATTCATGTAAATTTATTAATAGGATCGAAGCAGAAATAAGCTTGGGGTTAGATCTTAGACTTTGAATAAAGGCCAGAGTTAGGAGTTTAAAAGGTATCAAGTAAATAACAGGATATTACTTCTTTTCCTTTTTAGTTCTGTCAAGACATGATAGTAACAGCATGCAAGACGCAACAGAGAGAAAGGGATGCTGGAGGTGGGGCAATACCTAAGGATGCTATTGCAACATCCAGCCATGAGATAGTAAAGATAAGAACTAGAGATTTGAAAATAGGAATGGAAAGAAAGGGAGCAATTTCAGAGTTGCTGAAGACAGTGTTCTAGCTTCAAAGGCCTAATCTGTATGAGGCTAAAGTCTGGGTCACATATTTTTAGTTTTAGTAAAGTAAAATATGTGACCCAATTAAAGGACAATTTAAGTCTCAAAATTTATGCTATAAATGGGATTTCAATTTCTTTTATTTTCCTTTTCTTTTCATAGTCATTCTTGATTTCTCTTATCTTATACATAGCCAACATTTGGCTTGTTCCAAGATCTAGCCATTCTACTGAGAAATGCTTAATAAATTGAAACTCTCCTTTTATTCCTATGCTTTAGTACAAGCACTTGTGTTATTTTATATTCTCTCTCTTTTTTTTTTTTTTTTCCTGTTGGAGTTATTTTAAAGAGCTCCTGTGTTGGATAAAAGTATTTGTTTATATATATTTTTTCTGTCCCCAGTCCTGTCTTGGCTTCCTGTGGGTAGAATGTAACACCTTTTATCCTCCAGCCCAGAAGTTTCTACTCTTAAATCTAACATCTAATCTGTTTCAAAAATGACTAGCTCCTAGTAATGACTAACTCACAATTTATTGAGGAATTTTAATCAAAAGAATTCACCTTTTACAGGGCAGAAATAAAGATGCAGATGTAGAGAATGGACTTGAGGACAAGGGGAGGGGAATGGTAAGCTGGGACAAAGTGAGACAGTGGCATGGACTTATAAATACTACCAAATGTAAAATAGCTAGTGGGGAGCAGCCGCATAGCACAGGGAGATCAGCTTGGTGCTTTGTGACCACCTAGAGGGGTGGGATAGGGAGGGTGGGAGGGAGGGAGAGACAAGAGGGAGGGGATATGGGGATATATGTATATGTATAGCTGATTCACTTCCTCATACAGCAGAAACTAACACACCATTGTAAAGCAATTATACTCCAATAAAGATGTTAAAAAAAAAAAAAAGAATTCGGCTTTTAGAGCTTTACTCTGTAAAGCTTGCTTGAACCTTCCAAAGTTATGTTCTTTTAACTAATTTTACAATTAATCTTTTAAGAATTTAATATCGTAAATTGTCCATATTTGAATGTCTTCCTCACTGGTCTGTGACATCTTCGAGAACAACGACCTCTCGACTATTGAAAGAAGATTAATTTTTTGACTGTAAGTTGCTGAAGCTCAGACGATTGGGGTGGAATTGTAGCAGAGAAAAACAAATCTGCCTCCATATTGGATCAATTCCTTCAGCTCTACCTTTGTGCTCTGTTTTTTGTGTTTAGTCATGCTGGCTCTGCACCTTTGTAAAAGAATGTTGCCTATAGCCTGAAATATACGTGATAGCCCATTCTCAAGGCTCTCAAGGCTCTGCCTCGCAGAGCCACCTTTAAAGGTATAACACCTTTAAAGGTATACCACCTTTAAAGGTATAACACGTTTCCATTCATACAGAGGTAAAAAACTACAGAACAGAAAATAACAATTGTCTTGTTGGAGGTGTATAGGAACATTGTGACCAGACCTACAGGGACAGCTGCAAGAACAAAGGATTCCCACACCAAGAAGTTTGAAACAACCAGCCACACCCCCTCCCCTTGTAGTATGAAAGAAGCGTAAATTCTAACTCGGGTAAGAAAATTCTTTGGGACACGTCCACCATCTCAGCCTGCTGGCTCTCCGCATAAAGTAACTATTCCTTGCCCCAACACTGTCTCTCAATCTACTGGCCCGTCATGCATCAAGCAGTATGAGCTTGGACTCAGTAGCAGAAGGAAGAAGCTTCAAGAAGATGCTGGACTTCCTGTGATCACAGTGTGTGAATTTCAACTATTTAATTAGACAAGTATTTGATCTGTGCCTCTACTTGCACTCAAAAATGGTGGACTGTGTTATTACAATTGTAGTAGGAAATCAAACATATCTCTGGTCAGTTCTTACTGACCAGTAGATTGTTACTTCTGATCCATTGTGCATTTCAGAACTAAAATATATTCATTCTTGGAACAAGGGAACACAGATTGACAACTACTTTGTTTTATCACCCCAGTCTAAGTTTAAATAACTACAATACAACATTAAGAAATATCTCATACAGATACACTGTTGGTCACATATATATTTATTTGTCAGAATAAATCTGTGCATTAACATGAAATAGCAATGAGTGCTATATTCATGTTTTTTTCACGAACGCTTGTGCTTAAAGTAACACTAGCTGAAGTGCTTGTGCCACGCTAATCTAGCAGCCATATGAAGAATAACGACTTGGAATCTATAAGACTTTTCCAAAATCTCAACAGGTTTTCACTAACACCACAATACCTGATTTGAAAGGCTGTGGAGGATTATTTTAAATTCTTAAGGAATAGAATTGCCTGATGAAAAACGAGTAGAAAGCATTTGTAGAACAGTCTATAAAGAATGGTGTGAAGATAAGGAGATTCACAATTTTAAGCAAATTATTTACTACTGCTGGAGACCAGAGGAAACATGGTTAACTCCAAGGAGGGAAGAGATAAGAGGGTCCTCCTGGAGCTTGTTCAAGGGAAGAATGGAGCAACTGGAGTCAGGTGGAGTCAAGAATGGAGGAAAACTGTAGAAGAGGACTTGCTGGTTGAAAAAAGCAAGATAACTTCTTGAGAAAAAAAGAGTAAACTGAGAAATGGGAGACTTGGTTAAAAAGAGAGGTGAGATCAAATAATCTTGTTCTTTTTCTTGAGCCCTTTTCAATTCTTTTCCTCTAGGTTTAAATCATAAACTTTAACATAGATGGTTCAGGCATAAACTGAAGCAATGCTTGGAAGACCAAGATGCTGTGCCCTGGAGTTTCGAAAGCTATACTCCAACTATACATTTGGTTTTTAGGCTTGCTAGTTTTAACAGTGCCATATTGCTGATGTGTATTTTTAACTGTTGTTGTTCCTAACAATCCTTGTCAATTCTAAAGAACTGCTCCATTTCCAGAGACTTTGCTGTGGTAAGAAAGCAACTGACAAGAACCTAGTATATTGCACCCTGTGGGTACTCCATAAACACTTGTTTCCTGCCTGGCTGAATGTGTCTTCAGGAATGTAGGCAATAAACCCAACTGCCTTAAAAATAACAGGTGGTGGTATCTGGTAGGTGTTCCCCCTGAGGCTTTGTTAAGTACGTAACTTATGTCAGGAGGCAACTGAATCTTGCTACCTGTTCAAAACAAGTAATACTTCATACGTGCATATGTGTGAAGGAATGAACTAAAGTCACATTGGCTCCTAATCACTTGAGACTTGTATGAGGATTAGGAAAAGCCAGCCACAATGAGGGAAACGGCTGAGGGTTGCAAAATTGGTCAAGCCAAGGGGACGAGATGTTGTGAGGTAACATTAAACTTGGATGGAGCTTGAATTAGTGTGTTAATGACTTGGTTGTTAGGAATGAAGGGGGAAAAAATGAGGAAAGTTGTGGGGAGGACAAGAGCAGGTACATATCAAAAATGTATCGCTCATATTCCTGCCATGTTCTCTTCCTAAAGTTTAAAACCTTAAATTATGATACGTCTTTGCTTAAAGCCCCACAATTCATAAGAAAAGAAATGTGACATGAATATTAAATTCTGGGGCGAGTGAGGCTTTCTAAATCATGAAAGAACAATAGATTTAACTACACAAATCTTTAAAATGTTCTACATAAAAATAAAGGTCAAATTTAAAAAATGAGGAACATATTTTCAGACATTCAGTGTTAAATTGTTAATATGTAAAGTACCCTTAAAAATAATAAGAAAAATCACTAAACACCAACACAGAAATGAGATAGTTCTCAAAAGTGAAAATGCATACAACTAACAACCTTTCCTTTTTTTAAAAAAAAGTTCAAAAAGATTTCTAATTGGAAGAATACAAATTAAAACAATTTTATCTATCAAGTTAGCAGAGATTAAAAAAAAAATAAGAGTGTAGAATATTAGTCATACTTTCTAATGGGAAAAAGAAGATGAGCAGGTTTCTTTAGAATCAGAATAATAATGTTTTAAAAATTCAGTTTCCCACCTTTGCCTCTCAGTATATCATACAAATTCCTCCCTGCCCATTGCTCCTGATTTTCTCACGTCTGTCTCCTTTCCAAGTTGTTGTCCAGACAAATTGGAATTTGCAGTTCTCCAAATGTGCCATGTTTTTTCACATGTTCAGGGCACCCAGCCTGGAATGTGTTCTACCTTTGTTCACCTGGCAAATTCCTATTCCCTCCGTATGACCCACTCTCGACATCCCTATTAAATCTTCCCAGCAGCTTTCCCATTATCCCCTTCTCCCCACCACCTCAATAAAGAAACTCTCTTCTGCATCTTAACTATATTTCTATTTTTCCATATTTTCTACCACATTTTATTAATTTAGTTACATACATATCTTCTTTATTAATTATAGATTGCTTGAAGAACAGATATGGTGTTTTAATCATTTCTGTATCTCCAGTTTCTGCCACTGAATTTGATAAAAGAAATTGTTTGCTGATATGAGGTGAATTAAA
Source organism: Neophocaena asiaeorientalis asiaeorientalis (assembly GCF_003031525.2). Taxonomy (NCBI): domain Eukaryota; kingdom Metazoa; phylum Chordata; class Mammalia; order Artiodactyla; family Phocoenidae; genus Neophocaena; species Neophocaena asiaeorientalis. The sequence goes on along the minus strand of NW_020185337.1, from coordinate 9,738,542 downwards.
ACTTTTAGACCTCTGTTGGCTGCTTCAGTGTCACACTGGCATATATGCAGCAAAAGTATACCCTTAAACTAGATCATTGCGTACACACACACACACACACACACACAAATATCTTCTCTATGAGTGCCTAGTTTAGAGCTTTTGTTACACTGTAGATTTTATATATGCAATTTCCATCAAAGTATTTTAAAACGTAAAAACTATATTATTTACTGAGTATTCACAAAACTATACCCTCGACGCTTAAGAAACCTAATGGCTTCATTTCTTTCACTCTGGAACTACCATCAGAGAAGAATATTACAAACAGACTTAATAGCTAACTAAATAGAGCTGTAATAAGAACTCAGTACTTAATGCTTCAGTTTGCTTCCCTAGGCCCCATGACTTGCTAAAATGTCAGAGAGGCATACCCAGTTATTTTCACCCACAATTTTTTATTTACCCCAGAAAACACTTCTTCTTATTGCCATAAAAACAAATGCCAAAAGTAATTTTTGATAACAGATTTTATTTCGTGTAGGTCACCAAGGGATTCTTGTCAGTATTAATAGTGTTAGATTTTCAGACAGATTATTCCATGGTGACCTTGATGATATGCATTTTGAGATGTGATTGAAAAGAAGATGTGGTACATCAGTATCTTACTTATCACGGATTCTTGGTGGATGAGTTTATATTAATTCATATTCCATTAGTGAAATGTAGTCCTACAGTCACCTGGCTTTTAACATTTTAAATATTTTAGAAGGAAAAAACTTCCTAAAATATACTTTATGCTTTTTTGGATCCATAAAGAGGAAATCAATTAATTGGAATTTTGTTGATGATTAAGGGTCATCAGTATGAACACATACTGTTGTTTCGTGGTCTCATCCCTTAAAGTCAGCCCTTAGGCATAAACCTGTCCATAGGCATTTTAGGATTTGGCCCTACACTAAGGGATTCCAGATTATCATGCTTTTAGGCTTTTCTTTGTTTTCAGCTGAAACTTAATTTTTGGCTGTTACTAAATCAGTCTCTAGCTCTCGCCATGCCAAGTCAAGCTTGTTAAATTGCAATCGTGTTTTACCATATTTCTAACTCAGTCAACTTTGGGAAGACTGAGGGGCTTAATCCTCTCTGGATACAAGTGTCTCTGAGTTTACTTAACAAGATTTCCAGGGTACCCTGGGTTGGCTGAAGCAGATCAATGCGTGGTTAACTGGGTCCTTCAGGAAGTTGACTGAGATAAGGTTAGGAGTACAAGAGGTTTATTGGGGACTAAATCTTGAGAAAGGAGAGGAAAGAAGGAAGCAGGTTGGTCAAAAAGGGCCTCAGAATGCAATGCAGATCTAACTAATCCTTGGCCGACCCAACAGGCAGCTCTGAAGCAAACAACATCCATTAGGAAAGTCCCAGGTTGCACAGAAACAGTTGGACCCTAGTCTCCCAGTCAATAATGTTGGGGACTTCCTGGGAAGAGTGAGGTCTTGGTTAGAAGGCTTAGGTGGAGTCTGAAGAAAGGGATGGCAAGAGGCTATCAGCTTACTGCACTCCTTGCAGCTGAAGGGCAAGTTCTTTCTTAAAGAGGGATCCAAACAGGTGCACCTTCTTGGCTGCACAAGTACATATACCACCTGAAAATATGTCTGAAAAGAGATGCAAGTTCACAGGAAGGTAGGAAAAAGTCATTTTCTGAAACTTTATGAGTTTATGGTTAATGTGAGTGGGTAAAGAAGGCAGAGGAACTGATGGGAAACAATTAATGAATCTGAGGACTGCAGAGGGTAGTGGTCAGGGAAGCACGGGGTTCTGGCTAATTGGGATAAAAGTTAAATAACAACCCCAAGTTAAATAACAAACTGATCAAAATCCTTTCCTTTTTTTTGAATTTTATTTTGTTTTCTTAAACACCTTTATTGGGGTATAATTGCTTTACAATGGTGTGTTAGTTTCTGCTTTATAACAAAGTGAAACAACTATACATATACATATATCCTCATATCCCCTCCCTCTTGCATCTCCCTCCCACCCTCCCTATCCCACCCCTCTAGGTGTTCACAAAGCACCGAGCTGATATCCCTGTGCTATGTGGCTGCTTCCCACTAGCTATCTATTTTACATTTGCTAGTGTATATATGTCCATGCCACTCTCTCACTGCGTCCCAGCTTACCCTTCCCACTCCTCGTGTCCTCAAGTCCATTCTCTACGTTTGAGTCTTTATTCCTGTCCTGCCCCTAGGTTCATCAGAACCATTTTTTTTTGATTCCATATATATATGTTAGCATATGGTATTTGTTTTTCTCTTTCTGACTTACTTCACTCTGTATGACAGACTCTAGGTCCATCCACATCACTACAAATGACCCAATTTTGTTCCTTTTTATGGTTGAGTAATATTCCATTGTATATATGTACCACATCTTCTTTATCAATTCATCTGTTGATGGGTGTTTAGGTTGCTTCCATGTCCTGGCTATTGTAAATAATGCTGCAATGAACATTTTGGTACATGACTCTTTTTGAATTATGGTTTTCTCAGGGTATATGCCCAGTAGTGGGATTTCTGGGTCATATGGTAATTCTGTTTTCAGTTTTTTAAGGAACCTCCATACTGTTCTCCATAGTGGCTGTATCAATTTACATTCCCACCAACAGTGCAAGACGGTTCCCTTTTCTCCACACCCTCTCCAGCATTTATTGTTTGTAGATTTTTTGATGTTGGCCATTCTGACTGGTATGAGGTGGTACCTCATTGTAGTTTTGATTTGCATTTCTCTAATGATTAGTGAAAATCTTACTTTTCTTAGCAGCAAATTCACCTTCCTCGGAAGAACCCAATTTGAAAAGATGTATAGACAGATAAGATATCTGGGGTGGAAGGTAAGACTACCCAGAGTATTAAAGAGTAAGCTTCCTGTATTTGTTTTACTTTCTAATTCTGCAATCATGCATTTTAATTCTTTTGAGTGTTTTATTTTTCTTGTTTTTACTTTTTATATAAAATTTAGAATCATCTTGTCTATTTTAGGAAATTGTGTTTTTTTGTACTCACATTAAATATATGAATTAACTTAGGAAGAACTGACATCTTTATAATGTTGAATCTTAGCTGGGAACATGATCTGTTTGTTTGCTTGGTACAATTCTTGTGTATTTTAGAAATGCTTTGATTACTTTCTCATACAGGTTTTATGTATTTCTTATCAGGTTAATTACTAGATATTTTTTGCTAGTGTCATGTATGTAATTTTTGGATTCATTATATGTTGTATTTGGTGGTTTTTATATGTACAAAAGCTATAAATTTGTGAATATTAATTTTAAAATCCCTTAACTTACTGAATTTTTTGGTTAATTATCTTGGATTTGCAGTTACTTATTTTTTCTTAAAATAGTAATAATTTCATCTCCTCCTCCTTTCTAACTTCTATAGTTCTAATATCTTTTTCTTGTCCAATTGCATTGACTTATACCTCTAGTACAATGTTAACAGTACTGTAATATTAGTTACAGTAATTAGTATAACTAATATCCTTGTGTTTTCCTAACTTTGTCAGGAATTCCTCCATTAAATATCATCTCAGCATCTGCAAAGATAATCATAGAATACACTAATACATTTCATTGATGGACTTCTTAATATTGAAATATCCTTGTTTCTCTAGAATGAACTCCTCTTGTTCCAGTTGTATTACATTTTTTTGTGAGCTCCTTAATTCTATTTTTGATATTTTATTTTGACTTGTTTTTATTGATATACATAAGAAATATTTGTCTGTAGTTTTATGTTTTCCCAGCTTTACTGTCAATATTACATTCACTTCATTAAAAAAGTATTAGAAAGTTTTCTATATTTTCTATGCCCTGGAAAAAAATTCAATATAAATGGAATTAACTATTTCAATATTACTGAATTCCAATAATATTAGAATTAAAAGTTGCTAGAATTCTGCAATGAAACTGTCTGGATGTGATGCTTTTAGAAGACTACCTCTTTGACAACTGTATTTATGGAAATGTGTTTATTGTTTCTATCTCTTCTGAACCAGTTGCAAATGATGTTTTCTTAGAAAATTATCCTTTTTATCTAAGTTCACATGTTATTTGTATACAGTTTTTTAAACTCATAGTTTATTAATTTATGTGGTTATTACTACTTATTTCTTACTCTTTATATTTGTGCATTATTATTTTGTGATTATACTAGTTTGTTTACTATTTAAATTTTTAATGAATTAGGTTGTTTATGTATTCTTTCTTAACTAATTCATTAAAATTTGTTTTTATATTTATTAATTCATTTTTTGTTTTCATTCTTTCTTTCACTTCTATTTTATAAATTTTGAAGTTTGAGACTTAGTTTGTATCCCCAAATTTTTATTTTTACTGATAAAAATTTTCAGCTCTAAGCTTCACTTTGATTAGGGCTTTCACTGTGTCTTATTGTTCTTGTTTTTACCTTGTATTTCCCTTTGGACCAAGAGTTGTTAAAATAGACATTCTACATGTCAAGGAGGGAGAACCTATTCTTTTCTGATTTTGTAAAGATTTCTTGTTTTGTTCCATGATGCTCAAAGAATTTTGTCTGTAATATTTCTATCTTTTGGAATTTATTGAGGTCTTATTTTTTGAGGCCAAAAATAATTTTTTGAATGTACCGTAGACACATACAAACAAATGTTCTCTGTTATTAGGGGACTGAGTCTGATATCTGTTCATCAGCTTTACCTTCTTGGTTATGTCATTTAGGCCGGGTGTCAGGCCTGTGTCTCTGAGGTGGGACAGCCGAGTTCAGGACACTGGTCCACCAGAGACCTTCCAGCTCCATGTAATATCAAACGGCAAAAGCTCTCCCAGAGATCTCCAACTCAACGCTAAGACGCAGCTCCACTCAAACACCAGCAAGCTACAGTGGCAGATACCCTATGCCAAACAACTAGTAAAACAGGAACACAACCCCAGCCATCAGCAGAGACGCTGCCTAAAATCATAATAAGTGCACAAACACCCCAAAACACACCACAAGACGGGGACCTGCACACCAGAAAGACAAGATCCAGCCTCATCCACCAGAATGCAGGCACCAGTCCCCTCCACCAGGAAGCCTACACAACCGACTGAACCAAGCTTACCAACTGGAGGCAGACACCAAAAACAATGGGAAGTACAAACCAGCAGCCTGTGAAAAGGAGACCTTAAACACAGTAAGTTAAGCAAAATGAGACAACAGAGAAACATACAACAGATGAGAGAGCAAGGTAAAAACCCACCAGGCCAAACAAATGAAGAGGAAATAGGCAGTCTACATGGAAAAGAATTCAGAGTAATGACAGTAAAGATGATCCAAAATCTTGGAAATAGAATGGAGAAAATACAAGAAAGGTTTAACAAGGACCTAGAAGAACTAAAGAGCAAACAAACAATGATGAACAACACAATAACTGAAATTAAAAATTCTCTAGAAGGAATTAATAGCAGAATAACTGAGGCAGAAGAATGGATAAGTGACCTGGAAGATAAAATAGTGGAAATAACTACCACAGAGAAGAATAAAGAAAAAAGAATGAAAAGAATTGAGGACAGTCTCAGAGACCTCTGGGACAACATTAAATGCACCAACGTTTGAACTATAGGGGTCCCAGAAGAAGAAGAGAAAAAGAAAGGGACTGAGAAAATATTTGAAGAGAGGTTAACAGCTGGCCTATCAGCAGAAACTCTGCAAGCCAGAAGGGAGTGGATATCTCTTTGGGACAGTGATTTTATTTCCTTCGAATATATACACAGAAGTAGAACTGCTGGATCATATGATAGTTCTATTTTTAATTTTTTGAGGAATCTCCGTAGTGTTCTCTTTAGTGGCTGCACCAATTTACTTTCCAACCAATAGTGCACAAATGTTTGCCTTTCTCCATATCCTCACCAGCGGTTGTTATCTCTTGTCTCTTTGATGATACCAACTCTGACAGGTGCGAGATAGTATCTTACTGTGGTTTTGATTTGCATTTCCCTAATGATTAGTGATACTGAACACCTTTTCATGTACCTGTTGGCCATTTGAGCATCTCATTTAGAAGAATGTCTATTCAGGTGCTTTGCCCTTTTTTTTTTTTTTTTTTTTGCAGTATACGGGCCTCTCACTGTTGTGGCCTCCCCCGCTGCGGAGCACAGGCTCCGGACGCGCAGGCTCAGCGGCCATGGCTCCCGGGCCCAGCCGCTCCATGGCATGTGGGATCTTCCCGGACCGGGGGCACGAACCCGTGTCCCCTGCATTGGCAGGCGGACTCTCAACCACTGTGCCACCAGGGAAGCCCCACTTGCCCATTTCTTAACTGGATTATTTGTTTTTTGCTATTTAGTTGTATGAGTTATATATTTTGAATATTAACCCCTTATCAGATGTATGGTTTGCAAATATTTTCTCCCATTTTTTAGGTTGCGTTTTCTTTTCTTTCTGTTGATCATTTCTTTTGCTGTGCAGAAGTTTTTAGCTTGATACAATTTCACGTGCTTACTTTTGCTTTTGTTGCTTTCACTTTTGGTGTCAAATCCAAAAAAAACTTTCTAAGACCCATGTCAGGGAGATTTTTCCCTATGTTTTCTTCTAGGAGTTCTGAAAATATATATTTACAAAATTTTTTTTTATTTTTATTTTTTTGCGGTACACGGGCCTCTCACTGTTGTGGCCTCTCCCGTTGCAGAGCACAGGTTCCGGACACGCAGGCTCAGCGGCCATGGCTCACGGGCCCAGCCGCTCCACGGCATGTGGGATCTTCCCGGACTGGGGCATGAACCCACGTCCCCTGCATCGGCAGGCGGACTCTCAACCACTGCGCCACCAGGGAAGCCCTATATATTTTTTTACTCTTTTTTTTGTGTGTGTGATATGAAGGCCTCTCACTGTTGTGGCCTCTCCCGTTGCGGAGCACAGGTTCCGGACACACAGGCTCAGTGGCCATGGCTCACGGGCCCAGCCGCTCCGCGGCATGTGGGATCTTCCCGGACTGGGGCACGAACCCGTGTCCTCTGCATCGGCAGGTGGACTCTCAACCACTGCGCCACCAGGGAAGCCCTTACTGTGGTTTTGATTTGCATTTCCCTAATGATTAGTGATATTGAACACCTAGATATGTGTGTATTTTCTTAATTATCAAGAGCAATGTTTTCTTCAGTTGTATCCATTGTTATAATTTCTTTAGTGCTCCTTGTCTTGTTAGTGTTTAAATTTTATTACTGTAACAGTTTGTCATGTCAACTATGATAACAGTTTTTATCAAAGTCAAATATTTTAATGTCAGAATTGCATCTGTAATTTTGATTAATGTTGAAATTAAAATCTATGATTGAGATCATCTTTCTAGTTATGTATCTAAGGAAAAATATTTCAAAATTGACTTTAATTTATAATTAAAATTCTCTTTGATTCTGTCAACATTGAATGACTGTGATATTTTGTTTCATCTTTTAAGGGAAGTCAGCTATTGCTGCTGTAAGCACCTCATTTTTTGCAAAATACGGACTTCAAACTATAAATTTGAACATGGGGTATTCCTGCTCAAAATATGTATCATCCACTACTAAGAGAAATATTATATAAACAGAAAGCCTACTCTACAGATTTTATGAAAAACAAGTTGATATTTGAATTCAGTATCGCTAATGTCTTTTTACTTTTCTCTCTACTTCTAAAAACACCAATCTCCTCTTCTGACCGCACTCTTCCCAGTCATTATGCTGATCCCAGTCTGCCCACAATGCCCCACCTTGATGATCCACTTGATGTTTTATTAAAATTTGCCATTCCACTATTCCAGTCCTCGCCCTCCCATTAAGGTAAAACTGGGTGTTTGGAAATCAGCATCTTACTTCTAGCAAATAATACATTTGCCTTTTATAACAGAGTTTATAGGATTGAATTAACCTAAAGAACTCACTTCCTTGGAATGATTTTTTTTTTTTGGTGATGATTTTCCTTTTAATATAATGTATGCACCTGTAAAAGCTTCAGGAAGTACTGAACACTACAAAAGAAAAGCAAGAGAAAGGTGACAGAAATTTCAGGCAGGCATGTTAGGAGAGATGTAGAAATGAACAGGATTTTTGGCATCCCTAGTCACTTTATACCAATCAAATGGAATTTAGATTAAATTGAAACTCTATTAATATATTCATTCATCCAGAAATGTTTACTGAGCCTCTACTTGATGTTATGTATTGTGATAAATATGGACAATATAATGGCATATGGCACAATCCCCATCTGGCACAGAATACAGTGGATGCCTATCATACAGGTTGGTACATTTTAAGAGTCAAGGGGGCACAGGGCATTACTGTAAAACTACATGGTGGGGACACTGAAACTGCAAATTCAACTGTGAGAAAGCAGAAGTGTGTAATAATGAATACACAGCCATAGTGTGGAATGGAAATGGAAATTTTAAGAGAGCTGAGGTTGGAAGAGTGAAAGAAGGTATAACTTGTATGTCCTGCCAAGGAATTTGAATTTTATGCTTAAGACAGTGGAGGACTATTGATGCATTGTAAGCAGGTCAGTTACATGCTTTTCTACGAATACAGCAAAGCAGGGAAGAATTGATGGATGACACTTACCTGCCTTATTCTACTTCAAGTCTGTTATACAAACTTCAAGATCCATTCTTACTTAAAAATGGTTATCTCTTAACAGTTAGTTCAAAAGGTAATAGCATTTTCAGAATATGAAATTCTTCACAAATTGTCCTTTAACCTTGTCCTCCTTAGCAGAAGGTAATATCACTTCAGCCCAGAAACTCTCCTTATCAGACATCTTTTACTCTAACTCTGGACGTTTTTTCCACTTCCTCTTTTCCAAACCATTTTTATTATCTTAAGATGCAGTTTCTAACATAAACATTTTTGTTGCCTCCACAATAATTGTCTTTTATTTGCTATCTACTGGCACCTTGAGTATTTGTAGTTTATAAGAGTAGTTGTCAATTACTCAGTCTTTTATGTCAGGTTTGCTTTTGACCCTCCAACCTTGGTTCACAAGAACAGAAACAAAACAAAATAAACAAACAAACAAAAACAGAAGTCAGTGGATCTAGCAGTATTGTTCTCTTTCAAACACTGATACTTTATCAAGTCCCCTGGCCTTTATGGATCTTAGTTATCTTAGTTCCTTCATACACAAAACGAGGGGGTTGGTCTCTATCAGTTCCAGCTCTGTAACTTGGAGCTTTAGGACTCCCAGGGATACCTCAAGTGTCTCTTAAAAAGATGTGATCAGGAAAGCAGATCTCTCTTTTCACCTTTTACTTCAAACTGAGCAGCTATTCTTATATCTGTCTTACATGTTAGATATTTATATAGGATTTCTTTTGAAAAGCAGGGCAATCAACTAAAAAGAATTTGAAAATAACTGATCTACATAATTCCCTAAGGTCCATTTCAGCTCTCACATTTTATCCTCTCTATTTCTTCTTGTTTTTTTATCTCCAGTTTCTATATGTTGGCAGTATATATCAGAACGTTGTGTCAGAGATATAGCAAATGATTCAGTAAATGCCTTTTAAGAAAAGAATGGACGAATGCATTAATTGGTTTGTTAATCCAATCACTAATATTTACAGATAACAATTAAGTCCCAGCCACTCTTCAGGATAATGGAGACAGAATGTTCAAAACTCAGACAAACACTTGCCTTCTTGGAAGGAACAGTCAGCTGAATCAATGCATTAAGCAACAATTGTTGGACACCTAATAAATTGCAGGTCTTTTGTTAAATCCTAGTTATGTCAAGATCTGTAGGACCCTGGTTTTTTCTTGAAGATTTTACAGCCTGCTAAGAGGAAAAGAGTCAATAGATTATTGCCATAAAAAATTGGTAAGTATATTATAGAATTATGATGCAAGTACTATGAGTATTCAGGAAAAAAAGGAGTTTCTGACTGGCTGAAGTAGTAAAACAGATTTCACAAAGACACGTATAAACTGAGTTCTAAAGAATGAAAGAAACTGTGCTGCATGGAGCAAATCTAAACATGATGGCTGTAGGAAAGTACATACAGGAGGCACAGAAAGAAGACAAACTTGGGAGCGCCAGGTAACCGAGGAGTTTGGTGTGGCTGAACCGCTCAGTGCTTTGGTGACTGGACATCAAGAAAGAGAGGCTGCAGAGTCATTTTCCTTCAGATTAGAAATGTTCTTTTATGTTATTGTAAAGCTTTATTGCTTCACAATTTAGGGAATGGAGACGCCACAGAGATTTTTAAGGGGCAATTTGACAGGATAGATTTGTCTCCTAAAAAATAAGACAACATGGGGCTTCCCTGGTGGCTCAGTGGTTGAGAGTCTGCCTGCCGATGCAGGGGACGTGGGTCTGTGCCCTGGTCCGGGAAGATCCCACATGCCACGGAGCGGCTGGGCCCGTGAGCCATGGCCGCTGAGCCTGCGCGTCCGGAGCCTGTGCTCCGCAGCGGGAGAGGCCACAACAGTGAGAGGCCCGCGTACCGCAAAAAAAAAACAAAAGACAACATGGATGTGGCATATGAAAGATGGGCTGGAATAAGGAGGATGCAATGAGGAGAGGAACAAGAAAGAGGATGCTGCCATAGGTCAGAGAGAAGGTGAAGAGAGCCGGAGGGATGAAGACAGTGATCAGATTGGAGAGGATACCTCAAGTTGAGTCAAAAGGATCTGTTGACTGGAAATAATGTAGAAAGCTAGCGTAGGAAAACGTGAGAGAGTATTCTCTGTTCTATTCCATTAAAGATGAAAAAGCATTCTTTAAAAACTCTTATTTCTCACAAAACATGACTAGCAACTGTTATCTCTCTCAGGTAAATATATAGTCAGCCCATTTGTGAAGGCTAATGGATAGCTTAATTAAGGCCCGACAAGATTCTCTAGGATAAGAGATAAAGGGCAATTCCCATTTAACAGTCCCCCTTAGATGGGATGACACAGGCGTTATTAATAATCTCTCCAGGCATTCCCCATCCTAAGGAAGAATTAACACAGGAGCGCACCTTATCACTTGGAACATCTAGCCAGATAGTACAATCTGGAGTCTATTTTTGCTTAGTCAAAAAGCCTGACAGTTAGCTGTGGCAGGCTACTAATCTTTGTGTTGACTTAGAGTACAATATCAGAGTTGTAATTTGGCTGGGGGTTTGTCAGGACGGATTGTTTTCTGAGATGGCAGATGGTTTGGAAATCATCTGCCAGGACAGGCCAAACTGACTAGAATTTCAATTGTCTGTTCCAGGAGTGATGATGAGAAAGGCACATGCAGCAAATTAACTCTGGTTTAACTGAAAATGACAACCGTATCTCATGGTCAGAGCACAAACAGGTTACAGGAAGGAAGGAAAAATGAAAGGCAAGTGGGAAGTTCCTAATTAACTCCAATCTACTTCAAGTAAATTTCCCTAACTCAATGTTATTACACAGATGAGGAAAGTTGATGTATGCATTTCAAGGCTTGATTTTATAATTTTGCTCTTGAAGAATGAGATAATCAAACAACAGGAGTATATTAACTAGGGACCTGGATTACAGTGATTCAGAGCGAGGTATCAGGTAATTGAATTTAGTCAGTTTATTCAGAGTAGGATGCAAATAGGTAATTTGGACATCTTTAATGAGCTCTGCCGAGTTAAAAGCCTCATGAAATTTTTGTAAATATGCCGTGTGCTTTAATACAGTCTGAGAATAGAAGGTAGTTTACAATGATTTCAGACTTCTATTTGGCCATTATTATTATTATAGTTTTTAAAATGTTTCCCCTGACATCCTTCCTGTGTAAATGAATATGTCCCAGGGGCACTCCAGTAAATGAGATGAACTAATGTAAAATAATAAATAATTCATGTCCTTGGAAGCCACTGAGACTTTGCTCATGTTTTTATAGAAACCAAACCACCTTGTGTTGCAGGAAAAAAAAAAGGTATCCACATATGAAAATATCTCAAGTATTATCTTTTAAGTCTAAATGTGTGCTCAATCAGAAAAAAAAAGGAAAGGGAACATATTAAAAGAATATAACAAGAACGACTTTATAATTGTAAAGATAACTAACAGGATTTTGATTTGATACTGTTCGTTTTGTTTCATTTGGAGTTCATTTCATTGCCCTTGCCATCATTTCTATGGTTCTGAATTAGACTGGAGTGAGATTAAAAGATGAGGAGGTCAAGTGAGATGTGGAGGGGAGACTGGAACAAAAGAGGTGACACAGGAGTAGAAGGCAGTATGAAATGAATAAGGGCCTGGGATATTTATGTTCCAAGTTCTGCCTCTGTCAAAGTCTGATTGTAGGCTTGTTATATAAAATTCTCAAGGTCACTCTTTTCTCATCTGTAAAATGTAATAATAATATAAGCCTTGGGCTTCCCTGGTGGCACAGTTGTTGAGAGTCCGCCTGCCGATGCAGGGGACGCAGGTTTGTGCCCCGGTCCGGGAAGATCCCACATGCCGCGGAGCGGCTAGGCCCATGAGCCATGGCCACTGAGCCTGCACATCCGGAGCCTGTGCTCCGCAACGGGTGAGGCCACAACAGTGAGGGGCCCGCGTACCGCAAAAAAAAAAAATATATAAGCCTTACGGGACTATTATAAAAATTAAATAAGATAATATTAATAAGCAGATTAAAGTGCCTGGTACAGAGAAGGCACACAAAATTTTGAACCTACCTGACCATTCTGTTCCGGGAAAGGACCTCATACTCTTTAGCTTTGCCTTTAGCTTTCTCTAAAAGGGAATTTCTAGATGTCCCCTCAATAATAACAGGGAGACAGTAAACTGGGGTTATGAGTTAATTTGGAAGAACAAGTTCTCTGGTTTTTTTTTAGTTTATTTATTTTTGGCTGTGTTGGGTCTTCGTTGCTGTATGTGGGCTTTCTCTAGTTGCAGCGAGCAGGGACTACTCTTCGTTGCCCTGTGCAGGCTTCTCATTGCGGTGTCTTGTTGCAGAGCATGGGCCATAGGCATGCGGGCTTCAGTAGTTGTGGAGTGTGGGCTCAGTAGTTGTGGCCTGCAGGCTCTAGAGTGCAGGCTCAGTAGTTGTGGCACACGAGCTTAGCTGCTCCGTGGCATGTGGGATCTTCCTGGACCAGGGCTCGAACCCATGTCCCCTACATTGGCAGGTGGTTTCTTAACCACTGTGCCACCAGGGAAGCCCCAAGTTCTTGGTCTTAAATTCCAACTCCACCACTTACTGGTAATGTGTTAACTAGTTATTTAGACTTAGTTTCCTCATCTATATAATAAGGATAATATCAGTATTCAACTTATTGAAGGTTTGCAAGAATTAGATGAAATAATCTGCATTAAGTACAGGTCTAAACACGTGGCAAAGACTCTCAAAATGTTACCTCTGAGTACCTGTTGATTAGCCCCACATAACTATAGCCATGAAAATTTTATCTATGATAAGGGACAAACATAATGATTTTCCTCTCTTGCATAGCACCATGCTATGAAAATGTAATAAAACTAGAATTTTCAACATAAATGTTGCTTAAACATGGTTTGTTCCAAGGAACTCTTGCCTTTTAAGCAAATAATTCTGAGCCATTTCAGTCACTCTTTCAGAAAAAAAGACTTAAAGATATTAGTACTTCTACTTCCAATATTTGGAAACATTGGAGATTAAAAGTGATCAAGGATAATCAATTCTTTAAATAAGGAAACTGTACCAGGTGAGTTTGCATTTGTGCAGCTTCTCACTGGGGTTGGACTGGCCCAACCCCAGTCCACACTGTGTGGGATGGCTGAAACGCAAACACAGACCATAGTCTCAGTGGCTTGATGAATCATAGAATAGAATCTGGAACTACCAGAGTGGCTAGAAAATAAGAGAGGAAGTGAAGAAGGGCCCACAATACTGCAAGAATTCTGCCCCAGTTCTGGGCTGAACCATGAACTTTGAATGCACAACGGAGATATCAAGGAGCCTGACTGAAGGCTGAGGGAAGTGAACCAATGTTTCAACCATTATATTACAGCAGGGGTTGCAAATTCAGAGTTTGGTTGCAGCCAAAGTTAACTACTTGCTAAACTAAAAATCATTATTCTTCAGAGGAAGAGATCAGAATACAAAGTATCCATAATGCATCATATACAATACTCATAATATAATTAAAAATCACTAGTTATGGTTTAAAAAAAATGTGGCCCATAGTCATGAAAAAAAGTAGTCCGTGAAAACGGACGCTGACATGTTGGAATACTAGATGAGGAGTTTAAGTAGCTAATATAGATATGCTAGAGGATCGACTTAAAGAAGAAATGGTCAAAATGAATGAAAAATGGGAAATCTCAGCAGATAAATGAAAACTATTTAAAATGAATAAATGGAAATTCTAGAACTAAAAAGTACAATATCTGAAATGAAAATGTCAGTTAACTTGAAGACATATCAAAAGAATTAGCCAAGCTGAAGCACAGAGATAAGAAATTAAGAACAAAACCTCACTATGTGGCAAAATAAGCTGATAAGCATCAGTAACTGAAGTTGCACAAGGAAAAGAAGAGACACAAAAGGGCAGAAAAATATTTAAAGAAATAACAATCAAAACTGTCCCCAATCTGATGATAAAAAAAACTTATAGATCCAAAAGTTTTAGTAAACCCCAAGCAAATTAAAACCAAAACAGGAATTATCCATGTAATGATTAATTTTCTGTCAACTTGACTGTATCATAGGGCGCCCAGATTAAACATTACTTGTGGGTGTGTCTGTGAGGGCGTTTCTAGAGAAGATTAGCATTTGAATTGGTAGGCTAAGAAAGTCCATTGCCCTCCTCAAAGTGGCTGGGTATCATCTAACCCACTGAGGTCCTGAACAGAACAAAAAGCAGAGGAAGGAGGAACTCAGATTGTTTCACTGTGAATTCCATAGTACATTTCAAAAACAATGCCAATCTTACTAGAATTCCTTCAAGAAATAGAAGAGGAAAGAACACTTCCAACTTCTTTAAGTAGGCCAGGAAACCCTGACACAAAATTGACAGACATTACCAAGACCTAAAATGAATGACCAATATCATATAACATAGGTAAAAACTGTAAAAAGGTATTAGCAAGTTTAATCCAGCAATATATAAAAAGGTTACTAAACAGTTTCTATATGAGGAAAGTAAAGATTAGTCAAACATTCCAATCAATCAATATAGTAATTCTCTATATTAACTAAATTTTAAAAAGTAAAGCATAGTTAACTCACATAGATGTAGAAAGACATAGAAGAAGCATTTGGCAAAATTCAACAGCCATCTATTTTAAAAACTCTTATTGAACTATGAATAAGAAGCAACTTCTTCAATCCAGTATAAAACATTTATAAAAAAACAAGACAAAACAAACAAAACAAAGATCCTATATACCACATGGTCAAAGGCTAAAAACTTGCCCTCTAAGATCAGGAAAAAGAAAAAGATATCTGCTCTCGCCGCTTCAATTCAGAATTTTACTAGTGGATATAACCACAATGGCAAGGCAATTAAAAGGCATGAAAACTGAAAAGAAGTAAAACTTGTTTATTTGTAGATGTCATAATTGTTTGCATTCAGAATCTTAAAGAATCCACAAAACAATGACTAGAACTAAAAAGTTAATTTAGCAAGGTCACGAAATTGAGACAAAATTCAATTATATTTCTACATTCTAATAGAAACAATGGGAAAAGGAAAATTAAAGATATATATATTCTGTTATAATAAATAAAACCCCACATTTCATCAAAAACTAAACTGAGAAAATAAACTTAATAAAATATTATAAGATCTCTACATTAAAAACCAAAAAGTAATGCCGAGAGAAATTAAAGAAAACGTAAGTAAGTAGAGATAAGCTATGTTCTGAAAGTAGAAGCCTCAATACTGTTGTCAGTTTTCCTAAACAGCAGCAGCTTTCAAACTTGTTTGTTTCAGAACTCTAAAACAGCCATAAATTATTGAGGATATCTAAGAACTTTATTTTTTGTAAGTTACATCCACTAACATATACAGTTATCATAAGCCAAAACTGAGAAACATTAGAATTCTAATTTAATAATTTATTTTAAAATAGCAATCCATTACGTCATATAAGCATGTTTATAAAAAAATAGCTACATTCTCCAAAACAGAAAAAAAAATTTAGAAGAGTGACACTATTTTACATTCCTTGCAAATCTATCTGGCTTAATAAAAGCAGTTCCTGGTACATCTAAGACAGCACCTTTTACATTTAGGTGAGTGTGACATGTTATTTTGCTTAAAGTGTATGAAGAAATGCTGGCCTCACACAAATATGTAGTTGGATAAAGGGGGAGTATTTAAATACCATTTTCAGACAACTGTGGATAGTCTTCTTTGGTACTGTATCAAAATTTGCCAAGACAATTGAAGAAGCAATTACAGTACATTCTGACAGTGGCTATGGTTAACGGAAATGCACAGTCCTCTATGGCACATAGAGAGAGCCACTAATTAGGGCTTGGATATCAGAGAAGACATTCTGCAAGAAATGATGGCTAAGCTGAGGGTTACAGAAATGTGAGTTAATGAGGTTTAAAGAAAGTGTGTTCTGGGAAGGGTAAATAGTCAAGAAAGGACATGGTAAGTTCACAGAATCAAAAAAGACTCATTATGACCTCAGCTTCGTGGTTACATTGAGTGTTGAGAGGGACAGAAGAATGTTGAGGGCCAAAGACAAAATGAAGAGGTAATCAAGATCTTGAATATGAAGGCTGTTTCTAAGTCAGGCCAGTAACTTTGGACGTTTCTATAGAGATAATGAGAATTTACTGAGGGATTTAAGCAGAAGAGTGACAGCTCATGAAAGCCAAAAGTTTAAAGACAGATTGACTGGTCAGCTGCGTGAGACACAGTAAAGAGGTCCAATAATAAAAAAGTCTTGAATGCATACATTGATTTTGGACATAACAATATTATTTGGGACTTAACTGAGGAAGAAAATGGAAGATGAGGGTACATTGCAGTGAGCTAAGGAATGAATGGGAAGTGAAGATGGTGAGGGTAGGCTCAGCTTTCAATAAGCTTATCTGGGAGCAAAAAGGTCAGTAATTAGAGGTGACAAAAGCAGGAAGAGACTGAGGGTAAGAAGCCAGTATACTGAGAAACATCAAAGCTAAGGATCTGGAAAAGAACATAAGATGTACCTTGCTTGCAGAGTTATGTCAGACCTGCTCTGATAAAGGTAAAGCTTAATTGCTATTTATGCATTAATTATTTTCAAAATCATTTTCCCTACTATTTTTTAAACAGCTCTGAAATAGGTCGTCATAATTCCCTAATTTTGTTTTGTCAACTTTTACCTCCCAGAACATGAAAAAGTAGATCATGGTTCAAATACTAAATCAATCATTTAGAAGTACAAATCAGTGGTGTCTGAAATCATGAGCTTATATTTTATGTCAAAATTGGGAAGCATTATTAACTATCAATTTATTTGAAGGATGAAATCTAACCCTCAGGCATGATATATATCACCTATTTGTTTACTTCTGCTAAGGGGTCTTGGGCTTCTTGTACCTGTGTACTTGTAATATATAAACTCAGTTGGTTACAAGCTCCAGAGTAGTGGATTTTAGTATAGTTTAAATGGATAAAAACACTTGGAATCAGTTTATCACATAGAATCAAGAGATCTTTAATACCATTACCCTGCCTGAAACTGATGTGACATTTGGTCTATGATCTGTTTCACAATTTGGGGCTACTGAAAAGACTTTTTGTCACTGACAAATCTTCCTGCTAGAACAGTTAGGTAAGGAATTCAAACTTACTGGCTGAATGGTCCTTGATGACCAAATATAGTTGATGAAATCCACTTGGGTTTATCTGTTGGTAACTCAGGGGCCTTAGGATGACTACAGTTTAAACAGTCATTTCTCTTCTGCACTTGTCTGGTATGAACAGATAGATTTATTTCAGAAATCTTGAAGCTACAATAACTGAAGAAATTGCCACAGAAACAAGGTAGGACCATCAGTACATCAGGGGTGAGATAAATATTTCAAGATGTGTACGTACTGGTGAAAACTGCCCAAAGCTCATAAAAATTCTGTATGTTTTGATCCAGGTGTATGTGTTAGTATATGATAAGATATTTAAATAGAGTCTGCATTGGGGTCATTTGTTCTTAGCAAGAAGTGATTGTATCAATATGAGCTGTTACTGAATGTACCTCAAAAAATGAATACCAGCATATAAAAAAAAACAGCAGGAAATGAGTTTTCAAGATTTGATGAAAGGGATCATGTTACACATGGGTCAATGGTGGTAGCACAGCTGTATTTGGTAGGTATCTAATAATATATTTCAGACTATTTGTTTTTAAAAGTCTGATTTCCTGATGAACTCATCACTCACTGCCGTGAGATGCTTCCCCACTTACCCATAACCAGAAAGGGGAGAGAAGATCATCATGTAATTACTCTAATAACTACAGAATTCTAAATATTAGTTCTGTATCTAAAATGCTCAAATAACAATGATGGAAATAGTGTGCATGTGACCCTGAAAAGATTTATTTCCCAAGCTTCCATGTTGTAGGAGATAACCGTTACATTCTAATCTCTGTTTCTTTCATGTAATGTTATTCTTATGTTGAATAGTACAAAGGACCTTAAGCCCTTTGTGCAGATGTATATTTTCTTGGTTCAAGCCCTCACCCAGACTCTGGAAACTTCAATTTAGTGGACAATATATGTCTCCCCAATGGTAAGCACCCTGTTTCCAAAGAAACAATAAGATTTTAATAACGGCGATCAGGCAATATTATAGTCTAAATATGACCAGACCCGACTGCACAACCTCACAGCAACTTTGGAGCATAACTCAGTATTTCACTTCATTCTTCCAAAAAAACATGTTTTTCAAAATGTATTAGTAAGAATTAGAAAGTTTACTTTCTGAAAAGGGAGATAGAGGTTTTATATCACGTATTAGATAAAATCACCCAATAAAATCCCACCTAGACATCTTTATTTCTCTTTTATTCCATCACCCATGCACCACTGTGTCTTCTCTTTTTGCCTTCATTGATCCTCTCCTTCTCCCAGCCTCTACTTACCCCCACCCACCATCATCTAAAACTGCATTGATTTCTAGGATAACTACTAACTGTACATGGACATTTAAATTTGTTGTATTAAATGAAATGAAGAATTCAGATTCTCTGGTACACTAGCCACATTTTAAGTGCTTAGCAGACTTGTGCGGCCAGTGGCTACCATACTGGACAGCACAGATAAAGAACATTCCCTTTATTACAGAAATTTTTATTGGCCAGTGCTAATCTAAAGCAATTAAACTCAGATCCAAGCTTAATACGTCATTTTTCAAAAAAAAAAAAAAAAAAAGAAGAAGAAGAATGGAGTCGTCCATGTTGCTCACTTACCTTTTACTCTTGGTAGGAAGAGCTTCTTAGTCCAGCAGGAACTTGATAGCAACTTAGTCTCAAATATACTTTCTTCTCTTCTAGGAAAGAAAAAAGAGACAGAAAGAGGGTAAGGAGGAAAAGTTACAAGCTGTATCTTCATTCAAACCAGGGGAAAGAACATTTGAAAATTCCAAATTGTGTGTACCAGCAAAAGCAAATAAAACCAGCAAAATTTGCATGGAAAACTACAGCAGCCTGATGGGTAAAGAAGAGAGGATAAAGGAGGACTAGCAAGGGCAGATCTCAGAAATGACCAGCAAATGTTAACTTCTAGAAAGAAAAAACCCCTATTAAATAGAAACTGCTGTGATAAGGCAGATTTCTAACGGGGCACAATTACCGTGGCTGCTGTGACATAAGGTAGTGAAAGTCCCCTGGGAGCCTGTCAGTGGCAGATCTAAGAAAGCACCATCTTTCAAAAGAGAAGAGGACGCTTTGGAAGGCAGAGCCTGTGCTCTTGGTAGCAGTGTTTAGTGAAGGAACCATGGTCTCAGGCTAGGTCTGAGAGGCAGAGCAGGCATGGCTACACAGAAGGGTCATATTTAATCAAACACTCCATCTCTTTAGCCCCACACTCCTGGAAAACTCCTACTTCCACTCCAACTGAAGTGTCCTGCTAATACTTTGCATGGAAAATTCAGTTTGTTCAAATCTGAGCAAAAACAACAGCACCAAAATAACCCAGCATACTGCTAGAAGTTGAATTGTGTCTCCCAAAAAGATATGTTGTAATGCTAACCCCCCAGTACCTCCGAATATGACCTTATTTGGAAATAACATCATTGCAGATGTAATTAAGATATCAAGATGAGATCATATTGGAGTAGGGTGTACTCTTTAACGCAATATGACTTGTGTCCTTATAAGAAAAGAAGAGACACAGAGACACAAGAGGAGAATGCCTTGTGACGATGGAGGCAGAGACTGAAGTGCTGCAGCTGTAAGTCAAGGAATGTTAAAGATTGCCAGCAAACCATTAAAGGCTAAGGATTCTTGCCTACAGTTTTCAGAGAGAGCATCGCCAATCCGACATTTTGATTTTGGACTTCTAGTCTCCAGAACTATGAGACAATAAACTTCTATTATTTTAAGCCATCACTTTGTGGTACTTTTTTATGACAACCCTAGGAAATTGATACAAGCTTTTCAAAGATACTATAAAAACAGGGAATGCTTTATTTTGAAAGAAAATGCCCAGAAAAAAATGTCTCAAAAAGATAAAGTGACAATACAACCTTTCACCACAATTAAAGAAAGAATTACAGCCATGAAGGAAATACAAGGGCTCAGGAAGATATGACTGGATAAGAGAAGCTGGATATTTAGACATACGGTGATAAAGTGAAAACTGATAAAATTTGGGAAACAAGGGAAGAAAAAGAAGTATTTTAGAAACTAAACTGTAGGATCATAAGTGATAGTATCACCAAAGAAAGCACAATAAGAATTGTGTATGAGAAAATAAAATGAAATTAAAATGAACAGAAATAAAAATATGAGAAGGACTGAAGAGAATATGATACATAAAAGACAGAAAAATGTATACAATCTTCACAGAATCGGAACCACAAAGAAAACCAAAACAATGGAAGAGAATGGATATTTTATTTTAGTATTATTTATTTATTTATGGCTGTGTTGGGTCTTTGTTGCTGTGTGCAGGCTTTCTCTAGTTGTGGCGAGCGGGGGCTACTCTTTGTTGTGGTGTGCAGGCTTCTCATTGTGGTGGCTTCTCTTGTTGTGGAGCACGGGCTCCAGGCATGCGGACCTCAGTAGTTGTGGCTCACAGGCTCTAGAGCGCAGGCTCAGTAGTTGTGGCCCACAGGCTTAGCTGCTCCGTGGCATGTGGGATCTTCCCAGACCAGGGATCGAACCCGTGTCCCCTGCATTGGCAGGCGGATTCTTGACCACTGCACCACCAAGGAAGTCAGGATATTTTAAATATAATTCAAGAAAACTTTCTTAAATAAAAGAAGACTTCGATCCACCTCTTGAAGAAGAAACCATAACCCAAAAAAGGGAAACACTATAACACAGAATGGTCAATATTGAAACAGAACCTAAAAAAAAATTATTAAAAAATTTTAAAGATAAAGAACCTTTGGGCAGCAGGAAGAAGGTCATTTTAAGTGAAAGAAAATCAAGCTGATATCAGACTTCCCTTAGTAATTTTCTACCTGAAGACAGAGAAGAAACACTTGCAAGGAAAGAGACTATGAGCCAAGCTTTTTATACCTAACCAGACTGTCCTTTAAGTATAAAGCTATAGACAAACATTATTATTTCAGACATATCTGCATGAACTCGAGGAGCATCAGTCACACAAGCCTGTCTTAAGAATACTATTAAGAGAAAAGATCCAACTAACTAAAATATGATAGGAAAATAGAAAAAGGACAGGTGGTAACATTTTAATATATTTAAGACACATTTAAGATAAAAACAGAGTTACAAATGATACAATAAAAAGAAATGTAGCATAATTTGAAAAAGTATAAATAGTATTAAAAAATAAAAGGGAGAGGAAAGGTGTAAGTAAACTAAGCTCACCATTGCTCTTCTAAAAAGCTAAAAATTAAATTATATTATTTACAATCGGCAAATCACATAAATCTTAAGCCTTTGCCTCTAATTGTCTATCCAGATAAACTCTATTGGTTCCATGGGATGATGGAGTGACTTTCAGATTGTTATGCAGGGCTTGATCTGTAGAGAACTACTGAACAAAACAAGTCATAAAATGGGGACAGCTTACATATCAGAAATGGCACAATATGTCATTTACTGAATCTAATTTAAGCCTTATTGATACTGCAATAACTGGCTTCCTAATCTTACGCTCTCCTTTTCTCCTTTTCTATCTCTTTTCTTCTGGCCATCCTCTTCCCACCCTCCTTCCCTCTTCTTTCCTTCTCTCTCAATGTCTCTCTCTCTTTCTCTCCTCTGTCTTTCACTCTCTCTCTCCTACACAAACCACAGAAGATTGACACTGCGTACGTCAGCCTGAAGTCAGAATATTTCAAGTAAAATTGCGCTTTGGTTGTATAAGTGGTTGTCTAGGAAGATAATGCAATCTAAGTAACCACAACAAAAATTGGCAAATAGAAAGGGAATGTATTAGAATAGCTCACAGAATCAGAACGAAAGTAAAGAACCAGGCTATGGAAGGACAAAAATCAGCTCTAGGTAGCAGGAACTGATGAATAGTCTTTTCATATGCTACCCTTGAGGAGAATGAGTTCTAACTTTATGAAGCATTTTTGATGCTCTGATTAAAAGTAAAATTCCAAGAAACTATATGGATCACATGTTTTAACACCTGATTATATCCAATGGGAAAATACAGTAGGCCCACATGGAAGAAAATTCACCAGGAAAAAGTAGAATAAATTCTGAGTGACCATAGCAGTGAATGTCCACTAGAAATGTCATGATCATTGTGTCTCCACTGGTAGGTTGGAAGAAAGGGTGCAGAACAATTCATTCAAACCTCAGAGATGTTAGAGAAGCTAAGAAGCAGAGAAGAGCTGAAGAAGACTCAAGAATTGGAAGCAATTTATGGGAGCTCTTACTGCTTATCTCCTGCTCCCATTCACCATCGCTTTCCCAAACTCCTTCATCCCACAGAACTTATTCTGTAACTCTTGCTTGTTCATATCTTTCTCCCTCTGGCATGGCCTGGCTCCTGTCAAAGACATAAAAGTTTTCCAGTTGTTTCCACCTCTCTGGAATTCCGACGCAGCCTCTCTAAGAGAATGTGCCTGAAGTATCCCATCTTCTCCATGGCACTAATTGAATCAGAAGTAGATACCTATCAAAATCATCTCTGTACCCCTCTATGGTACCTGTGCCCACTTGAAGGCTGCCTTGGAATTTTCAGCTCAAAGGGCTGCTCTAAGCTTCTGAAAATGTATTTGATCTCCTTAAGTCAGGTCTTTTCTGAAGAACCACTGGTGGTTGGAAAGATGCTGCCAAACCCAGAAACAGTTTGTCCAAGGCCAATAAGTTGGCAGCAGTTTCTTGTAAGTTTTGCAATTCTGTACAAAGTTTTATTTTCTGATTTGATATTGTAAAGATTCCATCTGCCTCCACTTTGGGGCAGTTTGGAATGCGCTGGAAAAAATGTAGGGAGTAATCAAATCTTTCTTAGGTGGATTTTTATTTTTGTTATGGCGCCATCTGGAATTAAAAACAAAACAAAACAACAAAAAAAATGAGAGTCGCTACATAAGCCATCTGCTACTGAAGGCCTTTGGCTATTTATTTCCATACCTACTGCCAAGGGAGGTCCCTAAGACATGATTCCAAGTTTAGGATTCCAAATCCCAGCCTTTTAAAGAGCAGCAAAACAGTAGCAGTGGAAACACAATAGCAGATACTTGTCATTTCTGTACATTTTGAATATTTTTGTGTTCATAAGAAGTTCATTTTGAGATAAACACGAATATGAAAGAGCAGAATGGCATTTTAATCACTCTTAAGCAGGAAAAGATAACTATTTTTTGGCATGGAAACTTTCTACTTTTAGTAAGAGAAGAGTGAGAGCAGGCAGAGAACACTGTCAGTTCCACCAGGTTTAATTCATTGTTGAAACCAAACAAAAATAGCCTCTCACAGCTTCCATTGTTCTCCAGCTGTTGACTTCAAAATGCTTGCTGTCTCCTTCCTTGTGACTAATCATCATGGTTGCCTGGTTTCCTTTCTTGATTTCCTACCAGAAGCTGTGATGTGTCATAGGAAGAGAGGGCAACCCTCCCAGCGTTTCTTTCCAGGCCTTTTGAACACATCGTCCTGGAGCACTCGTCGTTTTCTTCAAATCCCTGAATTTCTTGACCTGCCTGGACTCAGAGGCTCTGTTTGTGAGCATGTATGCTTTAGCCATTTGATAACGGAGCATAAGTGGCTTCCTGTTTTACAGAAGTCAAAAGATGTGAGTCTGGGATGTGTGCACAAGTCTTAGGCCTAATGTTTTTCCCTTTTGAAGAATCTCACTCTACCACTTGCTCCTTTATTGAAAAGAGCCCCAGATTACTAAAAGTATAGTCTGCTTTCTGAGTTTAGCAGTTACTAAAAGGGTCACATCACATGTATTAACAGAATCCCTTTTTTTAAAAGTTGAATGTCAAACTTCTAGCAACTTAACACTTCAGAGCATAGAAATGAACTTCAAAGTTAAAGGAAAAGGCCACTAACATAGTTGCAAAACCTCCATGCACTAAGACCCAAACACGCTTCACATAGAAAAGTTTTAAAACTTAGAACACTGCCTGGTGTATATTAAATAATACATAGGCGTTTGTGTTTATTATCAGAACTTATTCGCTGGTTTTACATATAAATCTGGCAAAATGAGTTATAGTTATCAGGAAATAAGAAAAAAAGATTACCAAAAAGCATTTTTGAATGATGGTTAAGGGTAACAGCAAAATGAAAATGTGAAAATCTATACCTGACATCTATCTATAATAATGAGACAGAAAATTTAAAAACACAGTTACAGTAGTTGGCCCATTTAAACGGCCAAAGGCTCTGAAATACGTCAGATTACCGTTAGAGATACCGCCCTAATGATCACAGGGAGTCCCTAAGGTCATCGAGAGAAATCCAATTAGGTTTTTTCTAATATAAGAATGCAATGCAAGGTAATATAAAAAATAATTAAGTAGGGGCTTCCCTGGTGGCGCAGTGGTTGAGAATCTGCCTGCCGATGCAGGGATGTGGGTTCGTGCCCCGGTCCAGGAGGATCCCACATGCCGCGGAGCGGCTGGGCCCGTGAGCCATGGCCGCTGGGCCTGCGCATCCGGAGCCTGTGCTCCGCAGCAGGAGAGGTCACAACAGCGAGAGGCCCGCGTACCGCAAGGAAAGAAAAAAAAATAATAGTAATAATTAAGTAAATAAAGTTCGAAAGGGGTGGACTGAAGCACTAAATAAGATTTTCATCAACTATCTTGAAAAATCTACTTAAATAGGGCAGCTCATTCATCAACAATCTTAGTTCTCAATGAGGCCTTGCTAAATACACGGATGCTGTTCAATTTGAAGAAATTCCATCACATAGTCTAATGCCGTCTATGGGCATGGGTTCAAGACGGAGGTGAACTCCACAGTCCCCTCCCCATGCTGGACCACGTCTGGCTCCCTTTAGAAAAGAGCTGTATGATGGTTAGGAAGCCTCCAGCTTGCCTTTCAGAAGAATGCAACTTTTTTGCTCAGAATGCGTCATCATGATCTATTTGCAACCCCCTAATTGGTGTGTATACCGGCATTGGTTCTCCACAGTCCGCTGAGGCAGCCTCGTTCAAACTTATGATTCACAGTATCCTTCAGTTACATCTCTTGCCCATCTGTGTTTGCTACAGGCTCCCTCCAGGTCACCACACATATTTTCCTCCTCCATCATCATCAAAACCACTCACTGCCACGTTGCACCTCACACGTCCGTCCAGTTCGTTTATTTGCATGCCTTTGTTCCCAGGGTGGCCTCTCCCTGAAGGTGTCTCTCACTCTCTACTCTTCCCAGCCAGTTACCAGCACATTTGCCCCTAGCTCAGTAGTTCTCCACTTGGGCCAATTTTCTCCCCTAGAAAATATCTGGCAATGTCTCAGATTTTTGTAATTATAACCTGGAGAAAGGAACTACCAGCAGGTAGTGGGTGGGCCAGCGGGCTGCTAAACACCTTACAATGTACACGCCAGCCCCCCTCCCCAAAAGGTCACCCAGCCCAAAACGCCAGCAGGGTCAAGGTTGGGAGACCCTGCAATCTCGTCAAGATTCTTGTCTTCAAGTTTCAGTTCAAATCTCACCTCTGAAAACTTGCCTGCCCTGTATTCCTCGTTGGATGAGTGAGGTTAGCTCTCCCTACTCTTCTCCCTTTTAGTCCTTGATTCGGTGTCCTTTCTTTGAGGTTTCCATACTATATAGCAAAATTGCCTTTGCGTAAGTCCTTTTCCCCAACCGACTGGAAGCTGCTGCTGAGCAGGGGGGAGCCCTTTTCATCCAAGTATGACCAACACTCAGACTAGTGGTCTGGCCTGTTTTAAGTTTTTTTTTCCAATATTTGAACGATTGAATAAAAAGGGAATAATCTTATTTTAAGTTTTATGCCTTTGTTTTTCTGCTAATTATTTGGCAGCATCAGAGACATCTTGCTGATCCTCTTGAGAATCTTTAAATATAGAGTAAGTGGTCCTCATCTTCTTACATTTCATTATGTCTGTGTTCTAGACTGTCTCAGCATCTTTGATGATAATCTTCTGACGGTGATCACAGTACATTTATTGCTAACAGCGAGCCCATCTTTCACTGCTAATAATCTGTGTTGGAATTATTTTCTATTTAAGAGGAGAGTCACTGAAGTCACATTGCCTGTGTCCAAATCTGGGGTCCGCCACCTACCATCTGTGTGACCTTGAACAAATTACTTAAAATCTCTGTGCCTAAATTTTCTGTCTGAAGAATCAGGGATGATCATAGTACAAAACGGATTGATTTGTTATGATGATTAACTGAGTTAATGTTTGTAAAATGCTTAGGACAGCACCTGGCACCTAACGAATGCTATACAAGTGGTTGTTAAACAGGAAAGGAAGGACAGTCTGGTATCAACCTACCATTGTCTGCCATGAATGCATCAAGCCAGGTAAATACGTCTCATTCTAACATGTTACTCTGTTCTAATACATTCCTGAAGAGAAATGGATGGAACCATGCTAAAAGATAAGAACATTCATGATATGCCCACTATACGTCCTGGTCAGACCAAAATAACCCTCCAGAGCTCATCAAGCTTTTTTGTGGGCAGGTGATGGAATGTCTTACCATCTTGGCACAGATACAAAAACCACTGATCATCTATGGTTGCCACTGCTGTTGCATTCTAATTTTTCTGCTTCAAACAGTGGCATTTTAATCATTCTGCCCATAGCAACTAATGTCCTTTAAATTAACATTAAAAATTCATTCTTTTGGTTTATCCTTCCTGAGTCAACCTAATTAACTATCAGCTGAGAGCCCTTTCAATTGTAATCTGAATATGCTACGTTTTCTAATTTATAATGCCTCATTTAGGCAAATTGAAAACTCAAAAAGGGAGGGAATTGATTAATGTTAATTAAAGACTACAGCATGGAACAAAGATGCCAGGTCAATATTTGGAGTGTGTGGAAAGCCACTGTTGGGACTAAGCTGACCCTCTGCAGCATATAGCTTCAGAGAAAAGGCTTTGCTATGGTGGCTTTGTAAAGAATGGGAAACGGAAGCCAGAGATAAGACTAGAAGTAGCACTGAAGACAGCATATACCTGTATATTACATATATTATATATGTAATATTACATATTCTCTGTAATAAGAAACCAAATAAACAAATCAACCTTGGATTTTTTTACAACATTTTTCTAAAATTCTCCTTTTATACCTTTAATCAGCGAATATTTTCTGAATACCTCTGACATATAAGGTTTCATTAGCCACAAGGGAAATGCCAAGATAAGAGGGTCATCATCCAAAGAACTTACAGTGTAGAGCAGCACTGTCCAGTCTCTGTGATGATGAAAATGTTCCCTATCTGCTCCATCCAATACAGTTGCTACGGGTACATATTCAACACTGGAAATGTGGCTTGTGTGACTGAGGAATTAACTGGTTAATCTAGTTTAATTTTAATATAAAAATCCACATGTGGCTACCACATTGCATATCTCAGGTCTAGAAGGTGAGAGATACTGAATGCTGTTTATTTCTGTTAGTTAAAGATTTCCAAAGTCTGTTAGTCAATCTTTCTCTCATGTCATGCTATTGAACGCTTGCATCTCTCTCTCTATTTCTCTTTCTCTCACATACAGGCACACCCACCCACCCACACACACACCCACACGCACACACGCGTGCACACACCTCTTTGTTTTCTATTCCATGTATTATTCATCAACGTAAACTCATCTTCCTCAGGGTTGTGATGATCAACTTGGAGACACAAAGAGTTTCTGGAGCGAGGAACAGAAAACAGTTTTATAATAAACATTATAGTTCTATAAGAAAATGAAAAATACTTATATCTAAACTGTAGGAAAGTACATTGGAGGGAGAGTTTGGGGGATACAAATGATTCTCAACTGAAACTTGAACCTGTTCCCAAGGAAGAGTATCAGAATCTAGGAAGGAGGAGGAGAGAGGCTATGAGATTTTTATGTTGAACTAATTGGTGTGTGGGCTTACTAACTTTAAGAAATACTACCTAGGGCTTCCCTGGTGGCGCAGTGGTTGAGAGTCCACCTGCCGATGCAGGGGTCGCGGGTTCGTGCCACGGTCCGGGAAGATCCCACATGCCGCAGAGCGGCTGGGCCTGTGAGCCATGGCCGCTGGGCCTGCGCGTCCAGAGCCTGTGCTCCGCAACGGGAGAGGCCACAACAGTGAGAGGCCCGCGTACCGAAAAAAAAAAAAAAAAAAAAAAAAAAAAGAAAGAAATACTACCTTAACTTTAAAACAGTTAAAACACATTGTTACTAAAGTGCTGAGGGCTCTTTTCACCCCATAAGCCAGCGTGCACATAACCATTATCTCAAGGGACATCAGAAATTCACTGAATGTTCTAGGGACCAACTGCTGGGTGGTCCCAGCGTTCTCCACAGAGTTGCTGACACAATTACAAGTTGTATATAATGGACAATATAATTTGGATTTTACCTTAATATTCTTAAATGAAAACAAAGGTGCTAGTACTATAGTTATGAAAAACTGGTTTTATTCATAGTTTAACAAACCACTATGAGTAAACAAAATACATTCAAACTATGATAACAGTGGAACTCATTATTCAAGCCAAATATTTAAGAGGGTTTTTTTTTCCCCCCAAATTCAAATCTATAATCCAATAGGAGTATTTTACATGTAAGAGCCAATTTCATGAGGTTTGCTGAATTGAATTATTTTTTCAAGTTATTTTATGTTCATCAAAAATGGATTTCAGATTTGATCATCTTCTCTGTTGAGCCATTAAATTATGTCCCTTTATTCACCCCATCTTTTTGTGCTTGACTTGAACTATACCAATGTTGCCACCTATAGGTCAAAATGATTTCTTTTTTTTTTTTTTTTTTTGGTGTGTTTCTCAAGACCAAGAACTAAAAACCCTTGGAGATTAGATCATCCTGGATAGTTGAGTTTGACAGCTTCTTAGGATCCAGGCTTTCACCCATGTTTTTTCTTTTTTAAAAAAAATTAACTTTGGACAGAAAGCTTTTTTGAAGATATTAAGTTCCTGATTTCTCAGCTGCTGAACTGAAAATAATTAACATCTTTTTGATGACTAAGAAGGGTACTCATCAGTATGAATTATTCTACTCGCTTATTTGGCCCTAAGCAAACTCATCCCAGATTGCTGCATTCTTTCCGTATTTCACTCAGTAGAATATCCAGTCACTTGTCTGGACCACCCATTCACTTTTCACTGCCATCAATATATACTCCTCTTTGGCAATTTCCACTCTTTCATATGTTGCTCCCAGTTTCTGTAATTAGAAACCAAACAACTACCCTAGTTTGTGTTGTTCGCAAAATAAGGGTAATTTAGAAATGAGTTTGTAACTAAAGAATTCATAAACGTTGTTTTAGGGATTCTGTGACTCTGATTTTCTCTTCAGATAAATTTTTGTAACTTGGTTTTCGATGCACAACGTATTCCTAAGAGGTGAAATTACTGAATAGGCATTCTGGATAGGTGACTCATTAACTCTACTTATTTCTAATACTGCTCCTATTATTTAACTTTATTTTTAAATGTGATAATTCTTTATATTTGAAATAATCACTTTTTAATAAAATATTTTTATGATGTTAAAAATATTTGAAAACCTGTTATCTTCCCTAAGACTTCCAATTCCAGTTTCAGTATACCATGTAACAGTTACTAAAAATGTTATATTTTTCTCCAAATTAGCAGAATGTATTATTCTGAGCAAAAGTTAACGAACTTTAATCAACCATGTAGCATACAGAACAGTATTTATTAATTTTTAACTCATTGCCCTCATAGATAAGTCATACCTGGCAGGCTTTTAAAAACTAAATCACTCCCAAACTTTTAACTTAGAAGTACCATATTCAGGTGATTTGGGTAAAGCCTCGGACAATACTTCAGCACTTCAGAGACATCTGAAGTAGACTTTATAGTCTATCTTCTACTATAGATTTTAACATTCATCAATAGCATTCTAATTTACAACTTTTCAGGGGGAAAAAAAAGAGATCCAGTTAGCCATCCACGATCTTTATTTGGAGAAGTTGTTTATTACATTTCTATATCAAATATTTGATTTTTATTATTTTTAAAACAAATATCAGATAAGCAATCCATAAATAAAGAGAAATTGGTTAAATTGGAGAGATGCTCAGAAAGTATACCATCTAGTCCCTCTTGAAAAGACCGCTAGACAAACAGTGTTTCTCCAGATACCCTATGAAGAAGAAAATCCCTGAGTATTTGGGATTTCAGTGAACTTGGGAAACACCTCATATTATAACCCCTTCTTAGATATTCAAAATCACTTTATAGTGTTAAATACTAACAATCACACAATGAAGAAATATATGCCAATTTTACCCAAATTTCCCCAATTCATTGGACCTTGGAATCCACTATATCTGGGTACATATTCTGGTCGCCACTGGGCTGCTCACAGATATTTTCTTCTCTCCTCATGTGAGGCCATGATAGATTTACACTTCTTTACTTCTTTTAAAGTTTGAAATCACAAAGTCATCTGTATTTGTCCAGGTAAGTGCAGCAATCATAACCTATGGCATTTCTTGGCTGAGCTCTACGGGCCACTGTGCCATTTGCCACATTTCCCTTTCCCTGCAAGCATGGGTCAAAGTAGAACCTGGGTCAGGGAATGCCTATAAGCCCCCTGCTACCTACAGGAGGCGAAGAGTGAGCACAAAATACCTTTTGTTGGATTTTAAGCCTCAAATCTGAGGTATCTGAGGGCTATTTGTTATGGCTGCGTAACTTAGCTTATCCTGAATGATACACCGGACTGTGCACCCAAAAACTTTACAGTATCCAATGATTCATAAGATTCCCAAGACGAACCATAGCTCCAGATGCAAAGTTTAATGAAGTTCTATAGTAGCTCTGCTTTCTTTAAAATTCTTAGATATTTCAATAAAGGAAAGTGGATGCATTAAAAATGTCTGGTAAAATCGTGATCAACCCAGAGGACCTCAGTTCACGGTTGGACTGCAATCTCTGAAACTCTGGCAGGCACACAAGAGAATTTAGTATCTATGCTATTGGCTCACCTCCCCAGTAGCATTTCTTTCCGCATACTATTTCCGCCAAAGCAACTTCATATTGTTCTTGCTATCCTCATAGGATTAAAAATTCCTACAGTATAAGTCAACCTATGAGCTTGATGAAGAGGCTGACTCAATGTTAGTGTTTTTCCTGAATAGCTCTCCCCATTTGCTTTCTGGACATTAAAAAAAAAAGACTACATTTAAAAAAAAATTTGGTGCTCCAGTCCCAAATGGAGTTCAGATTTCTCTATTGAATAACCTAGAAATAAAAGAACTTTTTAAAGTGTAGACTGAAGGAGGGACAATTGATGTTATGTGTGAGGATATAAAACAGCTGCTTTTTCCTGCCAGGAATCAGGTTTCTAAATAAAGAAAACTTCACAACATCAGTTTACACTTATGTTTGGTACTGACCTTTTCTAAAACCATTATAAGAGAAAACTCAACATGAAATAATCTCTCAGTTGTCTGAAACACATTTCTGTGGACTTTCCAACCACCCTAGTCTTTATCCCCATACTTTTTTCCCCTCTCAGAACCCTGGAAAAACTGAACCACTGACATAGTTTAGATCTAACTAAAAAGAATAAGAGCTTATTTTCTGCTAAAGTAGTAAAGTATTCCCTTGATTTGCTCAGCTTCTCAGTAGAAACATTAATTTCTTAAACTTCCAGAATTTGCTTATTTCTTCATTTAATAATCACTGAGTAATGAGTGTCCACTATGGACTAGTTATTGGACATCACAAAGAAAGCAGTCAACTCATCTTCTCTGCCTTTAAAACAATCCAAAATCTTGAACTGTACTTTCCAATACACTAACCACTAACTATGCATCACTATTTAAATTAAATTAAGTAAAATAAAAATTTAATCAGTCACATTAAACCTATTTTAAGTGTTCAGTAACCACAAGTAGTTAGTGGTTACCACATTAGACATTACAGATGTAAAACATTTCCATCATCACTCAAGGTTCTATGGAACAGTGTAGATATAGAACATTAACATCATCATAGAAAGTTTTATTAGATAGCATAGGCTCTAAATAATAAAACTGACATGTCTGTAAGATAATACAGTGATGACAGTCTTAAGTAAGGAACACATAATGTCAGTGATATATAACTTTGCTTGGGGAGATTAGAGGAATACAAACAAGATAAGTAGAAGATGGCCAGGAGGAAAAGGAAGGTCATTGGAGACAGAAATGTTGACATGTTTCAAGGCTCAGGTGCTTGACATAATGTGTATTTTGGAACTAGGAGGAAACTTAATATGGCTAGAATGGAACATGGATATAGGGGGACAGTATGAGATGAACATGTAAACTTTACCCAGGGTCAGACCTTGAAGGGTTTGTGTGCCATATTAAAAGTTATTAACGGCCAGGTGGGAGGGCAGGTGGCAAAAAAAAAAAAAAAAAAAAAAAAATAACATAAATTTCTAGGAAAGCAAAA
>NW_020185337.1:9680469-9705295 GCF_003031525.2 Neophocaena asiaeorientalis asiaeorientalis | reverse complement strand
TAAAGGCCGGGGGGGGGGGGGGGGGAAAAAAAAAAAAAAAAAAAAAAAAAAAAGTTATTAACGTGAATCTCTAGGAAAGTCAAAACATATTTTAAGCAGAAGTGTAGCATGGTCATATAGCTTTTAGAAATATAATTCAAAATCTGCCAAAGATGGATTAGTAAACTGAGGCAAATTTCTAAATCAAGTATGTGGAAATGACAGAAAAGAGAAGACTAAATAAAACCAAACCAAAATGCTGGAATTTTTAAAAATATACAGTTTTGTGAATTCAAATAGAAAAAATAAAACAGGAAAAAAAATAGCATGGCTGAAGCCATTGGTCTATAAGGCTTCATATTCATAAGTGCTCCAAGTCAGGAGGACCAGCCCTAGATTTACTGCCTGAAGCTCAGACCAGTAAAAAAATCAAGCCATTTCTTGCATACATAAGTAGATTTGAAATACTCCTAATATCATGCAGGAACTAAATAGCCAGAACAAATGGAATAATACCTTTGAATTTCTAAAGGAAAATAACTATCAAATTAGAAATATAAACCCAGTTATACTATCATTTAAAAATCAAGGCAATACAATTCAGCAGTTGATCACTCAGCTCAGGGGCAGATGAAGAAGACAACTAGCTTCAAGAATTAATGTAAATTACAGGACACACTGATCACCAACACTTTGAACACACTTGCAGCCCTGGGTTCTTCCCAAAGCTATGCCAAAAAAAAAAAAAATCCAGGAAAATAAACATATTGTCAGCTATTAAAATAAGTCAGGAGATTTTAACACCCACAGTCCCTTCTTAAAAAATTAATTAAGGGATGCACTTGAGCAAAAAAATAAAAAAAGTCAAACCCAGAGGGAAATCAGAAGACACAAGAAAGAATGCTGTCCACAGAAATTTAAAAAGAGGTTACTTAGATTAATTAACTATTAACTGGAAAAAATAAACTGTAAAAAACACTGTAAAACTTATTTTATTAACTTTAAAAATATAGTATCCAATATTTCATGTTAAAAATAAAATTAAAGATTTCCAGTTTGTGGTCTGGCATATAAAGAGCTTGGAAGTCATCACACCATCCTAAAAATAATCAAAAAGCTGAACAAACTGAAAATCAACAAGTTTTCTTAGATACGTTAGAAAACTGAGGTCACAGGGAAAACTACTGCACCAAACCAATGGAGAGACAGATAAGCATATACAAAGAATCATAACTTATTGTTGCAGAAACCCATGAGCATCAACCCACATCAGAACCAGTGCTGTGGTGGAAAAACCTAAACTGCAAATTGGGGAATTCTACCAAACATTTAAGGAAGAAACTATACCAATTTTCTACAATCTCTTCCAGAACACAGAAGCAGAGGGAATGTTTTCTAACTCATTCTATGAGGCCAGCATTACTCTAATACCAAAACCAATAAAGACATTGTGAGAGAAGAAAACTACAGATCAATAACTCTCACATACATGGATTCAAAAATCCTCAATAAAATATTATTAAATATAATCCAACAATGTATAAAAAGAATCATACACAATGACTAAATAGGATTTATTCCAAGTATGCAACATTTGGAACATGGTTCAACATTTGAAAATCAGTTTATATAATCCATGACATCATCAAGCTAAAGAAGAAAATCCCATGATCATTTCAATATATGCAGAAAAAGCATTTAACAAAATCTAACACCCATTAATGATTTTAAAAAAAACTCAGCAAAGTAGAAATAGAGAGGAACTTCCTTAATTTGATTAAGAAAATCTAAAAAATACCCTATAGTTAACATCATACTTAATGCTGAGAAACTAGAAGCTTTCCCCTAAGATCAGGTACAAGGTACAGATGTCCCCTCTCACCACTCCTTTTTAATATCATATTGGAAGTCCTAGCTAATACAATAAGACACGGAAAGGAAATTAAAAGTATACAGAATGAAAAGAAAAAAAAAACTATCTTTGTTCATAAATGACATGATTATCTATGTAGAAAATCCTAAAGAATCAACAACAAAAAAATTTCCTGAAAAGAATAAGTGATTATAACAAGGTTGCAGGTTCTAAAGTTAATATACAAAAATTAATCACTTTCCCATATGCCAGCAATTTGAAATTAAAAACACAACAGCGCTTATATTAGCACTCAAAAAGTTGAAATACTTAGGTATAAGTCTAATAAAATATGCACAAGCTCTATATGAGAAAAACTACAAAACTCTGATAAAAGAAATTAAAGAGCTAAATAAGTGAACAGATTTTCCTGTTCATGGATAAAAAGACTTAATGACAAGATGCAAGTTTTCCCCAACTTAATTATAAATGCAACGCAATTCCAATCAAAATGCCAGAAAGTTATTTTATGGATATCGACAAACTGATTCTAAAATTTACATGGAGAGTCAAAATACCCGTAATAACCAACATAACATTAAAGGAGAAGACTGAAGTTGGAGGACTAACACTTCGCAACTTCAAGGCTTACGATAAAGCTATAGTAGTCAAGACAGTGTGGTATTGGTGAAAGAATAGACAAATAGATCAATGGAACAGAATAGAGAATCCAGAATTAGAGCCACATAAATTTGGTCAACTGATCATTGACAAAGGAGAAGAGGCAATACAATGGAGAAAATCTAGACTTTTCAACAAATGCTGGTGAAACAACTGGATGCCCACATGCAAAAAGAAAATGAATATAGACACAGACCTTACACCTTTCACAAAAATTAACTCACAGACCTAAGTGTAAAATACAAAACTATAAAACTCCTAGAAGATAACATAAAAGATCTAGATAACATTAGGTTTGGCAATGACTTTTTAGAAACAACACGAAAGGCACAATTTCTGAAAGAAATAACTGATAAGCTGAATTTCATTAAAATATACATGTATATGCATAATGGAATCATTTTGCTGTACATTTGAAATTAACACAACATTGTTAATCAACTATACTTCAATATAAAATAAAATTTTTTTTAAAAAAACTTATGTTCTGTGAAAGATACTGTAAAGAGAATGAGAAGACAAGCCACAGGCTTGGAGGAAATATTTGCAAAAGACATATCTGATAACGAATTTGTAACCAAAATATAAAAAGAAATCATACATCTCAACAATAAGAAAACAAACATCCTGACTAAAGAATGGGTCAAAGACACCAAAAAAGATAAAGATGGCAAATAACTTGAAAAGATGCTCAACCTCATATGTTGTTAAGGAATTGCAAATTAAAACAATAATGAGATAACACTACATATCTATTAGAATGGTCAAAATCCAAAGCACTAGAAACACCAAAAGCTGACAAGGATGTGAACAGTAGGAGCTCTTATGCCTTGCTGGTGTGCATGTGAAATGGCAAAACCACTAGAAATTCTCAAGACTGTATTACTTATGACAGTGTGATCTTGGTATAGTGATAGACAAGGAAAACTGATGAAACACCATAGAAAACCCAGGAATAAGTCCACATGAATAAGAAAATCTGACATATGTTCAAGTAGGCATTAAACTAATAAGGAATGCATAGGCTATTTAACAAATGGTGCTAGGACAACTGGTGGTCCACATGAAAAAGCAAATCAAATAAAATCAGATCATTGCACAATATACTAAATCTAATTCTACTTGTCCTTGTAAATTTACAGTAAGACAATAAGTAAATTTCTTAAGACACAAAAGTACAAATCCCAGAATTAAAGATTAATAAAGTTAATCACATTAAAATGAAAAACACATAAAAGAGATGCTTTCATAAACAAAGTTAAAAGACAAAACAGACTGAGAAAAGATACTTGCAATGCATGTAACTGGCAAAAGATGAGAATTCCTACAAATCCTACAAAGAAAAGAATTCTTACAAATCTCCCTAATCTGGTGTGAAAAAATGGCAAAAGATGTAAATAGTCTCTTTACAGAAGATAAAGCCCGAATTTCTAATAAATATGTGCAATGATTCTCAATTGAACCTCAATAGTAATCAAAGAGATGCAAATATAACCTTGGCAAAAGTTTTCAAGTAAAACCATGCAGAGATATCTGAAGAAATAAATTTGTTCAGCCACATTGGAGAATAAATTTTCACTAAATTTGTTGCAAACGTGCTTACCTGCAGTCCAGCAATAACACTTCCAAGTATGTATCCTTAAGAAACTCTTATACACGTACACAAGGAAATATACACAACAATGTCCATTATGAGATCATCTATAATAGCAAATGTCTTAAAACAATTTAAATATGGATCATGGTGGATAAATATATTATGGTATATTCATAAAATGATATGCAAGGGAATTCTATATGTCCAATCAGCAGAGTGAATGTTAAGAGTCATAAAGAATACGTAAAACTCTCCCTTGGCAGCTAAAACTGAGACTACAAATAACAAGATATCAATAGTATGTCAGTCAAGCCCTCACATTTGCGGATCACACCTGCCCTTGTGGTATCTGAAATGTGCTCTTCCAAGGGCACCTGTGAACATGTCAGAAAGAATAAAGTAAATGTCAGGTCAGCACTTCGGAATCTTTGATATAAATGCTCCAGGTTAAGGCATGATTTTGCTAATTAAAGAGTTCAGTTCTTGCATTGCCTTCTTTAAACCTTGACTTTATTGTTTTTTAAAGTTCCAACTCATTATGTCCCTTATGCCACCAAATGTCTTCTTTCTTAATACAATTAAGCATAGACAATATATCTCCTATTTACTGAATTATTGCCCTGTAAGACTCTGTTAGCCCTATGGTTGATTCTAATACTAGAATAAGGAAATGCACTCATGAAGGAATATAAGAGACTTTGTTCCACTTATAGCCATTTCTTTGCCTGGGAGAGGACTTATTTCACACAACTGACTTGCATTCATTCCTAAGTTTAGACACAGATAATCTTTTATTTTTGGGGACTAAAAGAAAATAGCTTGTTTTCTTTCCATTGGGAATAAGTCATCTTAAAACTATACCCAAGAACAGTAACTACAAATTATAAGTTATTCCCTTTCTTGCTCTCTCTCTACTTCTCTGTCTCTGTCTCTCTCTCCTTAGTACTGCCGACCTTCTGTTATGACTTTGTTAACTCTTGTTGACTAGAGCACAGAGTGCCACATGGTGACCCAGGGTTCAACAACAAACTACAAGAGAAATTAAAATAACTGAAGTAGAGGAGTTTGTTAATCACAGGTCCTGGAGGGGGTACACTGAACGCCACACAGGGAGGTCAAGGCAGAGTGCAGACAAAGAGAGGCAGGCCCTGGAGCACAAGCCTATATTAGGGTCCATGGGTGGAGTGCTTTGGGGTTCCCAGGCTGGGACAGATTGCTCAATTTAAATCAAAAGAGTGGGGTTTTATCTAAGGAGCCTATAAGGCACATAGACACTGGGAGGCAGTGGAGACTGTTGATCACAAGGGCTGTTGGGGGAGTCATATTATCTGCTCGTGACTCTGTGAGCTGTCATCTAGGGCATGTACTTGCATGAAGGGCTAGCGTCAGTTTAAGGTCCTTGCAGGCCAGAATCCAGTCATATATCCTCAACCTAACTACAATGGAGGCTGTGCAATATGGCCTTTTTATGAGTCCAGGAAGAGGAAGAAGGATTGGTGAGCACCTAAGAAGACTCTGGCACACTACATTCTGATGAGACCAATAAGGAATATTCTACTCACTGGTACATGCAGTAAAAGTTCCTGATAAATTGTCCAGCAGTCTTCTCATTGTTTCTACCCAGCAAAAACCTGGAGGCTCAGCTGGGTTAAGTCTAAGGCTGCCTATATCTAGAAGTTGCCTGAAGGTTCAGCACACCCAGAATTCTGAGATCAATCTTGGTTCCTCTTGAGATAATTTTAGGGATCCAGGTCACTAAGTTATCATCAGGAAGTTAAGTGTTCTCTTACTACAGCTGTCATCTTGTGCCTGTTTCAAATGGTGGACCCAGGAGACAGACTGCCAGGATGGCCTTCTGTATTGCTACCTATGCACTCTGGCCAAGTTACCTCACTTTCCTTCTCTGTAAAATTGGAATGATATATATATACTGAACTCCCTAGAAGTCTGTGAGAAATAAATTTGAAAACCCGTGAAAAGCACTTAGCACAGCATCTAGCTCCTCAGCCATTATTATTATCATTATCATCAATATTTACCTATGTAAATTATACAGTAATTGGGTCCTTGTCCTATTTCCCCAGAATCTGAATGACTCTCAAACTTTGGATACATCCAGGGAAAGGCAGTCTGTAGCTTTGGGAGTGGGAACAGGTCCGGGAGATAGTTCAGAGAGTGAGATCATGAGATAAATTGTGAGTGAGTAGGGCCCTGAAAATGAGAAATCTCGAACTCCCTAAGCCAGAAGCCCATGAACAACAGTGAGTTAAAAGAAGATAGTCCAGCAGCAAGGCCACTATTCTGTTAAGATTCCAGAATCACCACTGAGCTTAGGTGGGTCAGGACTGAACAGAATCAAGAGAAGGGCGATCTGTGGCCAAGTTGGGTCAGACATCCAAAGATGTACAGGAACCATGACCCTGTTCCAGTAGTTTGAGTGGGAAGAACCAAAAAAGGGGGAAGAGTGGCTGCTAGAAGTGACAACAACAGAAATAAAACACTTGTACAAATTAGAAACAATTTTGCTGAGGCTGTCTTTTTTTGTTTGTTGTTGCTGTTTTGCGGTATGCAGGCCTCTCACTGTTGTGGCCTCTCCCATTGCGGAGCACAGGCTCCGGATGCGCAGGCTCAGTGGCCATGGCTCACGGGCCCAGCTGCTCCGCGGCACGTGGGATCTGCCCGGACCGGGGCACGAACCCGTGTCCCCTGCATCAGCAGGCAGACTCTCAACCACTGCGCCACCAGGGAAGCCCGAGGCTGTCTTTTATTCATATTTGACCTGCTGCACTTTTCTTCTGAAAATCTTTGCCCTAGTCTGTCATTTCACTTCTCCAAGGGCCTGCCTAGTTCTGTTCAGTAATCTTACCTCTCCTCCTCAGTCTCTGAGATTATCTCCAAGACTGCCACATCTCCCTGGTGTATATTATACCTGGACCTCAACCTGTTCACATTCTAGATCTATCTCCTCTGGTTCCAATAATCCACTGGTTTACCTATTTGATTATGTACCAAAATTTAGTTTTAACACCTACTTTCTGGCCCTTGAAAATTCTATTGATTTATCAGATCCTAAACTTTCAGAGTTTAGCTAGTCGTACTACATTTCAAGTCCTGACTCTGCCTCTTCTCATGTTTGGCAAATCCTCTCCATAAGGAAGACTAAATTCAAGTTAGTCTTTAAAGAATTATTACACTCAGGACTTCCCTGGCGGTCCAGTGGTTAAGACTTCTCCTTCCAATGCCTGGGGTGTGGGTTCTATCCCCGGTTGGGGAGCTAAGATCCCACATGCCTCACGGCCAAAAAACACAAACAACAGAAGCAATGTTGTAACAAATTCAATAAATACTTTAAAAATGGTCCACATCAAAAAAAATCTTTAAAAAAATTAAAAAATAAAGACATCACATTATTTTAAAGTTACATCAAGAACTCAATCCATCAATAGGAAAACTTTTCTCTTTTTGAAGTTTACTAGATTTGTTTTAAATTTGGGTTGAAGTTTCTTTTAAATTCTCTGGCATCTCCAAAAATAAATATTGGCATTTCCTCATTAAAGAAGTGTTCACGTTAAACACTTGTTTTCATATTTCGAATCAGTGGGTTTCAAACTAGTTCTGGGTTCCCTGTGTAACCATTTCCCATGTTCATTGCTTACATCCCAAGCAAAAACTGTTTTCTCTCCCCAGGCAGCCTGGTGATGTGCCATTTGAAAGGAAATAATGCTATTTGAAGCATTATGAGCAACTGTGATTAGTTTTAAAGAGCTCCTTCTACCCATTTCCAGTATGACTCAGAGAGAGAATAATATGTTTGCTCCTTGTGTCCAGGTTAAAACAAGACTTCCTTCCTTCAGAGTTTTGGGACAAGGAGGGGGCCTATGCTCAGCAAGTTCCTTCTTTGACTAATACTTTCTTAATCAAGATTTCTCCTATTTCCTTTTGGAAATAGTTTACTGAACATTTTAATCTACCTAATTATAGACCAGACAAACTGCTTTGGTAAAAGGTACCTATGCCTTTGCACATGACATATCTTGTCTTTTTCCACCACTTTGCTGCTTATAAGATTTGACTCTCCCCTCTTGCTATAGTTCAACAGCCTCTAACATTAAAGTGCATTTTCAGGATAATGAATAGAGATGAGGCCAAATATGTATTCCCAGTTGAATTTAGATTACACTGAAATCTAAAATTCTCCATAAAGAAGAGTGAAATGCAGGAGAAACTTTGAGATTTTAGATTTCTTTATAAATGAATATAATTAATAACAAGACAAATTAATTTTCCTTGGCTCAGATTTTTGATGCTATGATGTTCCTGTTGGAACACAATGTGTTTATTTTGGAATCATACTTTTTTATTTAGGAGTTGAAATATAAAATTCTTAAATTTGACAATAAATTAACATTTATTTTAGGCTTCAGGATAGAGTTGTTATTCTCTAAAAGCAAAGAATAAGCTATATTAATCTTATATTAAAGCTAAGTCTCCAACTTACTCCCCGAACGGAGAAAAGCACCATGTGTGCATTTCAATTTAAATTAGTATCTTTTCCTTTAAGTAAATTAAATATAATTTTACTTATGCATACACTTTTGGTGATAGAAGTATAAATTAGTGTTACCTCCAAAGAGAACAATTTGGCATTATATATCAAGATTAAAAATTCTCACATCCTTTGAGCCTGAAGTTTCATTTTTAGGAATTTTCCCTAAAGATACACTGGTTCATGGATTAATGAATGTACGTACTAGAATGGTTATGGCAGCAGAGCTTGCAATAGCAAAAGACTGGACACAACTTAAAGGTCTATCAAGAGGAGGCTTGCTAAATAAATTTTAAGTACATGCGGTAGAATAAAATATAGCTATAAAAGCTAAAGTATGCATTCATTAAGCAAGTTTAAGTATTTATCCTGTGTCTACTAAGTTCCAAGCACTCTACTAGGCACTGGAGATGCAGTAAATAAAATAGCTGAAAATACTTACTCTCATGTAGTTAATATTCCAGTTGGATGTCAGAAGCAATAAACAAATAAATGATGATTAGTTTGTTTTTGGAAAGAAAGTAAGGAAGATAGGGAGTGTGGAGTGTTGAACTATATTTAAAATGAAATGATCTCTTTAGTACTAATATGGAATAATTTCTAATTTATATTATAAGTGAAAGAAGTAAGGTACAAAACAGTATATAAAACACACACACATTTACACAACCAGAGAGTATTTGCTTTATAAGATACCTCTAAAAGATACTAAGAAACTGGCAACATTAGTTATCGCCACAGAGGAATATTGGGTGAACAAGGGCCAGAGGTAAAAATTTCATTTTGTACTTTAAAATTTTGTGCCATGTAATGTATTTATTTTAAAAATTAAATAAAGGGTCGGTACAAAAAATAGGTTTGAATTTCCATTTACTCCTGAAGTCCTAATATCTGAAGAATCAATTTACATCCTTGGGAAGTATGAATGGTTTGCAGTTTTTGATAAAAGTATTTCTGATTGTAAATATCTTAATGATATAAAAAGAATTTCTCACACTTTTTCTGGAAGTCTGTTCTCAGAATGACTTCAACTGCTCATACCCTTGTTCCAAAAGGTAAAAGAATGAAATAAAAGGGCAAGGATGAGGAGTTATATTTTTCTCACAAGCTCTGTGCCTAACGCCGAAGGTAACTTGAGTCAGCACTGTCATTGACACTTTAAAGATAGATTCAAAATTTTAATGGCTCTACCCCAATTGTATGATACACTTGAGAATTTGAATAATTTATGAGTAATATGAAAGTGATTCTTTAAGAGCTGCTGTAGGGCACAGGCCTCTCACAAACCAGAGCTCAGGGAATTTAAAATCCCCTAGACACTTCCGGAGTGATTACAGGCTGGGAAAAAATAAGACTCCTTAGGCTGTGTTTCCCCTAAAATTAAACAACATTTACATTTTGTTCTTTTTGTTTCCATTTCTTCTGAGACCAATTTTCTCCCCCTTTATTC
Source organism: Neophocaena asiaeorientalis asiaeorientalis (assembly GCF_003031525.2). Classification (NCBI taxonomy): domain Eukaryota; kingdom Metazoa; phylum Chordata; class Mammalia; order Artiodactyla; family Phocoenidae; genus Neophocaena; species Neophocaena asiaeorientalis. The sequence continues at coordinate 9,695,190 of NW_020185337.1, read as the reverse complement.
TATCCCTGCCATTCTTAAATCTGAAGTCTTCCAAGGTCTTGCATCTATGATAGATTCCTGGTGAGAATGAGGTTAAGCCATGAAATTCTGCTTTGGTTCACCAGTGACCTGTGTGGTACCTTTTTTTCTTAGCCATTTAATACTCCTCTTCTCAATCCTTAATAATCTCAGCAAGTGCCCCCTCAATGCCTTTCAGATGTAGGGAAGTATAACTCATTGTAAGTGATATTCGATTAAACTTTCCAGCTTATGAAGCTTCACATACAGTTCTTCCTTTGGCTGTTTGGGACTGTGCAAACAAAATCACAGAAATAAAATTGGAGGGAAATTTATCACTCAGTACAAAGAAGCCAGAGGAATGAAACATATTTCCAATAGGGAATAAAAGGATAAGAATTACATCCAACTTCTCCTTAGGAATGATGCAAGCAAGAAAAGAATGGAGTGAAATATTTAAAGTGTTGAGAGAAAAAAAACATCAACTTATAATTCTGTACCCTGTATCCTTCAAAAGTGATGGAGAAATAAAACTTTCTCAGACAAACAAAAATTGAGGGAATTTATTGCCACTGGACCTGGCTTGCAAGAAAAATTCTTTAGAGGGAAGGAAAATATTATAGGTCAGAAACTCTGGTCTACATAAAGTAAAGAAGAGCATTAATGAAGAAATAAGTGAAGGTAAAATAAGAACTTTTATTTTTCTTATTCTTAATTGATCTAACAGACAACAGTTTGTTCAAAAGAATAGTATCAACAATGTATTCAATTACGTATGCTTGAGTACATATGTATATATGCACAGGTTTATGAATGCTTATACGTAAGTGAAACAAATGACAGCAATGATACAAGGGACAGAAAAGAGGAATTAGGATTATTTTGTTATCATAATGTACTCACACTACCTGTCAAGTGGTATAGAATTATTTGAAAGTGAACCTGGATTAGCTGTAAATGTATACTGCAAACTCTAGGCCAACAATAAAAAAAAGTAATAAAAAAGAAATATAACTTACTTCCTAAGAAAAAAGAGAAAATGGAATCATGTAAAATACTCAGTTGAAAGCACAAAAGGCAGTGCAAGTTGAATACACTGAGGTCTAGAGAAGGAGCAAAATGGTTTGCTCAGGAATTCACAGGGAGATGTTGAGCCAGGGCTAGAACCAAATGTTGCCTCCAGTTCAGTGACTTTCAGATGTAAATAAATTCTCAGCCTCATTATATATCTCTCCCCAGTTCTATTGCATTCTTCTCAAAGGAAACATAAACTACCTGGCTAGTTCTTTTGATCTTGGTTGCCTATGAATTACCTATTTTCATAAATTTGGTCATTTAAGTCTCTGTGGATTAATGCAGCCACTGATATATTGGAAAGTCTATAAACAAAGACAACTACTACCATAACCTATGATTCTAGTTGGTGAAAAGTTGGCTTTATTTATGCTTTACCAGACATCAGCCACGATTTCTAGTCCTTGCTGGAAGGTAGGGAGGGGTACCATCATTATTTTACCTTGAAGTGAGCATGGCATCCAAAACTTAATAAACCTTCACATGCATGTGAACAGTTTTTAACCTCAGTGATATCTGAATATTGATTTAGGTCAGCTGCCCTAGAAGATGACAACAGAGCAAGGTGTGACAGTGATTCAGTACTGATGGGCTCCCAAGAGAAACATGGGAAGGAACAAGGGATGTGCGGCAACAAGCAAGGGCACAACTTCAGACGAAGACTCAACCTCAGCCTCATCCTGTAGGGGAGCTCTGGGGTCTAAATTCTACCTTGGGGTTGTTCCCAACTTGAGGCAAGTTTGCTGAGCTTTCACGACCAGTGCCAGACCATCTTTGGTAAGAGCCATCCTTGAGGACATGCCAACCCCATGGATGCTGGCAGGCACCATGGTACTAGTAGCCCTAGGGCAGTCCTCCAGAGAGAGTCACAGGGGCCAGCCTCTAAGGCCAAGCATGCTGAAAGAAGGGGATGGACACGCAGAAAGAGACAGAGGGATCTGAGGCGACCCGCTGGGGTACCGCCAGCCTCGGCTTCACATATTACTACACTACTCTTCCTAAATAGAAAGGATAAAAATATGATTAATCCCTGACACCTATTATCCAAAACCAAACGTTTCCTTGGGAACAAAGGTGTTGATGATATTTGCTTTTAATTTAGGACAAAGGCTCAATACTGTCACCAGCAAAGCCCGTTAACAATTCCCAGGGAACAAAAAAAAAATAGAATTTGGGTAATAAAATAAAGCCTAACCTTTTTTTTTTCCTCTGTGCTTCGTCTAGTTTCATTTGCTCAGAGGGGGCCATGTGAAGAGACTTCGCACCCGGCACTTAAGACCAGAGCTCCTAGTGTGAAAGAGATGCGCCCGACACGGCAGCTCGGGGCCACAGGCAGCAGTGCCACTCTTGACGCTGCAATCCAAGATGGTGGCCGCGGGCTGCGTGCACAGACGCTGCACCCCTCCCTGCAATCTGGAGTGGGACAGCGCACTGCCTACCCCGCTAGAGCTCCACCCCGTTCCTTCTGAACTCTGCCCCCCCACACTCGAGACCCCTAAAAAGCAGTCCCGCCCATGACCTTTCCAGGAGAGCCTGTGCTCTAGAGCCCGAGCTCGCACCTCCCATTTTTTGCTCAGAGAATAAAGCTTTCCTTTGCTTCTGAACTTGGTGTTGTTCCATTGACTCAAGCTACACTCGGCAGAAACACCCTTGTTGGAGTCTGACCCGAAAGGGTGGGTAACAATACCACCACATACAAATATTTTTTCTAGAATGCATACATATATTTCTAGAATAAATATTATACATGTATTTTTTTTAAAGGCATTTGCATAAGTAAAACATAACTCTTATTCACAATCATATTATTTCCTGTCCCCAAAATTTTCCCTGGAGATTCATTTCTCTCCCTTTCTATGTAGTCAACTCACTCAGGGTCCTGTTGACTTTATTAGAATTAGAGCACGCTGGGGCTCTTACTTTACATACCTTCCAATTTATGAAAAATAAATGGATAAGATGATCCATTTTCTCCTTTATCACGCAAAAAGCCATGTGAAAATCATACATTCACTTGGAGCACAGACACACAGATTAAATAAAAGGATGACTTTATTTTGTCTGAACTAAAAATCACATAAATCCAATGTAACAGTCCTCATCATGTGCTCATCAGAAGCTGTTGGCAGTTACACCTGCTCGAAGAGCAAAATATGCAAACAAATAGTTACTTAAGGAATTCAGTTATTTTGTTAGACCAATTATCTCCGAATATAAGCCCTATGAGTGAAAACCAATACAGGGGATTCTTTGTTGGTGGAAAAGACTGAGAACACCTTTGCCCCTCTCCTACTCATCTCTTGGGTGGTTTAAGTATCTAAGACCAATGATTAATTTACCAGTAATACTGGTCTCTGGATAAAAATGTAAGCAAAATCTCCCGTGGGCTTATTCTGGTGCTAACCATTCAACACCTTAATATTCAGAGGTGAATGGCAGGCCTGTTCGTCTTATTAAACATATCTGACCAGGTATTTTTCTCTTTGAATCTGGGAGTTTAGCCTTCAGCCTAGGAACACTCTCAACAACCTAGATATCCAATTATGAACAATTAGTTATGTAATTTCCAAAATATTCCAAACTTGGTCTCAAGCTGTTGCCAGCTAAAGAACATCGCTCGCCATCTGGCTCTACAAGGATTGAGTCGTTAGCCACTGCAGTCGCTGACCTTTAACACCCCCTGAAAGGAGTTCAGGGAAGAGATCAGGAATGAGACCCTCAGTGCTCTGGGAAAACTGGCAAGACAGGCCTTCAAATAGTTAGATATTTTCAGAAGAGAATTTTTATGAACCCAAACTCCCACACATAGAAAAGCACTAAAATCATTAACTAAGACACCTGTTCCTCGTGACTAGCAGCAACTTTCCGCTGAGATGTGTGCTTGAGTGCATATATTCCCGTCACCAAAATCACATATATAATGACTTCCCCCTACCTCTTCAGAGCGGTTCCTCAGAGCTACCTGAGAGGCTGTATCTGGGGCTGTAGTCCTCAGCAAGTCCCCAGATAAAACTGAAACTCATAGATCTGACATTGTGCCTTTTTATCTCAGTTGACTTTACTGAGGGAAAATTGTGTGGTTTCACACACACAGACACACACACAAAGATATGTCTATGTATAGGTGAAAATACACTTAGCCAGAAAACTGGTTCAGGTACAGGAAAAAATACATCTTCTTCTTATACGGGTTAGGTAATTGATCTTAACAACCACATTCCATATTAAGACATTTTATTACATAAAATGGAAATACAGTAATCTCGGGATCAGAGAAAAGACAGTCTTTGCAGATTCTATGATTTCCTCAAACACCCTCTGAGTAGCATCACTGGGATCTAACATTTGGATTTTATGACCCAAACAAAATTATCCCTTTAAGTTCCAAAATTAACCTAACTCTTTTGCCAGATATTTATGACTAGTGTTTTGTATTCATTAAACCCAAATGTCACAATGTATTTTTAATAAATAGATATAAATAATCTAATCCTTAAAATATCCAGGCTCTTCTTCTGTGTCCTCAGGGAGCTTATACAACTTCTGTCATTTTAAAATGTGGACAAGACAAGGCTGTCAAGTATCTACATTTTCATTTTCCATTCTCTAATTTTTTTCAATTGTTTCATTAACTCACTTCTGTTCCCCAAATCAAAAATATCACATTTAGTCAAAATGCCCCCATTTGTTACCTAAAACCTAATTTTCCTTCTTTGATGGAAAAAAAGAATTCCATTGATTGTTACTCCATCTACTTTTGGAGAATTCTCAAAGGTTTAGCTCTTTCATTTCTGACCACCATCCTTACCGTCATCCAAATAACAAGCATTCAGTCAACTTCTCTCTCTCTTCCCACACCCCTACCACACACACAAAGACACACACACACAAAGACACACACACACAAAGACACACACACACACACACACACAGGTGCTAGAAAAGAAATCTACTTCTCTGTTTGCTCTTGCAAAGACAGGACTAAGGTAATAGAAGTGTTGGTTATTAGAGGAAGACTTAGGTAGAGAATAGGATGATGTGATGAAGAAATAGTCTGGAATCATATGTGAATTTTGAAAAGATAGTATGATAGGAAAATAAATAATAAGTAATTAATATCACCTACCCTGTGCCTTACACTGGGCTATTTCCCATAGTAGATACAACAATAATATAGTCACATACCTAGATATCCTGCAGCTTGCTATCTACTAAAGGAAATAAGTAATAACACCTAAAATTATTAGAGAATGTTTTAGTGCTAACTAAAAGTCTGAACAGAATTCATAGATTCAGTGGTTTGCCATGGATCAGGAAAGGTTTTATGATTGCAAAGGGGATTGAATTTAGTCTTCAAAGAAGTAATATTTTGATGGGTAGAAGAATGGAGAAAGCCATTCCTGGCAAAGAATACATCATAAGCAAAGTCTGGGGACGAGGAGTGAAGGAAACATGCTGGGTAGGGAGAGGGAGATGGAAAGGAGGAGAATGAACCAACAGAAACAGAGAGTACATTCTAGAATATAAGGTTGTACGGTTCAGATAAGAGGATACTGCACCCCATAACTGCCTGCCTATCCACCTTAAATTGGAATTAGAGTATCTTTATTTAAAACTACAGATTGATATTTTATTTCCTAATTGTTCTTTGATCGAATGGCCAACCTCCAGGACAGTCTGAAATTGCCAATTGCTCACAGAGAAAGATAGAGAAAAAAATATGTTAATTAAGTCAGTCCTCGTTTCAAAATAGAATTTTTCAAAATGCAGAATCTATTTAAAACTACAAACATGAAGCAATCATTCTTCTCACTTTACTCAAAGGACAATGGCCATCCTGCGTGAGAAAAGACACAAGTATGCCAGCATAATAATTGTGGAGGTCACAAACACCACTACTTCTTCAGAGAGTTAAGAACCCACTCCTGGGCTGAACTGTATTCTATAGAGCACAAATCAAATTATAAGATTCACGTACGGCAAGCTGGATGCCTCTCATCCCTGGGGGAAACCAGAGATAGACTCAATTGCATAATTCCAAAGGCCTGCCTATATGAACCTATTAAAAATAGAGCTCCATCCTTTGCCCTCTGACTACAAATTCAATTTCTGTCTCCCCACTTCAGCATTAGTCTCTTTGCCCCCTCCAAAAGTGTGAAGCAAAGAAGTTATTCCCACTGTGCATACCTTTCTGGAGCTGATCCAGGGACAAGATGACATTTGCTCTGTATTAGTCTCCAGGTTATTGACAATGACTTCTCTATCTTGTGTGAGCTTGAATAAAACCACCACACATGAAATACTGATGCTAATGACAACTATTGAGACACCTGGCATTTACTCTCCAGTCCTTTGACATTCATGTTTCTACTTTGTTATTCTTGGTTCACACTCAAAGCCAGATTTTCTTCATGGCACCCTACCTGGCAGGAGAACCCTGTGTGACCTGTTAGGGTGACCCTGTGTTCTGAAGAAATGTTTGCAGGGAGTTGAATCAAAGTAAGAGATAAAATATGATCCTTGAAAAACCTGCCTCCATTGGAGCCAGGGTTGTTCCCTGCAGGAACCTTCAGTAGAAAGGATCCCACTCAGATGGGTTCTGTGCTACGTGGTGTTTATGTATGCCACCTCCTGGAATGCACAAAATGCACGATCTGAGATTTAACATGACATCATCCCAGTTCCAAAAAACACATGAAATCTGACAAACTTGTAATACGATCAGAATAAACAGCACCCACCTTTGCTGCTTTTACAACTATTTAAATTTCAAAGATGTCTTTTTTTTTTTCCCTTAGTAGGGGTATGATTTTTTTAACGTGCTGGTTCTATAAAGTTTTGTAGAAATAGTGCCTGGATTATGACCAGGGTAGAATTAAAATATATGTAAAAAACCATGGTTTTGTGAACTAAATCAGAGAGAAAAGGACTTCACTAGTGAGCTAAATAACAGGAGGAACTAAATGTAGTAATGATAGCAAAGAAAAACATACAAAATATACAGTAGAATTATCACTTCATGAATACTTTTTTTCTTATTGATATGCTTTTCAAGGAATGCTGCAGTCAGTAATAAATGATTGGAGAAAACATTTCACTGAAATTTATTTAAATTGCAAGCAAAGAGAAGTAGACGATAATAATTTTTTTTAATATCAGAATTTGTGCAGTTTAGTTTGTCTCCCTCCCCCACCATTAGCAGCCTTTTCCATCTCTCCCTGTCCTGGTTTTGCCCTTGGGGGCTAGCCTCTGGGGAATGCATCACCAGGCTTCTTGCTTCTGGTGGGGCTCATCCTTTGAGGAGCACAGTGCTAGAAGGCTAGAGAGAACAGTCAGGATATTTCTTCCCCGACTCCTCTCTGTTTTGAGGCTGCACCTCTGGCAGTAGTTGCATCCTTCATACACATCAGTTATAGCCCCTACCTGGCGGCCTGGCCTCCAGAGTCCCAGCACGCCTCAGTCTCTGGCAAATATGTTTTCACCTCTTCCCTTCAAACTTTGGGTTGGTAGAAGTTTCCCACTATTGCTAGTACCTGGGTACCTCATACCATTTGCTTGCTCAAACTCTGAAAGTAGTCCTCTCACTGCAGTCTCTTTATGTGAACCATGTGGGGCAAATTCTGTACCCTGCCTGAAACTTGACTAATAAGCCACCAGGGAAGGTCAGAGCTTGAAGACATTCTGGGAAGGGAATCCAATGTCTTCAATTTAAGAACAAGGGACCCTAGGTTCTGTGAAGTAAAATGGCCCAAGTTCTCACAACTAGCAACTAATCAAGCTGAATGAACTAGACCTACCCTTGAGGTCTCTGGATGAGAGGTCCAACTCACAGCTCCTTCCAGAGTTCCAGATCAGTCTCAGTGTTATTAGCTTATAAAAGGGAGAGGAAAGTAAAGTATGTAAATTAGATTTTAATGCAAATTTTATGTGTAACTTAATTTTGTATGTATCAATATGTACCAGGAAGGACTTTGATATATATATGAAATCAGAAAGAAGGTTACTCATGACACAGAGCAAACGGTTTCCTTTTTGCCTTCATACCTTTTGTGGTAATGTTATATTTCAGCATTCTAATTTTTCTACTGCAAGTATAACACATTTTTAAACGACTTCAATACCTAAACTACCACAGATACTAATTTACTGATATGTCTAGTAAAATGTTTGGAAATGTAGTGATATGCCTTGTGAATATAACTGAAGGGAATGGGGAGGAAGAATTTTTCTCAAATGGACTCAAGAGGGAACTGAGGCAAAGCAATCTACTGATTCAGTGCAATCCCTATCAAATTACCCATGGCATTTTTCACAGAATTAGAACAAAAAATTTTACAATTTGTATGGAAACAAAAAAGACCCCAAATAGCCAAGGCAATCTTGAGAAAACAAAACGGAGGTGGAGGAATCAGGCTCCTTGAATTCAGACTATACCGCAAAGCTACAGTAATCAAGATGTATGGCACTGGCACAAAAAAAGAAATATAAATCAATGGAAAAGGATAGAAAGCCCAGAGATAAACTGACACACCGGTGGTCACCTAATCTATGACAAAGGAGGCAAGAATATACAATGGAGAAAAGACAGTCTCTTCCATAAGTGGTGCTGGGAACACTCGACAGCCACATGTAAAAGAATGAACTTAGAACACTCCCTAACACCATACAAAAAAATAATCTCAAAATGGATTAAAGACCTAAATGTAAGACTGGACACTACAAAACCCTTAGAGGAAAACATAGGAAGCACAATGCTTGACATAAATCACAGCAAGATCTTTTTTGACCCACCTGCAAGAGTAATGGAAATAAAAACAAAAATAAACAAATGAGACCTCGTGAAACTTAAAAGCTTTTGAACAGCAAAGAAAACCATAAACGAGATGAAAAGACAACCCTCAGAATGGGAGAAAATATTTGCAAACAAAGCAACTGACAAGAGATTAATCTCCAAATTATACAAACAGCTCATGCAGCTCAATATCAAAAAACAAACAACCTAATCCAAAAATGGGTGGAAGACCTAAATAGACATTTCTCCAAAGAAGACATACAGAGGGCCAACAAACACATAAAAATATGCTCAACATCACTAATTATTAGAGAAATGCAGACCAAAATTACAATGAGGTATCACCTCACACCGGTCAGAATGGCCATCACAAAAAATCTACAAACAATAAATGCTGGAGAGGGTGTGGGGAAAAGGGAACCCTCTTGCATTGTTGGTGGGAATGTAAATTGATACAGCCACTATGGAGAGCAGTATGGAGGTTCCTTAGAAAACTAAAAATAGAACTACCATATGACCCAGCAAACCCACTACTGGGCATATACCCTGAGAAAACCATAATTCAAAAAAACACATGCACCACAATGTTCATTGCAGCACTGTTTACAATATCCAGGATATGGAAGCAACCTAACTGTCCAGTGAGAGACAAATGGATAAAGAAGATGTGGTATATACATACAATGGAATATTACTCAGCCATAAAAAGGAAGAGGGAAGACCTTCAAGATGGTGGAGGAGACTTATTTGTAGTGAGGTCGATGGACCTAGAGGCTGTCATACAGAAGGAAGTAAGCCAGAAATAGAAAAACAAATACCGTATGCTAATAAATATATATGGAATCTTAAAAAAAAAAAAAAAAAGGTTCTGAAGAACTTAGGGGCAGGACAGGAATAAAGTCTCAGACGTAGAAAAAGGACTTGAGGACACAGGGAGGTGGAAGGGTAAGTTGGGACGAAGTGAGAGAGTGGCATGGACATATATAAACTACCAAATGTAAAACAAATAGCCAGTGGGAAGCAGCCACACACCACAGGGAGATCAGCTCAGTGATTTATGACCACCTAGAGGGGTGGGATAGGGAGGGTGGGAGGGAAATGCAAGAGGGAGGAGAAATGGGGATATATGTATATGTAGAGCTGGTTCACTTTGTTATAAAGCAGAAACTAACACACCATTGTAAAACAATTATACTCCAATAAAGACGTTAAAAAAAAAAAAAGATGGCAGAGGAGTAAGACATGGAGATCACCTTCCTCCCCACAAATACATCAAAAACACATCTACATGTGGACATCTCCTACAGAACACCTACTGAAAAGTGGCAGAAGACCTCAGACTTTCCAAAAGGCAAGGAACCCTTCACGTACCTGGCCGTGTGGCTGACAGGGTTTGGTGCTCTGACTGGGTGTCAGGCCTGAGCCTCTGAGGTGGGAGAGCTGAGGTCAGGACACTGGACCACCAGAGAACTCTCGGCCCCACATAATATAAACAGGCAAGAGATCTCCCAGAGGTCTCTATCTCAATGCTAAGACCCAGCTCCACTAAACAACCAGCAAGCTCCATTGCCGGACACTGCATGATAAAAAACTAGCAAAAGAGGGACAAACCCCGCCCATTAGCTGAGAGGCTGCCTAAAGTCACACTAAGTTCACAGACACCCCAAAACACACAACCGGATGTGGTCCAGCCCAGCAGAAAGACAAGATCCAGCCTCATCCACCAGAACCCAGGCACCAGCCCCTCCACCAGGAAGCCTACACAACCCACTGAACCAAGCTTACCAACTGGGGGCAGACACCAAAAACAACAGGAGCTACGAACCTACAGTCTGCAAAAAGGAGACCCAAAACACAGTAAGTTAAGCAAAATGAGAAGACAGAGAAATATGCAGCAGATGAAGGAGAAAGGTAAGGTAAAACCCACCAGAACAAACAATTGAAGAGGAAGTAGACAGTCTACCAAAAAAATAATTCAGAGTAATGATAGTAAAGATCATCCAAAATCTTGGAAATAGAAAGTAGAAAATAAAAGAAAGGTTTAACAAGGACGTAGAAGAACTAAAGAGCAAACATACAATGATGAACAACACAACAAATGAAATTAAAAATTCTCTAGAAGGAATCAATAGCAAAATAAGTTAGGCAAAAGAATGGATAAGTGACCCGGAATATAAAATAGTGGAAATAACTACCACAGAGAACAATAAAGAAAAAAGAATGAAAAGAATTGAGAACAATCTCAGAGACCTCTGGGACAACATTAAACGCATCAACATTCGAATTATAGGGGTCCCAGAAAAAGAGAAAAAGAAAGGGACTGAGAAAATATTTGAAGAGATTATAGTTGAAAACTTCCCTAATATGGGAAAGGAAATAGTCAAATCCAGGAAGCGCAGAGAGTCCCATACAGGATAAATTCAAGAAGAAATATTCCAAGACATATATTAATCAAACTATCAAAAATTAAAACAAGGAAAAAATATTAAAAGCGGCAAGGGAAAAGCAACAAATAATATACAAGGGAATCCCAGCTGACCTTTCAGCAGAAACTCTGCAAGCCAGAAAGGAGTGGCATGACATATTTAAAGTGATGAAAGGGAAAAACCTACAAACAAGATTACTCTACCCAGCAAGGATCTCATTCAGATTCGATGGAGAGATTAAAACCTTTACAGACAAGCATAATCTAAGAGAATTCATCACCACCAAACCAGCTTCACAACAAATGCTAAAGGAACTTCTCTAGGCAGGAAACACAGAGAAGGAAAAGATCTACAATAACAAAGCAAAAAAATTTAAGAAAATGGTAATAGGAAAATACATATCAATAATTACATCAAATGTAAATGGTTTAAATGCTCCAACCAAAAAACATAGACTGGCTGAATGGATACAAAAACAAGACCCACATATACGCTGTCTACAAGAGACCCACTTCAGACCAAGGGACACATACAGAATGAAAGTGATGGGATGGAAAAAGATATTCCATGAAAATAGAAATCAAAAGAAATCTGGAGTAGCAATTCTCCTATCAGACAAAATAGACTTTAAAATAAAGACTATTACAAGAGACAAAGAAGGACACTACATTGATCAAGGGATCAATCCAAGAAGATATAACAATTGTAAATATTTATGCACCCAACATAGGAGCACCTCAATACATAAGGCAACTGCTAAGAACCATAAAAGGGGAAATCAACAGTAACACAATCATAGTAGGGGACTTTAACACCCTACTTTCACCAAATGGACAGATCATCCAAAATGAAAATAAATGAGGAAACACAAGATTTAAATGATACATTAAGCAAGATGGACTTAATTGATGTTTATAGGGCATTCCATCCAAAAACAGCAGAATACACTTTCTTCTCAAGTGCTCATGGAACATTCTCCAGGATAGATCATATCTTGGGTCTGGTAAATTTAAGAAAATTTAAATCATATCAAGTATCTTTTCTGATTACAACATTATGAGACTAGGTCAACTACAGGAAAAAATCTGTAAAAAATACAAACACATGGAGGCTAAACAATACACTACTAAATAACCAAGAGATCACTGAGGAAATCGAAGAGGAAATCAAAAAATACCTACAAACAAATGACAATGAAAACACAACCACCCCAAAACTATGGGGTGCAGCAAAAGCAGTTCTAAGAGGGAAGTTTATAGCAATACAAACCTACCTCAAGAAATATGAAAAATCTCATATAAACAACCTAAACTTACACCTAAAGAAAACAGAGAAAGAAGAACAAAGAAAACCCAAAAGTTAGCAGAAGGAAAGAAATCATAAAGATCAGACCAGAAATAAATGAAAAAGAAATGAAGGAAACTATAGCAAAGATCAATAAAACTAAAAGCTGGTTCTATGAGAAGATAAAACTGATAAACCATTAGCCAGACTCACCAAGAAAAAAAGGGAGAAGACTCAAATCAATAGAATTAGAAATGAAAAAGAAGTAACAGCTGACACTGCAGAAATACAAAGGATCGTGAGATTACTACAAGCAACTCTATGCCAACAAAGTGGACAACCTGGAAGAAATGGACAAATTCTTAGAAAAGCATAACCTTCTGAGACTAAACCAGGAGGAAACAGAAAATATAAGCAGAGCAATCACAAGCACTGAAATTGAAACTGTAATTAAAAATCTTCCAACAAATAAAAGCCCAGGACCAGATGGATTCCCAGGCGAATTCTATCAAACATTTAGAGAAGAGCCAACACTATCCATCTCAAATTCTTCCAAAATATAGCAGAGGGAGGAACACTCCCAAACTCATTCTGTGAGGCCACCACCATCACCCTGATACCAAAACTAGACAAAGTTCTTACAAAAAAGGAAAACTACAGGCCAATATCCCTGATGAACACAGATGCAAAAATCCTCAACAAAATACTAGCAAACAGAATCCAACAGCACATTAAAAGGATCATACTCCATGGTCAAGTGGGGTTTATCCAAGGAATGCAAGGATTCTTCAATATCCGCAAATCAACAAATGTGATACACCATATTAACAAACGGAAGGATAAAAACCATATGATGATCCCAATAGTTGCAGAAAAAGCTTTCAACAAAATTCAACACCCATTTATGATAAAAACTCTCCAGAAAGTAGGCATAGAGAGAACCTACATCAACATAATAAAGCCATATATTACAACCCCACAGCCAACTTCATTCTGAATGGTGAAAAACTGAAACCATATCCACTAAGATCAGGAAGGAGACAAGGTTGCCCACTCTCATCACTATTATTCAACATAGTTTTGGAAATTTTAGCCACAGCAATCAGAGAAAGAAAGAAATAAAAAGAATCCAAATCAGAAAGAAAAAGTAAAAGTGTCACTGAAGAAGATATGATAGCATACATAGAGAATACTAAAGATGCCACCAGGAAACTAATAGAGCTAATCAATGAATTTGGTAAAGTAGCAGGATACAAAATTAATGCACAGATATCTCTTGCATTCCTATACTCTAACGATGAAAAATCTGAAAGAGAAATTAAGGAAACACTCCCATTTACCATTGCAACAAAAAGAATAAAATACCTAGGAATAAACCTACCTAAGGAGACAAAACACCTGTATGCAGAAAACGATAAGACACTGATGAAAGAAATTAAAGATGATACAAACAGATGTAGAGTTATACCATGTTCTTGGATTGGAGGAATCAATATTGTGAAAATGACTATACTACACAAAGCAATCTACAGATTCAATGCAGTCCCTATCAAACTACCAATGGCATTTTTCACAGAACTAGAACAAAAAATTTCACAATTTGTATGGAAACACAAAAAACCCTGAAGAGCCAAAACAATATTGAGAAAGAAAAACAGAGCTGGAGGAATCAGGCTTCCAGACTTCAGACTATACTACAGAGCTACAGTAATCAAAACAGTATGGTGCTGGCACAAAAACAGAAATATAGATCAATGGAACAGGATAGAAAGCCCAGAGATAAACCCATGCACATATGGTCACCTTATTTTATGAGGTATCACCTCACACCTGTTAGAATGGGTATCATCAGAAAATCTACAAACAACACATGCTGAAGAGGGTGTGGAGAAAAGGGAACCCTCTTGCACTGTTGGTGGGAATGTAAATTGATACAGCCACTATGGAGAACAGTATGGAGGTTCCTTAGAAAAGTAAAAATAAAACTCAATATGACCCAACAATCCTACTCCTGGGCATACACCCTGAGAAAACCATAATTCAAAAAAGTCACGTACCACAATGTTCATTGCAGCACTATTTACAATAGCCAGGACATGAAAGCAACCTAAGTGTCCACTGACAGATGAATGGATAAAGAAGATGTGG
>NW_020185337.1:9680068-9680423 GCF_003031525.2 Neophocaena asiaeorientalis asiaeorientalis | reverse complement strand
AGTTCTCAGCCATAAAAAGGAACGAAATTGAGTTATTTGTAGTGAGGTGGATGGACCTAGAGTCTGTCACACAGAGTGAAGTAAGTCAGAAAGAGAAAAATATTGTATATTAATGCATATATATGGAATTTAGAAAAATGGTACAAATGAACCTATTTGCAGGGCAGGAATAGAGACGCAGACCCTGGAGAATGGTTGTGTGGACACAGTGGTGTGATAGAGAGGTGGGATGAATTGAGAGATTGGGATTGACATATATACACTACCATGTGTTAAATAGATAGCTAGTGGGAACCTGCTGTATAGCACAGGGAGCTCAGCTCAGTGCTCTGTGGTGACCTAGACAGGTGGGATG
>NW_020185337.1:9566934-9679907 GCF_003031525.2 Neophocaena asiaeorientalis asiaeorientalis | reverse complement strand
AAAAAGACAAGAGGGAGAGTCAGACCATATAGTTCTTAGCTGCTAATGGACTGCAATTGGTCATAAATGATACTTAGGCTCAAAGATGGCTTTGGATTGGACATTATCTGTCTTGACCTTAAAAAATTCTTGGATAAGAGTGACATGAAGTAAACCAAGTTTCTTCCTATGGATTGTGGAGCAAACACAAAGTTGCTAACACTTATCAGAAAAATAAAGTGATCTTTGTTTTATATACATCGCCTTTTAAACAAAAATAAAAGAGTGACTCAGGGCAGTCTTCAGGCCTGAGGTCTAGCCTCAGCCCCATCACTGGCTCCATAGCTTCTTTCTCTGGGTATCAGTTTATATGTCTCCAAACAAAGGAAGGGCTCAGATGATTTATATTCTCTTTCATCTCCACTATTCAATAATTCTACAAAAGAGAAAATTAAATCAAGAATGCCTCCTCCAGTTCCATCATTAATAAAATACAGAGAAAACTTTTCAAATAATTTTGACTTGCCTTTTACATATTTTTTTTTAATTTTACAAATACAAATGAAAGGATAAAATGTAATTACTATTTCCTCACTAATGCTGGATTTCCTGGGAAATAAAATGTTGAAAATGTAGTTCTTTTGTCTCCTAGCTAGTCTAATAAGTATATAATTGTAGAGAAATTTTTCTTAATGCTTTTAGGTAATCAACTACTTTCAGGATCTTCTAAGCACTGTCTACAATTTCAAGGTTCTACAAATTAAGGCATCCGTGTACTTCTGTTAAAAATTCCTTTTTTCAATATGCAAATAATTATACATTTTATGATCAAATTTCCATTTCTAATCTTTCCCCAATAGTCTTTTATAAGTGTTAAATAAATTGTTGATAATTGTGTGAAAATAGTGGTTAAAACCCAGTTTTATTACTGCCTACCTGAGTGAGCTTGACAAGTTACTTCATTCCTTGTGTCTTGGTTTCCTCACGTTTAAAACAGAATAGGGGGGCTTCCCTGGTGGCGCAGTGGTTGAGAGTCTGCCTGCCGAGGCAGGGGACACGGGTTCGTGCCCCGATGCGGGATGATCCTACATGCCGCGGAGTGGCTGGGCCCGTGAGCCATGGCCGCTGAGCCTGCGCGTCCAGAGCCTGTGCTCCGCAACGGGAGAGGCCACGACAGTGAGAGCCCGGCATACAGCAAAAAAAAAAAAACACACACACACAAAAAAACCAGAATGGGGAATTCCCCAGCGGTCCAGTGATTAAGACTCTGAGCTTCCAATGCCAACGCCAGGGGCCTGGGTTCAATCCCTGGTTAGGGAACTAGGATACTTCAAGCTGTACAGTGAAGCCAAAAAAAAAAGCAGAATGAACATTTTGCTATTATGAAGAAAAATTAGATAATATAAGGAAAACTGCTCTGAATACAGTAAAGGGTTTATCTAAGGTAGTTACTGGTTTTTTTGTTTCGTTTTGTTTTTTGCGGTACGCGGGCCTCTCACGGTTGTGGCCTCTCCCCTTGCGGAGCACAGGCTCCGGACGCGCAGGCTCAGCGGCCATGGCTCATGGGCCCAGCCGCTCTGCGGCATGTGGGATCTTCCCGGACCGGGGCACGAACCCGTGTCCCCTGCCTCAGCAGGCGGACTCTCAACCACTGTGCCACCAGGGAAGCCCTTTTGTTTTGTTTTTTAAGCACCTAACACAGTGCCTGACCAAGTTAGGTAGTCAATAAATATTTGACAATGAATAGATGGTTGAATGAATAAATGATAGCCATTGCCCTTTGGATTCTCTGTTGAGATTTAGATTGGTGCTACAAGAGCCCAAATTTATCAATCTAGATCTTCCACTTGGAGGTTGTTCATTATCTTAGTTAGCTATGTGTTGACGACCATTATGTTAAAGATGCTAATGGATGTGTAGTACTACAAATCAGTATTTTAAATACCGAAGTAGTTATAGCTTGAATTTTGGGGGCTAATAATCAATAATAATTTAATGTGTCATTATGAGAACACCTAGCGGAGACACACAATAACCTCTCAGTAAAAGCACTTTCCCTTCTTCTTTCTTTTCTTCTCTTCCCTAAAGAAGTCCACATTTTAGTAAATGCACCAGTCAGTATAGTCTAACCTATACTGTGGTTGAAAAAAAAATCTCCAAAATTTCAGTGTGTTAAAACAACGAAGCTTTATTTCTTACTCATGATACGTGTCTGTTACTGGTCTCTAGGAGCTCTGCTCCTTGCGGTCATTCATGGGCCCAGGCTGATAGCACAGGTATCATCTCAAACATGTCCAGTTGCTGTACCAGAGGGATACCGTTCTGGAGGGTCTCATATTGGCCACTAGATGCACAAGCCTGGAAGTGACATACCTCTCATCTGCTCACAACTCATTGGCCAGAACTAGTTATGTGGCCCTATCCAATGACAAGGGCCTAGAAAGCACAATCCTACCACATCCCCAGAATGCAGAGAACCAGAAATACTTGGGAAGCTGCACTAATGACTTCCATAGAGACATAATGATTGTTTGGAACAACATAACCTACCCTTAATTCATTTAATCACTCAAAAATACTGCTTCAAGCCAAGGAAAATTTTCCCCATGTTTATTCTAAGGAGAAAGAAGCAAGAGATTGGGGAGAGAGATGATAAGGAAAAATGGGGAAAGAGGAAGATAAAAAACGTCAGGAAGAAAGCAGGGAGGTAGAAAAAGAGCAAATCAAAGAAAATATAACTATTCCAGAATATTCATCATCAGTGAAAGGTTATGTGCGGCTCTAGCATTTTTAGAGACTCCAACTTCTCTTGAAATTTCCAGAATTACTAAATATTTTAGATTTTCTATTTATAGCTTCCTAATCAAAGAGCAAAAATTAATATTTGAACATATGACCATTTTCAGAGTGATTTCAGTGAAATCATACTGTAGGATAGTTATTATTATCCCTATTGATAAATACCAAACCTGAGGCTCTAAGAGGTTTAATGAGAAGCTACTCCACTAGTGAAGAATGTAGTGATGAGGTGGGTCATGGAGTGGCGGAGTGCAGAAGGGTGAAGGGAGGGAAGTAGAGTGAAAAGAAATAATAAAAGAGACAATATGGTCCCCCCCAAAATGATCCAAGAAAGAGAAAGCCCTGACTCATAAGTTGGTATCATAAAGCAGCAGAGAGGTTTCAGTTTGTGAGTTCTCTGGCCTTTTTTAGGAATGGCCTTTTACACTTTGGATGACATTCTAGATGGTTTCAAAGCCATAACAGCAATCAGAGCAAGTGGTTAAAGATGGTGAAGCAGGAATCGAATTTTCCCAGAATCTGCTCAGAATCCAGGGCACAGGAAAGGAAGCTGTGGTGAAGCCACCTGTGCCAGCACCCTGCCCGGGGAGACCCGGGAGCCAGGATGTTGAAGAAGGACTTCAACCTGCAACCTTGATCACTGCCAAGGAGCAGCAAATGGCAGCTGCCTGACATGGATGCCCATTAGCCTGGGACATCTACTCACAAAGAACAGCCCAGCAGTGTTCATCATTACTCCCTAGATTCAGCTAATCTGCGCAACCCCAGGAAGCCCCCAAATCAAGAAAAACAATATTACATCAGGTTCAGTACAGTTTGCCCAGTGCTTAGAAGGTTCTTTATCCCCTGATATATGTTTTCTAAATCTGTATTTTATTTTTGTATCTTTACTTTTCCTGAAAAGATTTCTTTACAATCCTTAAATATTTAAGTACTTGAAGAAAAATATTATTTTGGAGGTGAGAGTTCCATTTTTTTTGCTGGAAGAAAACTTATTCCTGGGAAGAAGTTTTTGGCTGCTGGTCCCTTGACAAACATCTGAAGAGCCAATGACTGCATGTAATTTTAAAAGTTGAAAAACGAATGATGATTTGATGGGTTCATTAACCTCATATCATTGTCAGTTCGTTCTCACAGAACTCTGGGAGCAGGTGGAGAGCAGGAAAAGAGTTTTCTGGGAGTCTACCCCAGGGAACGTCTCTGAATGTTTTCCCTTGGACTGCGTTACTAATTCAACCCTGGGCAGAGCACCAAAATGCTGGCAGAGCCCAGGGAAAGGGGCTCCTCCTCTGTCTCTCCTCCTGACTCCACCCCCCCAACCCCCGGCTGTTGCTTCTGCTGAGGGCCCTGCTCAGGATGGCAAAGCCTGCGCGTGGTTGTCAGAGAATCACACTTCTCCCACCCACCTAGGGCACTGCTCACAGGCCTGCCATATGCTGCTGGATCCAGGAAAGATTCTCTGCCTAGAATTTTGAAATAAAAATTCTCTGAAAATTCCATTGTCAAATGTTCACGGAGCCAATCACCTTGAGGGTGAGGTTTTCAAAATGTTCTGCTCACTCCCCAGCACAGTGTACAAGAAAAGGAGTGGATGGGTGGACATTTGAAATATCATTGCTGTATTCTAGCCAGTTTCCTCATAACCACGAGATACTAAAGAGCAGAAGAGAATGTTCTCTCCACCACAATACTATGCAATAATTATTTATTGGCCTGGGACCTGAAGTCGAAGCACATATTTAAATTGGTGCTAGATAATTTTTTTTAGATGATAACATTTACTAGGACATGCTACTCAAAATGTGATTCCAGAACCAGAAGCAGGGGCATGTGGGAGCGTGTTAGAAATGCAGGATTTGAAGCCCTAACCCAGATTTTCTGAACCATATTTTAGCAACATATTTTAGCAACAACCCTAGGTGATTTATATACACATAAATGTTTGAGAAGTAATGCTCTGAGACATTTATACCCTTTGGAATACATGGGACAATTGAAAGGACAAAGGATTTGAAATAAAAAAATGGGATCAAGTACTTGGTGAGGGTGACAGTATAAATATACTCACAGATAAGTTCCCAGGTGAAGGAGAGAAAGGAAATCAAAACAGAGGCAGCAGAAATGGGGTCTCAGACAAATCACCCATTCATTCTCACAGCCGGTCCTCTCACGTCGACAGCAACTAAATGTTCTCAAAACTTACTACTGCGATACCAATTTAAGTTCATTTAATTTATTTTACAAATACTTTGATAGCACTTACTTATGTGCCAGGGGCAGTTCTAAGCAATTTACAAATATTAACTCATGTAATCTTTATAACAAGCCCATGAAGCAGGTACTAGCGTTATCTTCATTTTACCAAGAGCGGGACTGAGACCCACAGAGGTTAAATAATTTGCCCAAAGCCCCAGTTAGGAAATAGCAAAACTAGGATTCAAACCATAGAAATCTGGTTAAGTCTGGGCCTTAGACAATAACCTCAATTATTTCTCAAATGGCAGACAGAAGTGAAGCTTGAATCCAGGCCTTCCAAATTGACAATTTTTTAAATTCCTATGTTATACAGTATGTAAAAATGTGTACCACTTTTGCTTTCTGCTTCATCATATATGCATCCTTGTTTTAACATAAAAATTATTCTTTCATTTACCTTCCGTTGGATAAAACTGATATTTCTAACATGTAGCTTCACATACTAGTCGGGTAACCACACTTGAGAAGCACAGACTTAAAACTTCCTGAGGACCATCCATAGCTAACTACATGGCCAAGTCCTACTCCAATATTGCTACACCCAGAAGGTTCTCCTAGACTGAGGAAAAGGTTGCCAAACCACAACTTCCATTTGAAAACACAGGTATTTAAGGTGGAATCTAGCTAAGATTAACTGCAGTCTGTGGAGCTGATTCTAACTTGGAGAAGCTTGAAAGAGAAATTCTTGGTTGACTAATCATTTTTATTGTTCATATTGTTCATAAAATGAACTGTTAATTCATATCTCCAGTATTCTTGCAAATCTTGCTTACCGCTGTACGTTTTCAAAACAAAAAATACGTTTACACATATGATGCCACCCATTTGGTTAAAATTTTAATTATCATCAATCTAGTTTTTATCAAATATTCAAATATTTGATTTAAACCTCAGATATAGGTGAGTCAATTAATGGCTATTATCAAAGATCTCAGAAGACCTCTTAATGGGTAATTTACCTTCCTCAATAGAAAAACGTACACATATTTTCTTATAAATACAGATATAATTAAACAGTTTGCTTTGCTAATAGTGTATACTCCACTTTAAGTATTAAACACAGCTAAGTATATAAAAATTTCTTATGAACTTATTTACAGAACAGACACGGACTCACAGACTTAGAGAACGAACTTATGGTTACCAGCGGGGAAGGAATAGTTAGGGAGTTTGGGATTGACATGTACACACCGCTATATTTAAAATGGGTAACCAACAAGGACCTACTGCATAGCACAGGGAACTCTGCTCGATATTATGTAACAACCTAAATGGGAAAAGAATTTGAAAAAGAATAGATACATGTATTTGTGTAACTGAACCACTTTTCTATACACCTGAAACTATCATGACATTGTTAATCAACTATACTCCAATATAAAATAAAAAGTTTTGGGACTTCCCTAGTGGTGCAGTCGTTAAGAATCCAACTGCCAATGAAGGGCACATGGGTTCAATCCCTGGCCCAGGAAGATCCCACATGCCGCAGAGCAACTAAGCCCATGCACCACAACTACTGAGGCCGTGCACCACAACTACTGAAGCCCGTGTGCCTAGAGCCTGCATGCCGCAACAAGAGAAACCACCACAATGAGAAGCCTACACACCACAACGAAGAGTAGCCCCTGCTCGCCACAACTAGAGATAGCCTGCACACAGCAATGAAGAACCAACACAGGCAAAAAGATTAAAAATTTTAAATAAAGTTAAAAAAAATTTTTTTAATAAATAAAAATAAATTTCTTAGTCAATATTAGAAAAAGATGAAGATTAGGAAGGCACTACAGAAAGAGTAAGACTGATGGGTAAATGTATTTCTATAAGTTTGAATCCTTTGGCCTTACAAACATTAGAGAAAAATCAAAATCCCACCCATATGTGAAGTACAGCCTACAGCAGGGAGAAGGTGCTGGATGTGTAAAATTGAGAACAAAAGTAAAAGGAAAATCACCTTCTTTTACCCAGACATCCTGGAACAACTTCAGCCTGCTGGTTAAGAGCATGGACTCAGGTTCAACCAACCTGGCTGGGTGAGTCATTTTCCCACATAATAGTTAGTTGTGACTTCATAGGATTGTTTGAAGATTAAACAAAAAAGCTTATAAAACATTAAACACAACCCTGCCCCCAGGGTAGGGGCTCAGTAATTGTTACTTATATGGCTGTGTAGTTTTTTCTGGACTTACAAAATAGTGCTCCCCATTTCCCAGACACTCAAACATACAAGCCCTTAATAAAAGATTTATTGAGGGCTTCCCTGGTGACGCAGTGGTTGAGAGTCTGCCTGCCGATGCAGGGGACACGGGTTCGTGCCCCGGTCCTCAAAAAAAAAAAAAAAAAAAAAAAGTAACATTCTCATTACTTTTATGTTTCTGCATTCTCATCACATGCAGAAATATGGTCAAGAAGGTTTCTTTCCCCTAACTTATGTGGAACCCAAACAGCAAAGCTATTAATATAACCAAGCTGGTGCAAATGATTTTCAGCACTCGATTTGGATATTTTGAGTATGTCGGCTATCTCTCACGTGGTATAATGTTGATTGTTCTCAATTAATGTCTCGATTTGATGGCTATCAACTTCAACTGGTCTACCCAACCGTGGAGCACCGTCCAGAGAGAAATCTCCAGCACAAAACTTCGCAAACCACTTTTGACACGTTCAATCAGTCCCAGCACCTTCTCCATACACCGCACAAATCTTTCTTTCCGTTTCAGTTGCATTTGTACCTTTCTGGAAATAATAAAGCATAATATGCTGAAAATGTTGCTTTTTTCTTCCATCTTCACCATTAAAACGGCTACACAAAAATTCACCAATTTTGATGTCTTTTCTTAAATGCACTCTGATGTGACAGCTGTCACATACAATCTAACAAAACTGTTTCGAATGAAGTTAAAGACAACTAAGTGCTACTAGAGCCATCTTACAGAAAAAACCGAGCGAACCTTTCGGCTAACCCCATATTGGTGCCTTCCTTAATTAACCAATGGGAAGATAAATAATAATACTGTGGCTCTGGATTTGTTGTGATGTTTACATGAATTAATACATGTAAAGCCCTTAGGACAGTACTTAGAGCAAACACTCAAATATTGACTATTGTTATAATTAATAACATTAAGTTTCATGGCATGGTCTTTTGTAGGACATTAAAATTTGGAATAAGATGGGAGTTTGGTAGAGTAAGGATACCAGGTAGAAGAATTTATCAGAAATGTGAAAATATAAGACATGAGAAAATTTTTAAATGTTAAATTATAAGCAGGTGACTTTGGTAGATACACTGAAAGAAATGCTGAATTTAAAAACTGGTTTTACATGTGTCCACTGAGCAATATTCCTCAGGGAAATATCTGCTTCCTTTCCTACCTTCTTTTAACCATTATGACCAACATTTACTAAGCACCTATTACTTGCCATGCCTTAATCCACATGATAAGCACCTTAGATCAGGTCCCACCAGAAGTAGACCCTTAGATAAAAGGTATGAGTGTAAATAGTTTGAGTTCATTTGAGTGATTCCAGAAAGTATCAGTAAGGGGAGTGGGAAAGTGAGATAAGAAGGAAAGGAAGCTAATAAAACGGGTTATGCTGCACGTTACTACTCAGGGTAATGGGGCTCAAACCCCCAAGCACTCTGGGAGCCAGTATAGTACATGTCTCAGAGTCGCTTCAACCCAGGGGCAAGCTGTTTCTCCTGAGAGGTATTACCTCCTGGGCACTTCCAGCCTGTCTAGCACATAGACCAGTGGACTCCTGTCACAAGAGGAAGACAAACGCCAAGAGTCAATAGGCTAAGAATTGGGAGCGCTCTGGGGGGCACGCAGAGAAGATATAGACAAGACAATGACAGCATGGGCTACAATGAAGATTCAAAGATGGTTTGTCTCATCAAAACACTCCTAGCTCTATAGAGAAATTAAAAAGAAAAAAAATTCGATAAAGTCTCTAATTGCTTGTGACATGTTATTCTGCAGAGTATTTAATAAATTGCCTAGACATTTTTATAGGCTTACAATTAAAAAGTGAACCATGAAAAATAGCTCCTTAGACAGTTTACTGAGAGTCCGGGTCTAGGATTATATAAAATTTGTTAAGATGAAGCTGATTTTATTGCAAATTCTTAACCATTGCAGATATTAGCTATCTCTTATGGTTACTTTGGTGATAAAGTTAAAGAAAGTAAAGAGGATACAAAATAACTTAAGACAGTGCCTAAGCTCCATATATATCCAGAATTCATGTAATAAAATAGTAAAAATAAAATAATACTTGCAAGCCACATATGGTAAATTCTAACATTATTCAAAAATATTTGCTGACCCTCCCTAATAGGACGATTATACTTCAGACTTGAGCACATGGTTATTTCAGTCAATGACAGGTAAGTGGAATTAACATGAAACACATTCAGAATAAGGTTTGAGGCATCATTTGGTCTACAATTGGTCTTTTCTCTCTACTGCAAGATGACCACATAACATATAGAAGCTGCTCTTTCATCCTTGGTTTCAGAATGAAGACAAAATAAGGCATCAAGCTGACCCATGAACTAATAACACGAGCAAGAAATAATCATGTTATCGAAAGCCATTAAGATTTAGGGGCTGTGAAAGAAAAAATACCAGGTCAGAAATAAATGAAAAAGAAATGAAGGAAACTATAGCAAAGACCAATAAAACTAAAAGCTGGTTCTTGAGAAGATAAACAAAATTGATAAACCATTAGCCAGACTCATCAAGAAAAAAAGGGAGAAGACTCAAATCAATAGAATTAGAAATACAAAAGAAGTAACAACTGACACTGCAGAAATACAAAGGATCATGAGAGATTACTACAAGCAACTCTATGCCAATGAAATGGACAAATTCTTAGAAATGCACAACCCTCCGAGACTGAACCAGGAAGAAATAGAAAATATGAACAGACCAATCACAAGCACTGAAATTGAAACTGATTAAAAATCTTCCAACAAACAAAAGCCCAGGACCAGATGGCTTCACAGGCGAATTCTACCAAACATTTAGAGAAGAGATAAAACCTATCATTCTCAAATTCTTCTAAAATATAGCAGAGGAAGGAACACTTCCAACCTCATTCTAAGAGGCCACCATCACCCTGATACCAAAACCAGACAAAGATGTCACAAAGAAAGAAAACTATAGGCCAATATCATTGATGAACACAGATGCAAAAATCCTCAACAAAATACTGGCAAACAGAATCCAACAGCACATTAAAAGGACCATACACCATGATCAAGTGGGGTTTATCCCAGGAATGCAAGGATTCTTCAGTATACGTAAATCAATCAATGTGATACACCATATTAACAAACTGGAGGAGAAAAACCATATGATCATCACAATAGATGCAGAGAAAGCTTTTGACAAAATTCAACACCCATTTATGATAAAAACCCTCCAGAAAGTAGGCATCGAGGGAACTTACCACAACATAATAAAGGCCATATAAAACAAACCCACAGCCAACATCGTCCTCAACAGTGAAAAACTGAAACCATTTCCACTAAGATCAGGAACAAGACAAGGTTGCCCACTCTCACCACTCTTATTCAACATAGTTTTGGAAGTTTTAGCCACAGCAATCAGAGAAGAAAAGGAAATAAAAGGAATCCAAATCGGAAAAGAAGTAAAGCTGTCACTGTTTGCAGATGACATGATACTATACATAGAGAATCCTAAAGATGCTACCAGGAAACCACTAGAGCTAATCAATGAATTTGGTAAAGTAGCAGGATACAAAATTAGTACACAGAAATCTCTTGCATTCCTATACACTTGTGATGAAGAATCTGAAAGTGAAATTAATAAAACACTCACATTTACCACTGCAACAAAAAGAATAAAATATCTAGTAATAAACCTACCTAGGCAGACAAAAAACCTGTATGCAGAAAACTGTAAGACACTGATGAAAGAAATTAAAGATGATACAAATAGATGGAGAGATATGCCATATTCTTGGACTGGAAGAATCAACATTGTGAAAATGACCCTACTACCCAAAGCAATCTACAGATTCAATGCAATCCCTATCAAACTACCACTGGCATTTTTCACAAAACTAGAACAAAAAATCTCACAATTTGTATGGAAACACAAAAGACCTCGAATAGCCAAAGCAATCTTGAGAAAGAAAAATGGAGCTGGAGGAATGAGGATCCCAGACTTCAGACTCTACTACAAAGCTATAGTAATCAAGACAGTATGGTACTGGCATAAAAACAGAAAGATAGATCAATGGAACAGGATAGAAAGCCCAGAGGTAAACCCATGCACATATGGTCACCATATCTTTGATAAAGGAGGCAAGAATATACAGTGGAGAAAAGACAGCCTCTTCAATAAGTGCTGCTGGGAAAACTGGATAGCTACATGTAAAAGAATGAAATTAGAACACTCCCTAACACCATACACAAAAATAAACTCAAAATGGATTAAAGACTTAAATGTAAGGCCAGATACTATTAAATTCTTAAAGGACAACATAGGCAGAACACTCCATGACATAAATCACAGCAAGATGCTTTTTGACCCACCTCCTAGACAAATGGAAATAAAACCAAAAATAAACAAATTGAACCTAATGAGTTAAAAGCTTTTGCACAGCAAAGGAAATCATAAAGAAGACGAAAAGATAACCCTCAGAATGGGAGAAAATATTTGCAAAGGAAGCAACTGACAAAGGATTAATCTCCCAAATTCACAGGCAGTTCATGCAGCTCAATATCAAAAAAACAAGCAACCCAATCGAAAAATGGGCAGAAGACCTAAATAGACATTTCTCCAAAGAAGACAAACAGATTGCCAACAAACACATGAAAGAATGCTCAACATCATTAATCATTAGAGAAATGCAAATCAAAACTACAATGAGGTATCATCTCACACCAGTCAGAATGGCCATCATTAAAAAATCTACAAACAAGAAATGCTGGAGAAAAGAACCCTCTTGCACTGTTGGTGGGAATGTAATTGATACAGCCACTATGGAGAACAGTATGGAGGTTCCTTAAAAAACTAAAAATAGAACTATCATACAATCCAGCGATCCCACTACTGGGCATATTCCCTGAGAAAACCATAATTCAAAAATAGTCATGTACCACAATGTTCATTGCAGCTCTGTTTACAATAGCCAGGACATGGAAGCAACCTAAGTGTCCATCAACAGATGAATGGATAAAGAAGATGTGGCACACATATACAATGGAATATTACTCACCCATAAAAAGAAACGAAATTGAGCTCTTTGTAGTGAGGTGGATGGACCTAGAGTCTGTCATACAGAGTGAAGTAAGTCAGAAAGAGAAAAACAAATACCGTATGCTGACACACATATATGGAATCTAAGGGGGAAAAAATGGTCATGAAGAAACTAGGGGCAGGACGGGAATAAAGATGCAGACCTACTAGAGAATGGACTTGAGGATATGGGGAGGGGGAAGGGTAAGCTGGGATGAAGTGAGACAATGGCAGGGACATATATACACTACCAAATATAAAATACATAGCTGGTGGGAGGCAGCTGCATAGCACAGAGAGATCAGCTCGGTGCTTTGTGACCACCCAGAGGGGTGGGATAGGGATGGTGGGAGGGAGGGAGATGCAAGAGGGAAGAGATATGGGGTTATGTGTATATGTATAACTACTTCACTTTGTTATAAAGCAGAAACTAACACACCACTGTAAAGCAATTATACTCCAATAAAGATGTTAAAAAAAAAAGATTTAGGGGCTGTTTATTACTGCAGAATAACTCAGCCTAAACTGACTGATAGAACATGAATGAAAAAAAACCACATTCATGCCTATAATGCATATTCTAAATTCTCTGAATGCAAAGGGAAGTTAGAGGCCATCTAGTCAAACTAGAAATTTCTAATATCCCTGGAGAAGAATAAAAAAAGTATTTAAGTAGCTGTAGGTATAAGGTTTAAAGCAGTGGCTCCCAAAACTATCTGTCCAAATGTTCTGTATTTTAAAAAATCAGTTCTTTAATACGTTAAATTGAAATTCATATGTTATGACCAAATAACCACATAACTTTTTTTTTTATACAGCAGGTTCTTATTAGTTATCCATTTTATACATATTAGTGTATATATGTCAATCCCAGTCTCCCAATTCATCCCACCACCACCCCCCTGCCACCTTCCCCCCTTGGTGTCCATACGTTTGTTCTCTGCATCAGTCTCAATTTCTGCCCTGCAAACCGGTTCATCTGTACCATTTTTCTAGGTTCCACATAAATGCATTAATATAGGATATTTGTTTTCCTCTTTCTCACTTACTTCACTCTGTATGACAGTCTCTACATCCATCCACGTCTCTACAGATGACCCAGTTTCGTTCCCTTTTATGGCTGAGAGATATTCCACTGTATATATGTACCACATCTTCTTTGTCCATTCATCTGTCGATGGGCATTTAGGTTGCTTCCATGACCTGGCTATTGTAAATAGTGCTGCAATGAACATTGGGGTGCATGTGTCTTTCTGAATTATGGTTTCTCTGGGTATATTATTGAATCTGCAGATTGTTTTGGGTATAGTCATTTTCACAATATTGATTCCTCCAATCCAAGAACATGGTATATCTCTCCATCTGTTTGTATCATCTTTAATTTCCTTCCTCAGTGTCTTATAGTTTTCTGCATACAGGTCTTTTGTCTCCCTAGGTAGGTTTATTCCTAGGTATTTTATTCTTTTTATTGCAGTGGTAGATGGGAGTGTTTCCTTAATTTCTCTTTCAGATTTTTCATCGTTAGTGTATAAGAATGGAAGAGATTTCTGTGCATTAATTTTGTATCCTGCAAGTTTACCAAATTCATTGATTAGCTCTAGTAGTTTTCTGGTGGCATCTTTAGGATTCTCTATGTCCAGTATCATGTCATCTGCAAACAGTGACAGTTTTACTTTTTCTTTTCCAGTTTGTATTCCTTTTATTCCTTTTTCTTCTCTGATTGCCATGGTTAAGACTTCCAAAACTATGTTGATAAATAGTGGCGAGAGTGGACATCCTTGTCTTGCTCCTGATCTTAGAGGAAATGCTTTCATTTTTTCACCATTGAGAATGATGTTTGCTGTGGGTTTCTCGTATATGGCCTTTATTGTGTTGAGGTAGGGTCCCTCTATGCCCACTTTCTGGAAAGTTTTTATCATAAATGGGTGTTGAATTTTGTCAAAAGCTTTTTCTGCATCTATTGAGATGATCATATGGTTTTTATTCTTCAATTTGTTAATATCGTGTATCACATTGACTGATTTGTGTATATTGAAGAATCCTTGCATCCCTGGGATAAATCCCACTGGATCATGGTGTATGATCCTTTTAATGTGTTGTTGGATTCTGTTTGCTAGTATTTTGTTGAGGATTTTTGCATCTATATTCATCAGTTATATTGCTCTGTAATTTTCCTTTTTTGTAGTATCTTTGTTTCAGTATCAAGGTGATGGTGGCCTCAGAGAATGAGTTTGGGAGTGTTCCTTCCTCCGCAATTTTTTGGAAGAGTTTGAGAAGGATGGGTGTTAGCTCTTCTCTAAACGTTTGATAGAATTCGCCTGTGAAGCCATCTGGTCCTGGACTTTTGTTTGCTGGAAGAATTTTAATCACAGTTTTAATTTCATTACTTGTGATTGGTCTGTTCATATTTTCTATTTCTTCCTGGTTCAGTCTTGGAAGGTTATACCTTTCTAAGAATTTTTCCATTTCTTCCAGGTTGTCCATTTTATTGACATAGAGTTGCTTGTAGTAGTCTCTTAGGATGCTTTGTATTTCTGCAGTTTCTGTTGTAAGTTCTCCTTTTTCATTTCTAATTTTATTGATTTGAGTCCTCTCCCTCTTTTTCTTAATGAGTCTGGCTAATGGTTTATCAATTTTGTTTATCTTCTCAAAGAACCAGCTTTTAGTTTTATTGATCTTTGCTATTGTTTTCTTTGATTCTATTTCATTTATTTCTGCTCTTTATGATTCTGATCTTTATGATTATATTCTGATCTTTATGATTTCTTTCCTTCTACTAACTTTAGGTTTTGTTTATTCTTTTCTCTAGTTCCTTTAGGTGTAAGGTTAGATTGTTTATTTGAGATTTTTCTTGTTTCTTGAGGTAAGCTTCTATTGCTATAAACTTCCCTCTTGGAACTGCTTTTGCTGCCTCCCATAGGTTTTGGATCGTTGTGTTTTTGTTGTCATTTGTCTCTAGGTATTTTTTGATTTCCTCTTTGATTTCTTCAGTGATCTCTTGGTTATGTAGTAATGTATTATTTAGCCTCCATGTTTTTGTGTTTTTTATATTGTTTTCCCCTGTAATTGATTTCTAATCTCATAGTGTTGTGGTCAGAAAAGATTCTTGATATGATTTCAGTTTTCTTAAATTTACTGAGGCTTGATTTGTGACCCAAGATGTGATCTATCCTGGAGAATGTTCTGTGTGCACTTGAGAAGAAAGTGTAATCTGCTGTTTTTGGAGGGAATGTCCTAAAATTATCAATTAAATCTATCTGGTCTATTGTTCCATTTAAAGCTTGTGTTTCCTTATTAATTTTCTGTTTGGATGATCTGTCCATTGGTGTAAGTGAGGTGTTAAAGTCCCCCACTATTATTGTGTTACTGTCGATTTCCTCTCTTATAGCTGTTAGGAGTTGCCTTATGTATTGAGGTGCTCCTATGTTGGGTACATATATATTTATAATTGTTATATCTTCTTCTTGGATTGATCCCTTGATCATTATGTAGTGTCCTCCCTTGTCTATTGTAACATTCTTTATTTAAAGTCTATTTTACCTGATATGAGTATTGCTACTCCAGCTTTCTTTTGATTTCCATTTGCATGGAATATCTTTTCCATCCCCTCACTCAGTCTGTATTTGTTTCTAGGTCTGAAGTGGGTCTCTTGTAGACAGTATATGTGGGTCTTGTTTCTGCATCTATTCAGCGAGCCTGTGTCTTTTGTTTGGAGCATTTAATACATTCAGTTTTAAGGTAATTATCGATATGTATGCTCCTATTACCAGATTTTTAATTGTTATGGGTTTGTCTTTGTAGGTTCTTTTCTTCTCTTGTGTTTCCCACTTAGAGAAGTTCCTTTAGCATTGTTGTAGAGCTAATAGCCACGTAACTTTTAAACAATTCTAAACAATACGCTAAATATTATAAAAAGGAGATAAAAGGAAAGTAACTTACAAGGTAATATATATTTCAATGTTATTATAATAACATGTATTTCAATATGTAATTGTACGTACTTGAAGACACCTACATAATTCAAAATAAGTATAAGAAAATGAAAGTTCAGAGATCCCAGAGGCTACTGGAATAAAAATAAGTGATAAGACATATAATAACAGAGCAGACTTGTTAACATGATAAAGAGAAAAATAACCTTAACTAAGGTAGTGATAACATAAGATAAATTGCAGACTGTCCATAAAAGAAAAAATAGAAATATGATATTTTTCACAAATAAACTGGACCTTACTTATAACTCTTATGTCAGAATAATTCACTTTTTATAACATGTTATTGAGATTAAAAAAAATTATCACAGAAAACATATTTCTTTTTGAAATCTCACATACGTATCAATGCATAAATATATCTCTTGTATATAACAAGGCCTTGGGCATGCAATGAAGAACTGCTAACAATAAAAAGGAACAAACTATTGATACATGCAAAAATTCAGTTGAATCTTAAAGGCATTATCCTGAGTAAAAGATAAAAGTTATATTGACCTTGTTGGAAAACAGATTATTCATTGTCAGGGGTTCAGAGTGGGGAGAGGGCATGACTCCACAGTAGCAGCCTCAGGGAGTTTTTAGGAGTAATGTGTCTATTCTGTTTCCTGATGTGGTGGTGTTCACATTGAATCTATCCATGTGCTAAAGTCATACTGCTATACATCAAAAAAAAAAAAGCAACTTTACTGCATGTTAATTTCTTTTTAAATCATTGCTCAGGGTTCTAGAGAAACAGAAACAATAAGATGTGTTGTGTGTGTGTGTGTGTATATATTATAAGGACTGGCTCACTTGATTATGGAGGATGACAAGTCCAAAGCTGCAGTGTGAGCTGACAATCCGGAGACCAATGAGGGTCAATTGTCCAGATGAAATATGAAGACAGTCTGCTAAAGAATTTCCTTTTGTTCAGGGAGGCTGGTCTTTTTGTTCTATTCAGACCTTCAACTGATTAGATGTGGCCCACTCACATTATGAAGGGCAATCTGTCTTACCCCAAATTCACAAATTTAAACAGTAATCTCATTTGAAATCACCCTTCAAGTTGACTCATAAAATTAACCATCACAATCATGGAAGCCATATCCTTCAATAAACAATGGGAAGTCGATGGTGGAATGAAGAAAAGAAAAAGTAACATAAGACAGTCAAGTCAAGAAACATCCCAATCATAAATAAATAAATTATTTTCATGTAACTTTCATGTTTCTTGTCATGTGACTTCAACATTTAAAAAGTATGTGATGGGGCTTCCCTGGTGGCACAGTGGTTGAGAGTCCGCCTGCCGATGCAGGGGACATGGGTTTGTGCCCCGGTCTGGAAGATCCCACATGCCGCAGAGCGGCTGGGTCTGTGAGCCATGGCCACTGAGCCTGCGCGTCCGGACCCTGTGCTCCACAATGGGAGAGGCCAGAACAGTGAGAGGCCCGTGTACTGCAAAAATGAAAAAAAAAAAAAGTATGTGATGGAAAAAAAGAAGAAATTTTTAAACAGATTTTATTCATGAAACTTCATGATATCCCTATATTTTGTCTATCTACCCATTTAATAATGTTAATTCTAAGTCAGTCTGTTAAGGAAATCTCTAATTTTTGAATCTCATCATAAGTAGTCCTTGCTTTACACAGTCCTTTCTTTACTGTGTTAACTGAAGCCATGCATTTCAGAATCATGTAAAGGGAGGCCACAGCTCCAATATGCACAGGTTTCAATTAACATGGTGCTGTGTAAAGCAAGGACTGCCTGTACGTATTGACTGTGACAGCTACAAACGTAAACTGAAATATGTGTACCTATTAGCAGTCCTAATACCACAAATAGCGTCGCTGTTAGCCAAGTGAGCTTCTAAAATTGTAAATCACTCTTGGGAAATTTCCAAACAAAACAAAGAACAATCTTTTCTTGGTTTTCATGGTGTTTGCATTCCTGGAAAATTTGGTATATATTAAAATGTACAAAAAATATTGTATGTTTATATGTATATCCCTAGATGCCTGTCTGCTAAACGTCAGTAGCAAACCCCTTCTCTCATATTGTGATAAACAAAAATTCCCCACAAATTTCCAACGGGCTTCTAAAGAAGCACGATACTGTCAAATGAAATTACTACTTACAGCCTTAAAAACTTACCTCAAAAACTACCCACTTAAAATTCTATTACAATTAAACTTCAGCACACCTATTTTTCTCATAGGAGTGAACAAAATAAGCAACCTAAAGTTTAGGAAACACTGACATTTACCTCTCAAGTTAAAATTATTCATAAGATCTTGGTCAGTTAGCAATTCCAATAGGGAGAAAGACTTCCTTGGTTCCTCATATATTGTAGGTGCTCAATAAACTTGATTGAAATCTAAGGCAGATAAATGATTTTGGTTAAAAAATATTATTGTGATTATTGGTTAGAGTATTTCCTAAAGCTGACTTTAGTAAAATAGAAAATAATTCACTCAAAAACTACAGATTGGGTTTCCCTGGTGGCACAGTGGTTGAGAGTCCGCCTGCCGATGCAGGGGATACGGGTTCGTGCCCCGGTCCGGGAAGATCCCACATGCCGCGGCGCGGCTGGGCCCGTGAGCCATGGCCGCTGAGCCTGCGCGTCCTGAGCCTGTGCTCCGCAACGGGAGAGGCCACAACAGTGAGAGGCCCGCGGACTGCAAAAAAAAAAAAAAAAAAAAAAAAAAAAACTACAGATTTTCTTTAGTTCCTTTGGTTACTATGAGTTTTCTTATTGCTACTTTACATCAAAACCAGTAACCCCTGTAAACTCAATTCTTAAGGTAATAGGAGAAGGATAATCGTCAGGAGAGGCTAATGCCTTTAAAATAAAGTAGCCCAAGGACAGATAGAGGGTGAATATGACGCCCCTGAAATCACGCAGTAAGTTCTCCTGTGATTCAACTTATGGGCAATAGATACGTTGTTGCTTTGTTTTTTTATTTAAAAATTTTGTTTGTAAACTAAACTTCCATAATACATTGCCAAGACAGTATATCTGTGATCCATGTAAATGTTTTGGTAACTCATTTAAATGACAATTTACTACTTTAGTTATGCTTCTAATAACATCATTCATTTTGGATCATTCAGTTCATAAAGACAGTGAAGTCCTTGATTATAAGACACTGTCACTACTTCTGGAAAAAAATAAAATAATGTGCTTCCCAATGATTGTTTACCACTTGATAATTACAGAGTCCTTGCAGCTATTCTGTGTATTTCAAGAACTCCTATTTTTTTTCTCAGGATCCAGCAGTTCTTTGTTTTAATTTATTTTCCTCTTAAATACCTCCTGCTATTTAAGCAATAATTCCTTCTAAATCAATTGTTAGCAGCAGTTAATGACCGGTTGGTTAATTAATAGCTCAAAGCAAAGCTGAGGGTGTTCCCTGTTCTAACAAACCACCAGACTCTAACTGGGGTATTATTATTAACGTACCCTGTAATCATTTGCTTCTCAAAGCCTCACTGCCACATATTATTTTATTTTAACTAAAAAGGATGAGTGGGAAATAGGTGACAGCATTATAAAATCAGTCAGAATAATATACACATCTTTAAGTTATTTGCATGTCCAGATTGATCCTTATTTCCATAGGATGTGCCAATAGACAGGGGATAAAATATCACGCTGTACTGTTTAGGAAGCTCATTTAACCACAGCGTTTTCCTCTCTTCAACCTCAGGGCTCCAAGCCTGGTGTAGCTACAACAGCCTCATGGCATTCTGAATCTTTTCTCTTCCAAAACTGTACTC
Source organism: Neophocaena asiaeorientalis asiaeorientalis (assembly GCF_003031525.2). Taxonomy (NCBI): domain Eukaryota; kingdom Metazoa; phylum Chordata; class Mammalia; order Artiodactyla; family Phocoenidae; genus Neophocaena; species Neophocaena asiaeorientalis. Next base: position 9,659,851 of record NW_020185337.1, on the reverse strand, counting down.
TTAAGCACTCTGACAGCAGAAGGAGAGAAACTGTGATGCACATTTTCTGCCTGATAAACATATGGTTTACTTACTGACACCAGATATGCCTTTTGTACAGCTAATAGAGAAGAAATGGGCTTAATAACTAGTGCAAGAAACTAAACATCAAGAGTCCTCAGCTCTATTCCTAACATCTTTTGCCTCATGCTGTGTGATCACAGGGAAGTGATTTAGCAAGTCTGTGCTTCTTGTGCTAATAATTCTAATAATCAACCTAAATTAAAAAGAAGACAAGTATTCACCAGAAAAGAGTCTAGAGGAGCTATAATGCCCTAGAGTTTTGCCTTGTCTAGAAATGTATTTATGAACATGGTGCATGAAAATGAACGTCAGGCAGATATTTTGCGATTCACTAAAGTAACGCTTTCATTTTTCTATGTCCCTTTTTACCATCAACTCCTCGATGGAGAGAGCTTTGGTGATATCATCCAATCCTCTCTGTGTATTTGTAAGACATTGAGATACCAAGGGTGAATAATACTGTGAAGGGTTAGGATATGAATATTAGCTAATATTTTTCCATCTAGATTTCAATGTAATAGACTATTGCTGGATAAAACAGGATATTACAATGGAATCATAAATCTCAAACCCCAACTTTAAGGATTTGCTGACATGACGACATGGTCTTTCATAGATGAAAATGGCAGAGAAAGTTGATGAACTAAAAGCAGGAAGGAAAAGTATAGGCTATTCATGAATAGGGAAGACTCTGACGGGAAAAGACATGGAAGATACATAAACACTGGAGGAAGAAAAAGATGAATGTGAAAGATATTATGAACTGCACTTCTCGTAAACGTCATGTGGTGCACTTATGTTTGTGAGAACTACAAATAATACTTTCAGCTGAGTCACAAAGGAAATAAGAGCCACAGCCCATGTTCCCTGATTGCTGACAGGGTTTCAAGCTTGGTTTGCAGGCAGTTGCCTAGATTGTTATTAAATGTTACCCACTGGAGCTCCGGTCTACATATATTTTATTATTTTCATGATTTCTACAACTTCACAGTTTACTGAAACTGACTCAGATTGCCAGAATAAGCAAAACATATCCATTAATATAATAAATTTTAATATAATAAATTTTCAACATGTTCCAGGTCTACAGAGATGATTAACAACATAAAAGATTAAAATTGTCTACAGAAATGACTTTCTGACTGAACTAAATTTCCTGAATGGATTGCCCTCCTATTACCTGTAATGGTCTAAACTTTGAAATATGATGTTCCCACCAGAGATATAAAAGATATTCTTTGCTCTGTGTCAATTTAAACAGCCATCTCGGATTTAGGAAGAATAGATTTATTCAAATTTTGGCAGGGGTTTATTTTCTTAACTTTATGTTAATATTAACGGTAAAAAAATAATACCTTCGGCTTGCTGAATATCTATTCTAAGTACTGAACCTTATTTCATTTAATACTGACAATAAATCTGTCTGGTTAGTGTTATTCTATAGATTTTATTGTGCATACTGAAGACAGTAAGGTGTAGAGATGTTAAGTAACTGCCCAAGGTCAGCCAACTAGCAGTGAGCAGAGCCAGGGTCCAAGCACAGGTCTGCCTGACTCCAACACGTAACACCATTATATCCAATACATAACACTGGCCTTTGAATCTCACATCTATCTCTAAATCAGACAGAGTTGCCTCTGATGATCCACAATCATCCTTTTCATCTTTCAAGTTCCGTTCTTTTACCACATTCACTTAATGTTTTCTTAAAACTTATTTCCAACCATAGAATTATCTGGGAAAAAAAAAGAATGTGACGTCTTTCTTGCTGTCTGAAGTCTTTTGATTAAAGTTAGATGGCTGACCCTGAAACAGAATCCCTCATCTCAAAGCTCATGGCTGAATGGAAACTCAACCAATGGTGCACATGCTTAGGACATGGTCCCAAGTGCCATGAGAACCCTCGGGATTTTTTTTTTTTTTTTTTTACATTCAACAGACTTTTTCAAGAATCGACCAGGGGTGAGTCTGTCTTACAGTTGCCCTGCAGGAGTGCTCAGTCTAGTAGTTCAACTGAAGGAAGACGAAACAGTTCATGAGTGAGCACAGTGCAACAATGGGAGAGTCAACAGCAACCTTTGGGACTTTTAAATGATTTTTGCAGTAATTATAGCTACAGGTCTGGATCAACAACATTACTTCCACATTTGTCAAAGCAAGAGGAACAAAATCCCTATGCATGTCCTACCCTTATCAAATGCAAAGTTTCTTTATTAAATTGGCTTTTGTTTCACATTTACCACCTAGACTTCTCTGCTTTAAAGCAGGCTGCTGTGTAAGCTGTCACAGCTACTAATGAGTTATGGGTTGAACAGCTAAGCATAATCTATGATCCTATGAGTCTAGGACCACCTGTGGTAGATCACATAGCAATATTTTACTTGGTTAGACTAGGTTTACTATACGTAAGAATATAAGAACAAAAAAGCAAGGCACAATAAATTTATTTCTCACACATGACTGAACGAACATATTTGGCTATTAAACCACACTAATTATTCACACAGTTTGGCAAATATTCAAAATACTGCAGCAGCACAAACTAATGCAGTGAAAATAATTTTCACACATTTTCATTGGCTGTGAAAATTGCTCTTCCAATCCCCTTTCAAAGTGTTTACAGTTCATTAGAAAATGTTTACTCTCCACCAAAGAGATACAAGCTGTATTCAAAGCACTTTTCTATCCCTTCATATTACATCTTCAGCAAATAATATCCGAGAAAGTGTTTTTTTAAAATAAAGGAAGTAACTTGGGAACAGCACTTGGTTTTGCAAGTTTCCAAACTGCAAAAGAGGCACCTCAGGTGATGACCCAGCTTCAGACAAAAAACTGAGAAGTCAGGCCTCCTTCTTGGGAGGGGATTCTTCTTAGAATAGTAGATTGTGTGGCCTGAATTTGAGTCTTGAGGACAGTTTAAGAGCAGGTATCGTTAAGCCAAGCCATCAAGAGGGAGAAATATATGGCTTGGTGAAGTCTACATTTACATTCAACTACCAGTGAGTGCTCCAGAGAGTGTGGGAAGAAAACAGAGGCAGCGAAGCTCACGGTAAATCGTATCGTAAACACCGCTATAGGCATTCAAGTTCCATCTACTTAATTATCCGAGATAATCAGAGCTATCTGATCTGTTCATTTTTATATGTAAAAGAGAAAGAAAATAGTCACTTTATCCTGTTTTTAAGTGAATAGCAAGCATTGATATCCCAGGTTTATCCTCAAAAAAAAACAAAACTGGCAAATATTCTCAGGGAAATCTTCATGATTAACGATAATATGGACTTCACCCTGATAAATTGTTTTTTCCAAGGCTTGCCTTTCCTACTGTCTTTTGTCCAAAGGTTATGCAGTCATAGCCAACAGAACATACTCTACAGAACTAGAGACATGGTAGCATTCAAGAGTTCCATTTAAATTCAAATATGTCCATGGTAAAGATGGTTTGTACTGGATTAATTTCCAGGTTTTTTTCAGTCACTTTTGATTCATTAGAAATTGTAGAGAGAAAGGAGCTTACTTATAATGACATGGATGGATACTCACACTCCTTTTTTCTCTATTATCTTGAGGATGGCTCACGTTGACAAACTTGGTACTGATCCAGTCTATCTTTTGCAGACCCTGGGATAAGAATACGAACAGAGTCCAAGTAATTTAAAACATAAAAATCAAGTTTTAGGGCTTCCCTGGTGGCGCAGTGGTTGAGAGTCTGCCTGCCGATGCAGGGGTCACAGGTTCGTGCCCCGGTCCGGGAAGATCCCACATGCCGCGGAGCGGCCGGGCCTGTGAGCCATGGTCGCTGAGCCTGCGCGTCCGGAGCCTGTGCTCCGCAACGGGAGAGGCCACAACAGTGAGAGGCCCGCGTACCACAAAAAAAAAAAAAAAATCAAGTTTTAAAAAAATCACTAATTAAAAAAATATATTTTATCTTCCTACCTAAACCAATATCCTTTAAAACCACCTGGAACACCAGATTGGAATTTTGAATTCTCAAATGTCTCAGAGTTGCAAACTGGGAAGGCAACAAGCTCAGGATCTGTGTCCTGGGCTGTAAAGTTTGTGGAAAGTTATTTTCTAAATCTGCTCCAATTTTCCAACATTACTCCAAAAATGTGCAGATCAAAACTGAACAGAATATGCTCTGCTTCAGAAAGAATGGCAATGTATACGTATTTTGGAAAGATAGCCATCCAAAATAGTTTTAGGACTTAAGAGAGTAAGTTTTATTTGTCTGAAAATGCACGTATAAGAATCAGCTCATGCCTGAAAGTAAGCAAATAAATGCAAATTAGCTAGACTTAAACAAGGGTTGGGCTAATAGCAAATATAACAGAAAGACAGTTTCTTCGCTCCCACATGTCACATCACTGACACAGCATGTATCGGTTACAATTTATGGCCTTGTCGCAGCTTGGTATGGCTGACTAAAAGGCTATTATTTTCTAAACAGCTTCCTGTACAGAAAATTCAGGGCCTAGCTGTTTTGGTAGTTTGATTATTTAAATATGTTTTCATTGTTTTCACTCATTTATTCCTTAACTCGTTCCACCAGCACCTATTATTTACCAGTACTCTTTCTGGTACAAGATCTACAGAGATTTTTAAAAAATAAGCCTTTGCCAAGTCAAAGTACTTGGGCTATTAGCTGGCTTGCCTAGGGTTAAATATTTACATTTGATAATACTATTCGAGTGCTTTGAAAAATGCCCCAACATTTTCTCAAGAAAAACTAAAACAGTATTTACAGGGACAGTTAGCATAACCTCAGTAACCTTAGGTCAACCTGACCTTTGAAATCCAGGGTGCAGTAGGGACTTGCTGAAAGTAAAGCACAACTGGAAGAAGTCAGCGTTATACGTGGGGAAAGCAACAATCTCCAGGCAGCCAGCAGCTTCACTTAGGAACCTAATGCTGTTATGAATGATTAAGCCTGCCTTCCCCCTCTGTATCAATTCTTCTTGAGTTCTCACTGTAAACAATTGTCATTTTTTAGTTTATTATCTATTTCCCCTATAATAACTCCAAGATCTGCATAGGATCACAAGCCTCCAATTCTCCACACAGGAGAGTATCACCTAAGACTAGCAGCTTTAGAAGAATCTCACAGCTTTTTAAATATTACTGCCTGGCTAGGAAAGGGTCTAATTCTATGTTCTGTACAGTGCGTAACTCCATGTTGGTACCCAATAAATGTTAAATACCAATAATAACTATGGTGGTAATCAGAATTCCTTTTGATACAGACTAGTTTGTCTCAACCTTGATTTTACCCTGTGTCTCTTAGTAATTGTCTGGCATTTTCCCTGCTGTTCTTGTCTTTTTTAATTACATCCTACTGATGTGACTCTTAAAGCATCTTAAAGTGAATGGAAGAAAGGCTTAATGCTTTCTACACAAAAGGAACTGCAGGAAGCAGGTGCCTACCAGTCAGAATAATAAACTCAAAAGAAATGGGCTGGGTCTTGCTTTCATTCCTCATAAATACAAGAGGGTAGGTAGAGGGGAGAGAGAGGGCACAAGGAAGGAAGGAGAGAGTAATTAGTTTGCATAAGTGTACTGATGAGGGCAAACACAACTTCTCTTTGTTTTCTTACATTTTAGTTGTACCAGGGAGAGTTGGTGCATTATAGCAATTCATAGCCACAGCATACTGCATTTGCTTAGGACTGGAAAAGGAAGATGTGTGTATAAATGTCATTTATTAACAGAAATTGAACATCTCTTTCACATAAACCATACATTGGTGGCACAGTGGAGAAATACAAAGTTAACTTCATCTCTTTAGAGTTCACGTTGCTGACCGAAAAATCAGGTCTAAGGCTGTGATTGTGGGGCTACCGCACCCTGGATTTCAAAGGTCAGGTTGACCTAAGGTTACTGAGGTTATGCTAACTGTTAAAGGACCACTGAGACTGTCTTAATCTAATGGGTACTGGTAATAGCATTAGGATGGGGTAGTTTATCACATGGATTGCTTGGATTACAAAAGAGTTGCTATAATGTAGGGAGAAACATGAAAATAAGGAACCAGTACGGACTGCCTGCCATGTGCACTTTTGCTCACCCTGCTTCCCATGATCATGATGACAACCCTGTAAGGAAATACTCCCATCTTCATTTTCCTGAAGAAATCATCTAAGAGAGGATAAGTAACATTCCTAAAGTCATAAGTAGCCAAGCCAGGATTTCTACGTGGATCAGTCTGACTCTACATTCAGTGTTTCTCCTGTGGACAAGTGCTAGTGATTGGTTTGAGAAGAAAAGGAGGCAGGATTAAAACTTGAGTCCATATTGTTCTGGCCTTGATGGGATGAGACTCACAACATGTGCCTCTGACAAGGCTGGAGGTGAGGGTGATCCTGGAAAGGTGGCAACCTGTGTTTAATGACCTCATATGGCATCTTCTCCTTGGCCAACCATATTATGATTTCTGTGGTCTATCACAAAGCGGGTGGGGTCAGCAAGAATGGACAGAAAAGTACAAACCTAGCAACACTAATCAAAACTGACCTACAGCACAGGACCAACTGTCAGTAGATGAAAAACAGTCTCTGTAGGACAGCAGTTTAATAAGGAGTGGTCAAGCCATTCTCCCTCATCTAGCCTGAGGAATAACTGGTCTTTTTTTTTTTTTTTTTTAATCCTCCCTCACTGACTAGGAGACACAACCATCTTCACTCACTCAAGCACTGATACTTTTATTCTTATTATCTCTGTCTGAAATATCTTTCTTTAACACTCTTCCTGGTTTGTGATTATTCTTCAAGCTGAATCTTGCCTGGTCTTCATTCTGCCAGTAATATCAAACATTCTATTATCAAGGCTTTTGTTTACTCTCCATTAGAGATAGATCATTTATTAGATAATTCTATAAAGAGGTTGTTAAAGCTTCTCCTCCCACTAGATTGTGAGCAATTTTGAGATGTCCGAGTCATCTTTGCAGCCCTAGCTTTGGACACAGTGCCTACCTAGCACATAGTAAAGACTCAACATGTAAATGAAAAAAAGAATAAAATTCCCATTGTAAGTAACTCTGATTTAGGTAGTCATGGAGGCCCGTTCATGAGCAAAAGCCATGTGCTGGTCTATCTAGGATAAATAAGTTTTCTTCCTGGTTCCTCCCTTGAGGATAGATCTTTATATTAAAAATATTGTCATTTCCTCAAAAGATTAAGCATTGAGTAAAGATTCTTTAGGACCTTTAAAGCTGTGGAGAGAAGCCTCTGCAAAGTTTATGTAATCTTCCAAAGTTAGTATGTAATGTTAACCTCATTTCTACATTTTTTAAACCACACATATGTTATATATAAGGAACATATCAATGAATAATCACAGTCCCTGCTTTCCAGAAGCTTATAGTCCAGTGGGAAAGACAGATATTTTATAACTTGCAAAAATAATTATTAAATTATAAGTGTAGAAAAATATAATTGGAAAAGTTCTTTATGGAAAAATAAGGGTACCACGTGAGCATATAGAAGGAACACACCTTCTTTGGTGAAGGAGTGATCTTAACAAATAACAAGTGGGAAAGAGAAGAGATAACTGAAGAAACTCCTGCATTAGTCTGTGAAAGAGATAATTATGACTGAGGCTAGTGTTGTGGCAGTTCAGATGGACAGAAGTGGATATATTTGATACATATTTCAAAATTTGAGTTAGTAAGATTTTGTGATTAGAGGGAAGAGTGATGAAGGAGAAAAAGAGCACAGATGACTCCCAGTGAATAACAATGCCATTTACTGAACTAAAGAACAATGATGAGGGCCAGTGGATGGGTGGGGAGCAGGCAAGAAGGAGTCCTAAAAATGGAAAGAAAACTATGTAAGTAAGAGTTTTTTCGGCCTTCACATAAACTTCTATAACAATTTTCTCCACTGCTATTGAGAAGACCAAGCAGAGTGCAGAGGACAAATGCCATTCAGGGCTCTTCTAAAACTTTGAATATCTCTCCACACCTTGATAGGTTCCTGTATTTTGAATCCTACTCTCTTTGGTTAAAATTTTAAGAAAAAAAATATTTTCCAGGTTCCTTTCCAGTTAGGGTGCAGACATGTGCCGTAAGTTCCATCCATCAGAAGTACCTGCTGAGACTTTGATTTGAAAGTGAGCTACAAAAAGCAGGAAGCCAGACGTCAATTTTGCTGGTGTGCTGCCGTTGTTTTGAATTTGGTGGTGGCAATAGCAATCACTAGCAGGCCAATGAGAAGTGAGGTTCTATTGTTGTTTTGGAAAGCATGAAGCCTGTTTCTCCAGATCTCTCAATGATTCTCTACTAACTCCCATTCTGTTTAAAGTAGCAAAAGTTATTGTCTTCAACTAAAACAACCTAGAGTCTAATTAATACATAGTGACAATATACTCTATTAATATACTGATAGAACATTTCTACTTACATAAGTTTTTATACATAGAACATACCTACTTCAAAGTGTGAAAATGCCACACAGAGATGCTTTTAAGAAAATAATCTATTGATAATAATTTTAAACTTAATAATTAAGTTCATAGAATGTTAAAGAATGCCACAAAAAAGGAAATAAACTTCAAAAACTAGGAAATGAATATAGAAGCTAATCCTAATAAGTCTCTTTATAATCAGTGTCTAGGAGACAGAAATAAAAAATGGAAAGGAAATCTATGGATATAGTTTTAAGTTAACAGATGGAAAATTGTTGTATAACAAAAGCACTCACACTAGGCTTTCAAATTTTCAATTTACATTGAATCCAAGAAATGGCCACAGTTGATATGCATAAATTAACACATTTTCAAATAGGTGTACTTATCTAAAAACAGGAAATCAGTCTTGCTCAAACTACAACTAAAAACAAAAACTTAAAAAAAGAAACCCATAGGGCTTCCCTGGTGGCGCAGTGGTTGAGAGTCTGCCTGCCGATACAGGGGACACGGGTTCGTGCCCCGGTCCGGGAAGATCCCACATGACGTGGAGCGGCTGGGCCTGTGAACCATGGCCGCTGAGCCTGCACAGCGGGAGAGGCCACAACAGTGAGAGGCCCGAGTACCTCAAAAAAAAAAAAAAAAAAAAAGAAACCCATAAGATCTTTTTAAAATCTAGATGTTCTTTATCCCATCTAATTTCTCCCAAATACCCTTAATATTCAGCTAGTCACCTAAAGTCCATTCAAACATTATATGTTGGTCTAGCAAAATCTGAGGAATTTTCATGAAAGGAGAAAGCTGGTTGGAAACAATATTTTACTGTCTTAAATCCGGATGCAGATTGTCCTAAGAAGAACTAACACTTATTTAATGCAATCTACATGCCATGCCCTGCATTACGTACTTTCCTCACAATATCTACAGATAAAGACCATGAAGTTTATGGAAAATCGATATTACACAGTTAGCAAAGGGACAAATCTGAAATTCAAATTGCTTGGCTCCAGAGCTCTGCTCTTTCCACTGTATTACACCAACTCTATCAACACGTAGAAGTGTCCTACCCCTGCCAGCTAAGGGTTTCTTACCAGGTCTTGCCCACCCATGGTTGTCCTCTTCCTTGGAAAATGTGATGTTCCAGAAAACCCTAGTTCCATGATTTATTTTTTTCCAGCTGTTCCTTGTCTCCAGCCTTTATTCCTGCCAGAGTTGAGCCCTGTTTTTAATCTTTCTGATTGTTCTCAAAGTGATTCTCTGGAATCAATTCAAGTTCTCTACCCAACACTCCAATATGTCTTTTTTATATTTCTAGTGTTATGTTTCCCATTTAGTCCATCTGATCTAGACCCACTTAGGTATTGCCATAGTCTTTGGATTGAATTTTTCACTCTTTCTTGAACCTATTGAAATCCTGAAGGAGAGAGTTCTTGATCTGACCTTGATTTTTTTCATTTACCTCCAACAAGTTCCTGTTCCTTGGGCTCTGGACCAAGTGCTGCCAGAATGCCAGATCAATGAGGCTACCGGTCTCCTTAACGCTATTCTAGAAGCAGTTAGTTTTTAAAAATACACTGAAGGAAAAGATCCTGAAGGCAATGATAGCATCTTCAAAAACAAGTGCGACTTAATTATTTTACCTCTTACAAAGGACTTTCACATTCATTGTCCACTTAAAGGCCGTGAATACATGTATTATCCTGTCATTACAAAAAAGTAAAATAGAGATCCTAAACATTAAATGATTTACCTGATGTCACAAAGCTAGTTGATGGAGCTGCGTCTCAAATCTAGGCTTTTTTATTCCAAACTCTATCTTTCTGGGAGGTAACAGCATTTATGACAAATATAATAAACCATTCAGTAAAATTCATTAAAACACATTAGTGAAACAGATAATGTAACTTTAATGAGTTTTTAAAATCAGATACAAAAAGCTGAAAAAAATTTCACTGTAGGAAAAATGTTATTAATTCTTCTCTGAAATGCAACTCAACAATATCAGTGTTTTTGAAAAGCTCTTAATGTTTCTAGACAGACTAGGGATTGGTTTGTCTAAATTGACAATTACATGTGATTGACGCTATATTATTGACAGACATAGGGGACTAGAAATATTTATTCGAAATGTGTTAGGTCTAATACATTCTATCTCACTGACATGCAATACTTTGTTCATTTGTTTCTTCAACAATAGGGTCCACACTATCAAATTTTTCCTGAAGAAGCTTATAGTAGAAGATATAACTAATAGTATAAGGCTATAAATAGAACTAAATGAGTGGTTATGAAAATAGCTTAGTAGAATTCAGAGAAAAGAAGAGTTGCTATGATTTGGAACAGGAGTCAGCAAACTATCACTCACGGGCCAAATGTGGCCAACAACCTGTTTTTGTAAATAAAATTTTATTGGAATATAGCCACATTCATCCATTTACATAGTTTTAATGGATGCTTTTCTGTTAGATGGGCAGAGTTGAGCAGTTACAACAGAGACTTGCTTAGGTAAACAAGGCCTAAAATGTTTACTCTTTGGTTTTTTCTGGATTAAGTTTGCTGACTACTGATGTGTAGTCATTGCAGAAGGTTTTATTGGGGTAGAAGAAGAGCTGGCCCTAGGTTGTTGGGAAAAATTAGGGAAAGGGTTGAAAGGAGAGAATTCAGGCAGAGAATCTAGAAATAGCAAAGACATATTCCTAAGATATGCTTGGGGATGATCAAGGGACAGTAAAAAGTATGCCTTGGCTCAAAAAGAAGACTGATGTTGGGAACTGAAGGGGTACACATTTGAAAGGCTGACACAATTCAGGGACATCTGATGCCAGGCTAATTCATTTGAAGTTTTCTTGAAGAACTTCATTGGCAATCCACTGAAGGTATAAATCCCAGTGCTCTCATGGCTCAGTTCTGAATAGAGTCATATTCAAAGAGGAGAAGTGAAAGGAAGGAAAGAAGGAAAGAAGGACAGACAGAAGGAAGGAAGGAAGGAAGGAAGGAATCATATTTTTTGTACTTTTCTAAGAACATTAACAGGGATTCCTTTTGCAATGAAACCAACACTTCCAAAAATCCTCTTTCCTTCCTGCTCCTATTTTCTTAACTTCCATAGTTTCTCCCTATCCTTAATCTTTCGTCTGCTATTTCTTCACCAACTCACACAACACTTGGTATTTTCTTCCCCCCACTTTCCTACTTTCTTTCTCCTTGTCCCTCCTTTCCATTTTCTTTGACCCCTCCTCTATCAATCCATCAATTCTGCTTTATGCAATCTTGAAGACCCTAGAAAAGATTGGACTCTTATAGCAGGGGCTTGTAACGTTTTTTTGGGCCATCAACTGGTGGGCAGTCTGGTGAAGCCTGTGGGCCCTCTCTCAGAACAATGTTTCTAAACGCCTAAGATAGAATACACTAGACTACAAAGGAAATCAAATATATTGAAATATGATGAATAAAATATGACTTATTAAAAATTATGCCATAATAATATGTTCTTTTATCTATACATTAAATAACAAGGTCTGATGATAGAATTAATAGCCGCTATAATTAAAAAATAGTGATGTGGGGCTTTCCTGGTGGCACAGTGGTTAAGAATCTGCCTGCCAATGCAGGGGACACAGGTTCGAGCCCTGGTCCGGGAAGATCCCACATGCTGCAGAGTAACTAAGACCATGCGCCACAACTCCTGAGCCCCCGAGCCACAACTACTGAAGCCTGCGCGCCTAGAGCCCGTGCTCCGCAACAAGAGAAGTCACCGTGATGAGAAGCCCGCGCACCACAACGAAGAGTCGCCCCCGCTCGCCGCAACTAGAGAAAGCCTGTGCACAGCAACGAAGACCCAACACAGCCAAAAATAAATAAATGTATATTAAAAAAATAGTGATGAGTGTAAATGATATTTTGAGATATCTACAACTAAAATATGATATATATGTGTGTATGTATATATTTATATAAATATTTATATATATAAATATATTTCTATTGCGGAAAAGCTTCAGGTATCACTAACATTACTTTTGTTTGTTGCCACTTACGTTCGTAATTGAAAATGTTTAATTTTAATGGTGAAAACAATGATGGTGGTTTTACCACCCTCGTTAGATAATCTCCTGAAACCTGATTTGAAAATTCCTTCCTTAGAGGTTGAAGGAGGAGGAACTAAACAAGCAAAGACAAAAATCTTTTTAGTAGTTAGGGGAAATGGAGGAAAGCTAGGAAGTCTCACATGGGGAGAATTTTTTTTTTTTAACCACTAAACATTTTAGGTAAGAAGGAAAATTATAGCAACAGAGCTTTATAAAGATTAATTTGACACCATGCAAAATTGGGAAAAGTTGATGTAGATAAACTAGTTGGAAAGTTTTGTAATAGTCAATGCGTGAGGTGAACAACATTGGTTACATTATATTTGGAAATAAAAGGAAAGATCTTACTTGAATTTAGAAAGTATTTCATTTATTTAGCTGCCACACTTAAATCAGGGGTAGGTGACAATTAAGCAAGTGTTTCCAAAAATTGAGCATTTTGTTTCACAAAATAGTTTATTCTCCAAACTCTGCTACACTTACACACACACACACACACACACACACACACACACACACACACATCAGAAGCATATACAACTAGAGAAAGTAGCAAAGTTGTTGGAAATCCAGTGCATTGAAATTGTTCAACAGGAAATTGCTAAATTCTCCCAAAATACAGGCATTTTGAACAATGATTTATCTGTATGTCACAGAATAAACTTTAGAGTTGGAGTTTTAATTCCCACTCTGCCACTTGTTAAGTGTGTAATCCTTGGCAAATTGCTTTAAGCATCAGTGTTTTTCATCTTAAAAATGAGAACAGTGCTAATGATATCTAGCCCAGAGGGCTATGGAGAGAATAATTACTCCAAATATGCAAAAGCACTAATCATGGTATTGGATATGTTATAAGTGCTCAATATGTGTTGATTGTATTTCAAAGTAAGAGTGTACTAGATCTACAAATTAAGATGCTACCGTTAAAATCGTCTTCAAATGAAAGGTCTCCAATGTTCCCCCTTTCTTCTTGACTAAATCATGTGTTTGTTGTCCTAGAAAGAAAGCTATAATTTGGCTCTCCCTAAAATTTCCTTGATCCTGAGGCAATACTGAGGCTATAACACTTAAGCATTCACAGTATTAGAAAGTTGAGTGTCTAAATAGGGTACTTTGAAAGAATTTTGATTACATTATATACTCCCATCATACTGCCTTGGTACAAAATACTTATACTCTTTTGAACACAAGGTTTCTGTGCACCAACCCAGATTCCTGAAGTTGTGCAGCCTCTGGGCAGACGTAGCTTAATGGTATGAAATTCGGTCTTACCTTGTTCTCTTGATAATGAAAACAATAGTTAAAATAATGGGAATTAAAATCCCATGCACTAGCTGGTAATGTGGCACAGAAGGGGGACAGTGGGTTTACTTAAACTCTACACATCGACTTAAAGATGTGCTAGGTTTTATCTGAAAAACAAACAAGCAAACAAACAGCAGCTTTTATACTTGCCTTCTTGGAAAGAATATTAGGTGCTGTCCTACGGGCATGTAAAGAGAGGATGCACGTATTTGTATTCAAGACTCTTTCTAGTGAAGAAGTACTTTAACAAATTAATCCTTTTGGAAACTATATCTGCATTTTGTCCTAAAAGTCTCAGCATTGCTCCGTTGATTGGCCCAAAACATCTTTTGAGCCAACCTCCTATTCATATCGGTCTCTCTGTAACTTTCCTCAAGCTGGCTAAGTGTCTTTTTACCTTCCAGATTTTATACGCACGCCATCAGCAGTTTTCCTGTTCATCACTTCAACTGCATGAGACAGGACCGTAAAACTGAAAATTGAAGCCGCGCTGAAAGAAAAATTGTGATTTGTCTTGGCCCTCTCCTGGACATTAGGTTTCTCCTCTGGCCTCTTACTAAGTTTGTCTGAGAGGCCTCCAAGCCATAGCTGGTCATTTATGTGACCCCTTTTCTCACTAAAACCACATCAAATCTTGTTCTCTGATTTTACCTATTTTCCTGCCCCTCTGTTTACTGGAGTAGATTTTCTTTAAAGATTGCTCTTGACTAAGACCCCATGACCAAAGATTTATTACTTTCTGCATCCTCTTTTCTGCTTGCATTTTAAGAGAATCCTCATATTCTGTCTGTAGCCCACACACTGATAGAGAAACAACTTTTTTTTTTTCCTACTTCCAAAAGTTTGCATAATTTCAAGATCTACGTGTGGGAGCTGTGTAACCATGCTGCCACGAGATGAAAGACAAAGGCAATTTTTGCAATTCTGCTACCATTTAGAAGTACAGCTTTGTAAAACTAGAGAAACAGGACCTCAAGGGATGTGTAAGACAGAGGTCACAAATTCAAATGCATTTGGAGTCCAGGTAGGTAACGTTATTATGTTTTGTGACTGCACATAAGACAATAGAGTAGTGAATTGACTTCAGTCATTGAAAATCAACACTGTGCTATGCAAACAAAACCTTTAAATGAGCCAGATTCTACCTTTAGCCCATACCAGTTTTATGATCCATAACTGGTCAAATGGCCCTCGTTTTACTCATTAAACCCTCACTGAAGAATATATTCTCCATCACTTTTTAAATAACAAAGTACTGATATTACCTGATGGTGAATTAAGCCCTTTCTGCTTTTCACACCAAATATCCAATCCAAGGAATATTTCCGCAGGTGTTTTTTGTTGTTGTTGTTGTTTTCTAAAACACATCTCAGACATAATCATTTCACTTTTAAAGGTACAATTACCGTAAAGATTGTGATCACTTTGCATTTTGGTCTACCAACAAAACCTCCTAACTGATATCTCTACCTTTATCAATCTATGGGGCACACAACAACAGAAACCACCTTCCTTAAATATATTGTGATAATATTGTTTCTCTGCCTAAAAACCTGCAGAAGACTTCAATCACTCTAAATTCTCGACCATGATAAGAAGTTTCTTATTAGCACATCCATCCTTTTTTCTTCAATTAAACTTCATCATCTCTCTCTCTCTTTTTTTTTTTTTTTGCGGTACGCAGGCCTCTCACTGTTGTGGCCTCTCCCGTTTTGGAGCACAGGCTCCGGACGCGCAGGCTCAGCAGCCCAGCCGCTCCGCGGCATGTGGGATCTTCCCGGACCGGGGCACGAACCCATTTCCCCTGCATCGGCAGGTGGACTCTCAACCACTGCGCCAGCAGGGAAGCCCATAAACTTCACCATCTCTTATTCCCATTTGAACTCATCTTTTGTGTCAAGCAAACGTGCTTATTACCAATTGTTACGACACCAACATTTAAGTGGTAATTTTTGGTATAGCTGCCAAAAATTTCAAGATCTATATGTGGGAGCTGTGTAAGCATGCTGCCACAAGATGAAAGACTTGCTAGCTGGAAAATACAGTTGTCCTAAAGGAAAATGTTCAAAGCATTCTCATTCCTAGTATGGCATGGAAAGTTTAATATGCCTAGTCACTAATTTTCTTGTTGCAAGGACCTTATGCTCTCTTAAAAACAGAGACCTTGTACATCTTCAGAACTTCCAGGTCACTGGTCTCTCCATTGGAGCCATCCTTGTTGCTGCTCCGATCTTATAGCCACCTTTTTAACCTTGATCACATACTGAGAAAATTATAAATGTTTTCTTTAAAATGCCAATGATTATGTATATATGGCAAAATTAACCTTCCCTAAAGCAAATGTGGCAGAATCTCTGGAACAAAGTGCAGCATTTACAGAAACAGAAAAGTAGCAGGGGGGAGCAAATTTGTTCCAGAGATTCCAGAAACACTATTTACTGGCAATTTTGTCTAAATCTGATTTGTTCGAATCTGAATCATAAGAAAGTCTTGGTAGCAAGTAATTACTTCCTTTGAGATCAAGGTAAACTAAGGGAAATAGCCTTGGCTTTGAACTATATAGTAGAATTAAAAGTGAACTTGTTTTACAGATAAGTGGCCTAAAGGCAGAGGTAGGATAAGTGACTAATGGATTATTGATGGAAAAGGAAGGCTTACAACTGGCTCCCTTTAAGGTATTTTATGCCAAATACCCCTGGGCACCATTAGGCAGGAGAGGAACTCTATATTTTGGGAACTAAACTGCCTGAATATAATTTGCACAGAGATTAAACATTGTTTAAAAAAAAAAAAAAAAGCCCCTTCCCAACTATTTTAAGACGACTTTAGGAATCACCAAACTCAGTCCCACCTGACTCAGTTTTGTCTCACAACTAGAAAGAACCTAATATATCTTCATATTTACTTCCCACAAAAAGTCTCATCTTATCAACCAAGAAAATGATGTTCAGGGAAAAGATATTTTCCAGCTAGCAAGTTCGTAAGGCCATAATGCAAATCTTGGTCTGTTGAGCTCCAGAGCCAAGGCTTTATTCTTTTTGCTCGTGGTGATCACAGTAACTACTACTGTGGTTGGGGACTGGTTCACAAGTGTGAGTGTGGGGGGCTTTCCCATCGCCACCGCCTCCCTGGGTTTCCAAGGCACTGTGCACCTTTGCTTGAATTCAAGATTGTCATAGGAGGATGCCCTAATGATGTTCACGTGGGATGAGTCAGATGTGGATGGAGCAAAGGCTCAGGATTCTAATGGCCTTGACCTCTGTTGGATGTCACTGTTTAAGGTGTTGTTTATTGACAAAGGAAAGTGTGGACCAAAGGGGAGGCGATTTGAACTAGACTGTTGGATTTGCTGGATTTGCTCAAATGACATTTGACATTTGCCAAGGATGACACAGCTCCTAGGTGCTCATTTCTGCCCAGGTGGCCCCTTCAAGTCCAGCAATATTGTACGCCATTGTTATTCTAAGCATGCAGTTTTGGTATTGCCCGGGAACTTGGTGGAAATGCAGAATTTCTGGCTCCACCTCAGACCTACTGTATCAGAGTTTGCATTTTAACCAGATCCCCAGGGCACCTTTATGTTAGAGTTAGAAGAACTCCAGTATGTTAGTTCTATACCAAGCTTAAGGCAGAAGAAATCTTTGTGAGGCTTATGGTCTTATTGTCTGTGGTCTTATCTGCCTGAGCTTCCCCACAGTCTGTCATTCTAATTGCCTCCTGGAAACCTGCCTGGTAAACAGAAACCAGAGTTCCTCCCCTTGCGAACTATCAACTCCTCTACCCTCATCACCTGTCTGCCTGTCTCCTCTTCCCAGGCCCCGAGGACTTTTTTCCTAGCTTTGGTGGACCCTACCCTCCTCCCACTGTTTGTCCCAGTCATTTTATCTGTCCTCACTTAGGTCCATCAAGGGCTTAAGTGCTTTTGGAACAGAAGAGCCCGAGAGACTAGGAACCTATTTCCGATACCTACCCTGTCCTCATCCCTGAGCTGAGGCAATTAAATAGAACCAACTCTCTGCTGGAATTAGGTCAAAAGAAAGGAGTAAAAGGAGGTGGTGGGGGAGGGAAAGGACATTGATTAATTTATTAAAAAAGTAATCTACTACACTTATATATGATGCATTTGTATGAAGTATATTCTCAATAGTGTGTTTCTGTCCATGTCATTGGTTTGTAGATTCCTAGAAACGAAGGTCTGTTTCTGCTTTACTACCTTGAATTCACACAGATGTTAGAAATACTTCCAGATAGTTGTGATTGATTTAAAGCATCTCTGGCTTGAGATTATACAGCTAGAAAATGAGCCCACGTCCTTATACTCTGAGCATTGAGGAGGTCGTCCAGCCTAGCAGTTAGCAATGTGGGTACTGACAGCCGACTCTACCACGCACTAGCTGAGTGATTCTGGATAAGCCTCTTAAAATCTCTGACCTTTTTCTTCTTGTGGATGAGCATAATAGCATTATACTGACTTCAGAGAGTTTTTATAAGATTAAATGACAAATTGCATGTAAATGTTAATACATTATCTGGCATATGGCATGCCTAATAAAATTGAGCTTCTCTTATTACTTCAGAATTACTATCCATGAAATGTTAATATTCACTCATGGCAACTGGAAAATTATGAAGGTTTGAATCTAGACTCCTAGTGTTGAAAATTATTATATAAAAATTTTAGTTGGAATCAAAGGCGTCATAATACTAATAATATATTTAATGAGCATTAGCTATGTGACATCTTCTCTTACAGAATCACATAGAATCCTCACAACTCTTCTGAGACAGTTCCTATTTTCATCTTTCTCTTTCATCTGATCACCAAACCTATTTCCTCTTTCCCTGGTACATAGCTGGAGATTGGGTGGACAGCCTAGGTGCGGCCATGTAACTGAGTGGGATGGAGTATGGGAGGCAAAGATTATGCTACGTCCAAACTTGGTCCATTAGAACCCACCATGTGCCATCCCTTGTGCTCTTGCCTCCTTCGTGGCAGCCTTGAAAACTACACATTAAAGATGGAGGATCTATAAGAGGGAAGGATCCTGGCTTCCTTACTACTCTTAGAGAAAAGGCACCAACAGATCAAGAAGAATCATTTTGGATTTTATGTGAGAAATACATTTCCGTTATGTTTCATTTCTGGGATGTATTCGTTACAGCAGCTAATCTCACCTTAACTAATTCACTTAGTCTATCCAAGGTCACACAGCTTATAATTAGGGACTGGAATTCTCGTTCAGGTGAACCCCAAAGCCTGCACTCTCATTCATTACTCTATACTGGCATCGAGCTTCACTTGAGAGCCAAAGAGTGGTTCCGTTTTAACCACCTACCAAATTATGTCAAATAGTAAACACTAGAAGGAGATGAATCTGAAACCTAGAAACCCCTCAACTGAGTTGTTTGCAGAAGCCAGTGCATGAATCAGCTGATTCACGAGCCCTGGGAATTTCCTATAGCTGTCATCAGATGGGCTCAGACCATGCCAATTTATTAGGAAAACAATTTTGCCTCAAGAACCTATCACTGATTTTTTGAAATCTGTTGTCAGTTTTACTTCTCTCTCTATGGGGTACTGAACCAGTGACTTGTATGTTTGGAGCCTCTAATGAGGTTGGTAATGGTCTTATAAGCTCTCTGTGGAGCTCTCACACCTCTAATTGAGAATCAGACATGAGATTGGCCAGAGCCCAGGGAATATTCTCCAAGTGCGTGCTCACAGTGGCGTTTGCTCAGAAGCCTCAAGGGAACTTCTTCCTACCAGAGCCCTAAAAAATTAGGGCAGGCATGGCTCCACTTGGTGGGACAGAAGCTCTATAGTGAAGCAGAAAAACAACACCTATAATAACAACAAACACTTGCACCGCACATGCAGATAACAAGGTGCTTTCAAGTGTGGAGTGTCAGTATCAATAGGCATTGAGACAATTTCCATTTTATTGATGAAATTCCTGAGAATCAGTGAAACTAAGTGACTTGCCAAGAGCATAATAAAATAAGGTATAAACATCGACCTTCTAATTTCAAATCCAACACAAAACTCTTCTGGCTCTCCGTATCTAAATTCTCAAAGATCCTAGTAAGCTCACTGCTATAAAATAAGTGGGGTTGATTCTCACATTCTTTCTGATGGAAGCTGGCCTCTAAGCAAAACAAGAGGGCCTACGAGGGAGGGTCTGTTCAGGCATCATTCCTGCCCTCCTACCTGTCCACACAGTCCCCTGCCTCTGCATGACTCAGGGTCCTTCAGATCTGCCAGGAGCTGCTGCTTTGTCTTAACAATTCTGTGGCTTATGAAGCAGACAATATGGCTTGTGTAATTAATTTTTCTAGCTCCAAAGTCAGGAAGCAGAACTCTCCCAGGCAGGCAGGGTCTGAGCTTCTCCCTACTACTCCGGCCTCGGCCTGGCTAAAGCCAAGTGAAAGAGCCCTAGCAGAAGGCAAAATGGTTTCCTCTGCTTAGCAACCCTCTCCCAAGGCACAGCCCAAGAATATTTACATGTGCAAAGAGGAGCATCAGGTTTGTTGTGTTCAAAAGTCTCGTTGCCACCAGTTCCATCTCCTCCGTGTCGTGTTCCCACCTTACCACAGTACATGGTTAAAAAAAAAAAGAAAGAAAGAAAGAAAAAGAAAACCTGAAGATGGGCTAAAAATACCTGAGCCAAATTCAGTGCTTCTGTGAGAAGGCTGAGCACACCGGTGACATCCATGGTAAAGACAGCACCAACATTATACACAACAAGTCACATCCTGATGAGTTAATTGCCCCAATTGAACATAAGTGCAGTGGAGGAAAAGGGTATGTTAATGCATGAGATTTTACTTTTTCACACAGGAAATAAAACCCCAAGTGGAGATTTAACATCTTATGAAAACTTGTGCAAAGATAACTTTTAAGGAGAAAAAGAGCTGCTCAGATTTGTAGATGAGGCTATCTCATGAATAAAATATCATCATACTTCATCAGTTTTCAGAGAAAAAAATAAAACTATTTAGCACAGTTCTGTGTCCTTCTCACTCAGCCTGGATCAGTGGAAAGAGTAGGTGCCCTAAAACTGAAGGCCTGAATTTTAAGTCCCTCTGTCCCCCTCCAACTGGTGGTTATGCGGTGATGACCAAGTTTATTAACTTCTCGGTCTTGGTTTCCGCGTACATATACAACATTGGGGATGATGCCTATGTATCGCAGGCTGTTTTGAAAATTAAACAAAGTGGCACAAACACAAAGGCACAGTGCTTGGAGTAGCACCTAGTATCGATACATAATTGATGTTCAGTAAGTATCAACTCCCCCTTCACTCTGCACTGCAAGGGGTAGAATGAAGAAACGGGTAGAATAAAGAAACAGCAAATGGAGACACCAGAAAGTAGGATAGAAGGGTATTGTGAAATCTGACCAAAGGTGGATCAAAATTATTCATAATGGAATCCAAAATATTGATATGGAAAACAAGAGCAAACCAGGAAAAAGTTTCTGCTTATCAAAGTTTCTTGTAAGAAAATGAAAACACTGTAGAATTCATTTTATTTTTTCATTGGTTGGATTCTGTAGTCCCCCTTTAAGTGACCTCAAGTTACGACTAAAGGCAGGAAAAACTAGATGACTGGGAGTTCCCTGGTGGCTCAGTGGTTAAGAATCCACCTGCCAATGCAGGGGACACGGGTTCGAGCCCTGGTCCGGGAAGATCCCACATGCCGCCGAGCAACTAAGTCCGTGTGCCACAACTACTAAGCCTACGCTCTAGAACCCGTGAGCCACAACTACTGAAGCCCACGTGCCACAACTACTGAGCCTGCGCTCTAGAACCCGTGAGCCACAACTACTGAAGCCCACGTGCCACAACTACTAAGCCTGCGCTCTAGAGCCCGTGAGCCACAACTACTGAAGCCCACGTGCCACAACTACTGAGCCTGCGCTCTAGAACCCGTGAGCCACAACTACTGAAGCCCACGTGCCACAACTACTGAAGCCTGTGCTCTGCCAACAAGAGAAGCCACCGCAACGAGAAGCCCGCGCACCGCAACGAAGAGTAGCCCCTGCTCCCCGCAACTAGAGAAAGCCCGCACACAGCAATGAAGACCCAATGCAGCCAAAAATAAATTTTAAAAAAATTAGGTGACTATTAAACAGTCAGATATTAATTACCTTGACCAAATAGGTGTTTGTGTCACTTTGAAAAATTAGTAGATATATAATACTAATATTTAAATCATTAAAAAACTGATAATAGAAAGGTTGAAAATCAGTGTAGTGGGAGAAACAAAACCCTGACTTCAACTGTCGTTGCTTGGGAAAACCCACCTCGGTTGGCTTTTTGGTTGTGCACCAGTGTGTGTCCCAGTGGATACTGCAGGGGCTAACACACAGAGGAAACTCAAGGGCTGGGCATACTTAATGAAGAGACTAGAGGTATTTGGAGCATTGCTGAAGGATAAGGAGGAACGGATGGAGAGACCACAAACAGGAGAAAGGGGGAAGATACAAAGTAATGTCTGTGAAGAACACAACGGTCAGAGAAAATTTTCTAGAGGTGATGTTGGCTGAGGGATTCTTAAGATGTACGATGTCTAATAGCACATGTGAAGTTACGTGCTGGGGTGTGTAGTAATCCTCCTTCATTGTCTCCAGCCTTTAGAGAAAGTCTGTTCCACCACTGTCTTCTGATAGTGGGTGCCATACAGAAGTAATTAAAGGAGCACAGAGCTCCATTTTACAACTGGGTTTCCTTTAGTGGGGGAGGCGGAAAAGGCAGTCCAAGCAGAAAGATGCAGAAATGCAGGAAGGAACAACAACATCTCTAGAGGAAACCGGAAATTGGAGCAAGCAGTGACTAGGAGAAAAAGGAGCCCACTGAGAATTGAATTCTTTCTAACTATAGGCTAGGAGCTTATGTTAATTTCATCTTTGCAACAATGCTGAGGAGGAAGCATTATGAGCTGGTAGATGTGGAACCCCAGGCTCTCAGAGGTTTGGTGACTTGCTTACAGCCTCACATGCAGTATGTCAGGGAACTGTGCTTCAAACTCAGCTCTTTGGACTCTAAAGTCGGCACACTTTCACTAATTCACAACACTGACACCATTTCTCAGCTTGTGACTAAAATTCCAGTCTTCACCTCTAGTCTGCTCCTTCAGGAGCTTTCTATTTCCACACCTGCTTAAATCCAGTAACAAGACTGTGGCAGACTGTATTTCTCAAAAATGGTCACAACAATATTTCCATCCCCACTTGCCCTTTCAGACGCTTGCCACTCTCCCATTGAGATGTGAAGCCTATTTCCTCCCAACTCTGAACCTGGATCAGCTTTTGTAACCTACTTAACAAGCAGCATGTGGCAGAAGCGATGCTGCCTGCTGGTGAGACTAGGTAATAAAGGGCTATGCAGTTTCCCCCTGACACATGCTCTCTCTCTTTTTATTTCTCTCTCCCTCTTTCTGCAAACATGCACCTGGTAAGATATGCAGCTACTCTGAAGTAACCATGCTGGGAAACGTGCATGAAAAGATCACACGTAGGTAGACAGATACCCCAGAAGCCCCACCTGTTCCAGCCTCCAGCTGTTTGAGGCTTCCCAACCCAGGCACCTGAAATGCAGGTAAATGAAACTTCAGATGCTTCAAACCCCCAGCCTCCGAGACACCCAGCTAATGCCCAGTGGGATGGAAACTGATAGTCCCCACCAAGCCCTGTCCAAATTTCAGATTCTTGAGCAAAGTAAATGTTGTTATTAAGTCACTTAAGTTGTTACAGATTTAGTAAGGTTTGTTTTACATCAACAAATAACTGAAACACTGACACTGATAGGGCAACAGACACATACATGTAAGAGAAAGTAGGAAATTAGATATTTTTAAAAGAATAAATTCAAGCCAATCTACATAAGCACACACAGCTGTTGAGATATTTTATATTTACATTGTCACTAATCTTTTCAACCTAAACTATTCCTACCATAATAAATATTAATGCCAATTGGCAACACAATATTAAACCTGAATTTTTGAAAATATGTGTAAGTCTTGAACTTTTTTACATTTCTTAAGAAGAAATCATTGACTATTTTCAGACAATGAAATTATAGTTAAACAGAGTCTTATTAGCCCAATAATGATGACCCTTCACCACAGAATTGGGCATATGACCTCATTTAATTAAGGAGCTTACAATTTCTTGGCAGAATTAGCCACTATGTCTTCATCTGTTATCATCCCTATCAAAACACCAATGGCATTTTTCACAGAACTAGAACAAAAAGTTGCACAATTTGTATGGAAACACAAAAGACTATGAATAGCCAAAGCAATCTTGAGAAAAAAAAACGGAGCTGGAGGAATCAGGCTCTCTGACTTCAGATTATACTACCAAGCTACAGTAATCAAGACAGTATGGTACTGGCACAAAAACAGAAATATAGATCAGTGGAACAGGATAGAAAGCCCAGAGATAAACCCACACACATGTCACCTTATCTTTGATAAAGGAAGCAAGAATATACAGTGGAGAAAAGACAGCCTCTTCAATAAGTGGTGCTAGGAAAACTGGACAGCTACATGTAAAAGAATGAAATTAGAACACTCCCTAACACCATACACAAAAATAAACTCAAAATGGATTAAAGACCTAAAGGTAAGGCCAGACACTATCAAACTCTTAGAGGAAAACATAGGCAGAACACTCTATGACATAAATCACAGCAAGATCCTTTTTGACCCACCTCCTAGAGAAATGGAAATAAAAACAAAAATAAAAAATGGGACCTAATGAAACTTAAAAGCTTTTGCACAGCAAAGGAAACCATAAACAAGACCGAAAGACAACCCTCAGAATGGGAAAAAATATTTGCAAACGAAGCAACTGACAAAGGATTAATCTCCAAAATATACAAGCAGCTCATGCAGCTCAATATCAAAAAAAAAAAAACCCAACACAAAAATGGGCAGAAGACCTAAATAGACATTTCTCCCAAGAAGATATACAGATTGCCAACAAACACATGAAAGGATGCTCAACATCACTAATTATTAGAGAAATGCAAATCAAAACTACAATGAGGCACCACCTCACACCAGTTAGAATGGACATCATCAGAAAATCTACAAACAATAAATGCTGGAGAGGGTGTGGAGAAAAGGGAACCCTCTTGCACTGTTGGTGGGAATGTAAATTGATACAGCCACTATGGAGAACAGTATGGAGGTTCCTTAAAAAACTAAAAATAGAATTACCATATGATCCAACAATCCCACTACTGGGCATATACCCAGAGAAACCATAATTCAGAAAGACACATGCACCCCAATGTTCATTGCAGCACTATTTACAATAGCCAGGTCATGGAAGCAACCTAAATGCCCATCGACAGATGAATGGATAAAGAAGATGTGGTACATATATACAATGGAATATTACTCAGCCATAAAAAGGAATGAAATTGGGTCATTTGTTGAGACGTGGATGCATCTACAGACTGTCATACACAGTGAAGTAAGTCAGAAGGAGAGAAACAAATATCGTATATTAAGGCATATATGTGGAACCTAGAAGATGAACCGGTTTGCAGGGCAGAAATTGAGACACAGATGCAGAGGACAAACGTATGGACACCAAGGGGGGAAAGCAGCAGGGGGTGGGGTGGTGGTGGGATGAATTGGGCAATTGGGATTGACATGTATACACTGATGTATATAAAATGGATGACTAATAAGAAAGAAACATTTAAAAAAAATTTTTAAAAGAAAGTGAAGGAGAATGCCATTTTTCTTTGTATCAAGAGAAGAACTCGATTATGCTTACTTGGTGTTGACTGAATGAGTACTCTTCCAGGCAGTTCTGCCATGTGAGTGAGCATCCCCCTGTGAACGCACTCACACTCACATCCAGATACACAGCTCCCTAGAACTGCACTACAAATGACTCCCTTCTTCAGTATGCTTCAGGAGGCTTAGTAAATGTTAATTCATAACCTAAATCATAGCCATGAATCCATTCACCTCCATTATTTCTAAACAACCAAGTTTAGTGTATTAGCTAGACTGCCTTAATATAGAATCACATGAGCAGCAGGGTCAGTTTTTCAAGCCTTTGCTGACCCTCATCTATTTAAATCACTAACCTTAATATCATTAAGGACTCTGTAAGTCCTTATTCCTTTTCTCTCTATCAATCTCTACCTTTGGACTCATGAAGTGCAAATAAAACACAGAAGATGACAACTAAAGAAAGCAAGAAAATACTACACAAATGTCGGGGGCAATTGTGGAAATGGAAAAAAAAAGAGAAGAGAGTTATAGTTGGAAAACATTTACTTAAGGAAATGCAAACATCAAGACTCTGGACATATTTTGAAAGGTGTCACTACTTGGAGTGTGACAAAGCAATGGAGATGCCAAAAGCCATAAAATCATAATTCGTTATTATGTGACAGTCCTAAAGCTCAGATCATTAGGACATTATTTCCCGAGGTACAAAGTTCCAAGCTTCTTGCAAATTTTTTGGCTCAACTCTAGGTCTCAACCTAGGCCAGGCCAGTAGAGAACTTACCACAGTCTAGAAATAAAACTATTTTCTCTTTAGGGGAAAAATATGAAAAGAAACAACCTTTGAAAAATGCTGATGAAATATAACTTTTCCCCACAATAATTTTCTGGCACTTATGACAAAGATCCTCTGTTACTTACAACTTCCAGTGAATTTCACTTTTGGCTTAGCTGCAACCCAAAGGACTGACAGGGGAGGGATATTAATATATCTCTAAGTGGTGAGGGAGCTGTTTTTCAAGTAGATCGAAGCAATGAGTGTTTGGAACACCTCATACTTCAGGGAAATCCAGTTTTCTCTTACAGGCTTCACTCAGTAGCAAGAAGGCACTCTTATTGAAATGTTTAAATTCCAACAGCAGCTATAAAAGAGAAAAGACATTCTGCAGTGATGTTTAGCAGTTTTTCATTATTTGCAAATGTACTTTCATCTTGTCCAGTTCCAGTGAATTCTCACCACTGAGGCAAGACCTCAGACTTCTAATGATTTGTAGAGAATTATGTTACCAGTAGTTTTACATATTCCTCATGTCTGAACCCTCTGGGTTTTGTGGAAGCACACTGCCAGCCAGGGTTTTGTGGGCAGACTGGAATAATATTCTATAGCCAATGATTAGATGGTAGAGAAGGGGAATTTCAATGGGGGTGATATAGTATGTATGGTTGGAAATATGGACCCTTTCTGATAGGGAGACATTAAAAGATTCAAGAAGATTCATGGCTTCAACAATCCATGTTGTCAGGCCTTCAAAGAGCTCCCTTCTAATCATGAAGTCACCCCAGGCTATCTGCGAGAATGGGAGCTGGAAAACCTGTAAAAGATTTAACCTTTCTGTTCAATCTTTTAGGTACTGGGAAGAAAATCAAACATGAAGAAGGTCGTTTATAGTCATTGAGGTATCTCAGTGGTCCATTCTGAAAACTGCTACCATCAGCTAGAACCATTGTCAGGGGTTTTCAAATCCAGAGGCAGCTCACAAAGGCTTCTTCAATTCTTTTGTCAGATATGAGCGCTGTTATTGTTATTGTTTTAGTAACTGACAGAGAGTCAAACACATTTTAAATATGAGAAGACCTTGGGAGAACGTGGATATCCTTAATAAAGCAAGGTCCTCTGTTTGGAAAGAACAACTTTGGTTGTTAGTATGGAGGTTAGGTCTCCCCGTTTTAAACCCCAAGTTTCAGAAAGATGTGAAAGCAGGTCTTAGAAGCAAACAATCCACTTTCCAGAAACTTTACTGTTAATTATCCACATTCATTACGGTTCTACTGCAGATTTTAACATAGCTAAGAGTTAATAAAATCTGAATTAAGCCCAAAGTAGGGTCTCAACTATTCTCTGTATTGTATCCAAATCCCACTTACCCTGATTAAGGTGTAAACTTCACATCATTTATTTGCCACTTAATCTATGTAAGGCAGAGTTTGATCACTTTATATAACCTCAGTAAATTTTCACAATAACCTAGTGAGGTACATATTATTAATATCCCTGTCTTGAAGATATGAAAAGTAAGGTCATGGTCAGATAGCTATTTCATGGTAAAGCTTGGATTTAGACTTACCAATGATCTGTTAACTCCTGATTTTCCAGTACCTGACATTGAACACCTTGCTACTCTACCAGTAGCAGAGTTTGTTGAATATATCATCTACAGTAAAAAGGGAAATTATATAAAGACAGTGAAGGTAAGATTACCAGTGGCATCTTATCCTGGAAAACAAAGACCACTGAGTCAAAATGAGTCTAAACAATCTTTTCCAGGAATTTGTGACTAACTACATACCAATAGTTCAATCAAAAATTAACCAAAATGGGACTTCCCTGGTGGTCTAGTGGTAAAGAATCTGCCTTCCAATGCAGGGGACGTGGGTTCGATCCCTGGTCGGGGAACTAAGATCCCACATGCGCAGGGCAACTAAGCCCGTGCGCCACAACTAGAGAGCCTGCATGCCGCGATGAAGGCCCCACACAGCCAAAATAAATAAATAAAAACAAAAATTAACCAAAATGCACCAACTTTCGTTGGCAGTGATCTTGATACACAGAACATGATGAAGTAGCTGTCTCTTCACCCTGGGCATCAACAAGAGAAATGAATGTCAGGAGGGAGGAGCCTGTATAACTCTATTCAGAGCAATAATAATTACTATTTAATTTTGCAAAAAGATTTAAGTATTCTTTGAGAGAATGGAGCATTTGACATTCTGTCTGGATTTTTTTTTGTTGGGGGGGGTCTTTTTTGTTTTGATTTTGGTCAAGAGAAGTCAGGTTGATAACAGCAGATAAACTTAGTAGAAGTCTGAAGTTTAATCAACAGTAGGACATGCAGCTCTGTGTGTGATGTGGATTTTCCTTTTTGGTATATCAGCATTTTTGTCAGCAGAAACTAAACAGAGCTTTCCTCCTCCTACAAGCCACTCCAATTCCTTTCCTTCACTTCTTTCTCTTCCCAGAGTCACCAAATTGCTGGAGGAGGTGACTAGGCCACTGGATCTAAGTATACTCAGCTCTAATCACATTGAATCAGAAATTGTTAGTAAAACTGAGCCGTAACACAATTAAAAACATCCAGAGATTTGGTTCTCAAGGAAACCATGTTTTCTCTCTTCTGAATCTCAAGATGCCTGCAGAAGAGCAAAAGAAAACCTACAAGAGCAGAGACCTGAGGAACTCAGTAGAAATGATAATGATGATGCTTTTTAATTCCTGGGGGAAGAAAAATCCTTGAGTTTTCCACCTACAGAACAGAAGAGTGTGGGATTCAGGCTGTTCACTTCCTCATTTTCCTTGACTTCTTCGGGAAATCTGTATTCCTACTTAAGTGTGTGTTACATAAGAGGGAGTCAGTTGACCTGCCTGTAAAGGGTGCAGGAGTTTGGAACTTTGTTTAACTAATTAGTGTGTGCACTCAGTTGAGGCTTGGCAGAAGCTGCTACCTTTATTAGCATTGAAGCTGAACTTCCACCATCACTAGGGAACACAGCAAACCGATGTTCACAAAGATACCGCCATCCTCACCTCCACATCTACCTCCACTGGCTCACAACGCCCTCTATAGTTACCACCCTACTATGAAATGGGAACAGGTGTCTGGAAACCTCTCTTTCTAGACACACACACACAATTTTCTACAACAGTGATCCCACTCTGGAGACTAACAAGAGCTATCATTCCATTTTTTAAAAGCCCCTTAGAGATGGAAGGGAATGGGAGGTTATAATTGCTCTACAGTTTCTAGAGGAATCACTCTGTAAGAGATACTACGCTCTAAGCAAACGAGTAGGCCCATGTTCTTTGTGCCATGACTCATATTTCAAACTCTACGTCCTTTCTGCTTGGCCAAGATAAAGCCAAGTATAGCACTGCTTACCTCAGCTGGAAAGTCATTACATGTTTTAATGCTAGGTGCAATGGGAGCCTTCTTGCTAAAAATTGCAGCAACATGGTGTCACCAAAACTGTCTCTGGTCACTTGCTCTTCCTTTTGACGAATGCATAGAAAACTAGAGGCCACACAGGAAACTTGGAATGAGGAAAGAGATACACTACGGTTGCTATGACTTTGATGAGAGTTGTTGAGTCATTTTTCAGCCTTTGCATGGTCTGACTGCTGGCTTGGAAACCCTGATGAGAGTTTCAGATGCAGAGATTTCATCATCAAAGATGCAGTCTAGGGCTTCCCGGGTGGTGCAGTGGTAGAGAATCTGCCTGCTAATGCAGGGGACATGGGTTTGAGCCCTGGTCTGGGAGGATCCCACATGCCATGGAGCAACTAGGCCCGTGAGCCACAACTACTGAGCCTGTGCGTCTGGAGCCTGTGCTCCACAACAAGAGAGGCCGCGATAGTGAGAGGCCCACGCACCGCGATGAAGAGTGGCCCCCGCTTGCCACAACTAGAGAAAGCCCTCGCACAGAAACGAAGACCCAACACAGCCATAAATTAATTAATTAATTAATTTTTTAAAAAAGATGCAGTCTAGTAGCCATTTTCCTACCCAACCCTCCCTTACATGGACCTCTTGTATTTTCATTGTAAACTATCAATTTTGATTTTTTTGGATCAGTTTGCATTCTCATTTGTTATAACCAAATATTTGCATTTCAAATGCCATTAAATAAATAAATAAATAGCATTCTTAGTTCATTCTACATGAAATTTCTAGGTTTTAATAATGCAAATTTCTCTTGTGGTCCAGCATGCTAGTCAGGGATGCCAATGTTTCAAAAGGATTCCAACGTTTTGTGTGTGTATGGAGCGAAGTTCATCATATTTTATTCTCTTTGCTGCTTTCTTTTCCCCAAGGTTGAATTACATTCAGCTAAAGATGAGGAAATTTTAAAACGAAGCCCATTTGTAAATTGGGAATTGCTTGCCAACGAAAGCCATATGTAATCTCAAATCCTGATTTTAATCAGTAGTTTCAACTCTTTCACTAAGTAAACCTTTATGCCAGAATGCTCAGGAGACAATCCTCAAGTATCATTAGCATAATTGTGCAGCCTTAGGGATTAAGAGTAGGACAGATTTGGGCTGGAGTCCAGCTCTGCCACTAACCAGCCTTGTGACCTTGAGCCAGTTACTTCATTTATAGTAAACTCGGGTAGCAGCTCTCTCATTTGGCTTTTGTGAAGATTAAATAAACTAAGTCATGAAGAATGCATTGTTTAATGCCTGAAACATGATGAGTACTCAATACACATTACCTAATGTTATTCTTTCCCCTAAAGCTTTCAGACAACCTGAATACACGTCATTTACAAAGAAACAAAAACTAGACTGGCACCAGACTTCTCATCGGAAAGACTGAGGCTAGCAGACTGCAAGCAGTACTTCCAAAGCTCTGTGACAATGGATGAGATTTTTAACGGAAAATTCTATATCCAGCCAAATTATAAATAAGGTATGTCAATATCCAACAGCCAAAACCCACCAGGAACACACCTAGAGTGTTGAACAAGATTGAGTTTATTGATTGTAGCTCAGGAAGGAAGTCTTCACCCCATGGGGAGGTACGGGCATCTCTGTAAGCAGGTGTTAGGACAGTTCTTATTATAAGATTTAGGCCTGTGTTGAGTGATTTTGGAAAGACTGCTAGGAAGTAGGGTTTGCCTTGATTTGGGTGCTGTCAGGTGGTGAGAATGATCTTATGATTAAGGTACCTTAATAACTCTTATCTAGGAACCAAGAGAAATGGAACAGGTAGGTCTAAAGCTTAAGAGGTACGGAAACAACAATCACTCATGTTAGCTAGGAGAGAGGATGGTGGAAGTTTTTATGGTTTGCTCTGTGTTCTTGCTATCGTCTGTGCGCAAACACACTTCCAGAGCGATCCTGTTTTTTTATTTGCCCCATCACGGTCACAGAGTCACCTTCTCTGATGGTGGTGTTCTGCGAAATTGTCCATTTTAATAAGGAGTGTCACTTAGCAGCAGGTCTGCCGCCAGCTGACAGCACTTATTTCTCCTCAGCGGAAGGGAAGCGTAAGGACATTTTCAGACACACAAGGACTCAGATATTTCACCTTACATACTCTCTTTCCTAAGAAGTTACTTGAGGATGTGCTAGAACAAAAACAATGGGATGAACCAAAATAAGATTTTGAATCCAAGAAATATTGGCACCAACCCAGAACTTTCAAGAACTAGCTGCTCCTGCAAAATAACGGAGTTATGGCTCCTGGCACCCAGCTTTCAGGGGTGCTGGAGATCTTCCTATTTCTAAAATTGGGTCTCCACCCTTCAATCCTGTGAGAGCAGACAGTCTTGAATGAGTTTGGTTTTGTTAAGTAAACTAAAAAATCCTAACTAGGTCCACAGTGTAAACTATCTTTACATCCTTACTGGTAGAGACGTTAAGCAAATGGAGGATAATGATATCAATAAAGTGAAGATGATATGTAATATATGAAAGTAAAAAGGAGGGAAACGGGGCTTCCCTGGTGGTGCAGTGGTTGAGAGTCCGCTTGCCGATGCAGAGGACACAAGTTCGTGCCCTGGTCCGGGAAGATCCCACATGCCACAGAGCGGCTGGGACCGTGAGCCATGGCCGCTGAGCCTGCGCGTCCGGAGCCTGTGCTCCGCAACGGGAGAGGCCACAACAGTGAGAGGCCTGTGTGCCACAAAAAAAAAAAAAAAAGTGACATTCTGGGTGCCCAATGAGGTTCCCCAGGAACCAACATGAATTCAGTCTCACTGAATGTACAAACAGAACAGAGCCCACTTCAAGGCAATAACTAAGCATAAATTACATTTTCAAAGTACCTAGTAATCTAAGGCATCAACCTTATTATGTTAAAAGCGAATGTTTTTTTCATTTTGGTAACAACTTACCATCGATTAGGAAGGAATAAAAAAACAAACTTCAATAGGTAACCCTCCAGCAAAGGAGGAGTTAAATTTAACAAATGAAATTTCCTCTGCTTGCCTTATTTTTTTCTGTTTACAGATGGAAAGGAGGTAGGAGAGAGAGAAGGCCAAGAAACCCTTCCCTCCAGCTTCCAACTTTGAAAGAAGTCCCAGGAGGACAAAGGGATCCCAGGTGGAGGGAGAGGAGCGAGGGACGGATGCTCAAAATACAAGTGCGTACCAGCCTCCCAGTCTCTGCTGCATGTTGTTGGGAATTGAAAATTCACTTCCTCTGGCAAATGATGTAGCCGATTAAATGTGAACATCCTGCACACCTGCTGCTGTTCCTAAGGCAAAGGGACTGGACAAAAGTGAGCAAGATGACAATATAAATCCCAAGTTGCATTGAGAAATATATTATGTTTTCAGTAAAACCACGCCCTTCATCACTCAGTGCCTCGACTGCCCCATTTGCTAACACAGAAATCTTTGCTTACATGATCCTCACAGAGATGGCAAAGATTCATAAAGTGTAGAAAATATACCTTTCCTTAGAGAAAAGGAATTGCACAAAACCAGGATTTTTCCTAACATATTAATAAAATCTTGACTTCCCTATAAAACTGTACGGGAATATTATGATCGCCCAGTGTACCACCTGCATTGTAAATGAAAATATGATCATCTTATCAATGCTGGAATTGCTCGTCTGAAGGAGACCTGGCAATTTCCCTCAATAACTCAGTCTAATATAATTACATGCCTGACATAATGTTCATTATGACAACAAAATGAAAAACAGAGAGATAAAAAATAATCAATAGGAGATGGAAATGTAATATACGCCTGGCTAATTGTGAAGAGATAATTAACTGGTTCGATTATCAATATTTAGTTAATACTCAGATGAGAAGGTTAAATATTAAAAAAAAATGAACCAAAGAAATTTTACTCCTAAATGAGTAATGGTACCATAAAGGCCACATTTGTTTAATTCTATTATTGACACATATTCAGCTGTTTGAATTCGAACATAATGGGTTTTTTGCTGTGTTGACCTTCCCACATGAGACAGAATTCTGACATCGGCTGGCCTCTCTGATCCTGGCTTATCTCCAACAGCTTTGCTTCCCCTGACCCCAAGCACTGCAGGGAATAAAGGTGAAGATAAGCAGGGCTAAAAGACTACTTTCCTTTTTTTCCCCTTATTTGTTAATTTAGTCTGTATTTCTATAACATGCTGCCTTGTAGGAAGAGGAAAGTAAGCTTGAGGTGGCACAGCTTGAAGAGAAAATTGAGGAATAAGTATGTAAACTTGCAAGAAAAGGGGAAACCACCATTTAAAATTTTGTTCTTACTCCATAATTCATTTTATTCTCCATTATGGGCAAGAAGCACTAGAACAAGGCAAAACTATTCATATTTTAAAAGGTAGACTGAATTCTGTTCTCTATTCCCAAGATGAAATTAGTAGACAAGGAAGAAGATTCCCCCTCCTACCTCCAATCATATATCTCTTTCCCTGAAGTCACTCCTGGTTAAATGGGACAACAGCCCTTCTGGAATCTATCAACACAAACACACACACACACACACACACACACACACACACACACACACACACACACATACACACACCTTGCCATGTGTATGTGTTAGTACTGTGTAACAGGAAGGTCAGTCAATCATAGATATTCATCCACGGTTCACGATGCTTCAGGAAGACTGCAAGTCCCTGAGGCTTCAGAAGAGACTCAGACAAAGGGCCCCTACCCTCATGGAACTTTCACCCTGAACGTTGTAGACTTCAACCAAATAATTAAATAATGGAAATGTGTGAAGTGTTATTTGAGAAAAGCCACACACACGGGGGTTGCAGTCCATCTCATCCACTTATGTGTGAGTGACCAGGGGCAAAGACAGCAGCACTGAACACATGTTTACTAAGCACGTGTTACATATACTCCATTAAAGGCCCTTAGCGCAAGGCTTGGCACATGCCAAGTGTTCAGTAAGTGACAAGGAACAAGTAAACAGCCCCCTGCTAAGGAATTATGTGTTTCTATTTCTAAATTTTATTTCTCATGTCAAAGTAGACTAGGAATATCATAAAATGCACTCCACCCGTACAGTGTTGGTGTACCATCCCCAAAAGTTGGTGTGCAAAGTGCCGAGGGTCTTAACTAGTGGCTGAGATTTCTTTTCTTTTTTTCCTTACTACCTACCCTATCCAAGGTCTCTATAGGCTCAATCCCTAGCTGATGACAGATGATATAGTAACAAGATCATGGAATTTAGAGTTAACTAGATTTGTGGGTAAGTTATGCTCTACCCGTGATTCGACATGTAAACTTAAATCATCTGTGAATGGAAATAGTAATATTTGCTGCATACAACTTCTAAGAGCCTGAAATATGGGTACATAGAAATGATCTATGATGACCACTGGCAGAGAGGACTGGGGTACTTGAGCTGTTCTTTGAGGATAAATGAGATTCGATTCTATATGTAGAGGCCATATATGCCAAACCAGCCATGCTCTGATACCTTCCAAGGATAATGACCAGGCGTTCTTCCTATTTGTCCTAAGCACACACTAAACACAGATGCAAAGCAGTGATTAACTTTCTCTTGGCTCAAGGAGGGAGACTGGGGCTGCCTGCAATGGCGCCTGTTAAAATACCCAAATGGGGCTGACTTGCCCAGTTGGAGCTCAAGTCAAACACAAAGGCACCGCAAGGTTGACCCACTGTCCCTGTTTCATCAACAGCTAAATGGCAGATCCCGTTGCTGCCTTACTTAGAGTCTCAGTCCGTACCCTCAACTTGGCCTTCCTTTATCACACCGTGCAGTCTCTAAATTGCTGTGCACGATTTTCTGAGGACCCATCTGTGAGAACATCGTGGGCTGTTGGATGTATGCATGCACTTGAGCAAATAAGTAACAGAGAGCTGGTTTAGGCAGGAGGACTTACATATTTTTTCCTCAAATGACATATTTGAACATTAAAAACAACGTACTCTGTTCTCCTGCTAGCAAGGCATAATGAAACCAGAGTGTTGCCTTCCCAGCAGCTCTCGCCTTTGAATCTTGCAAAGCAGAAATGATTCTCCGTTTGCAGGCAGCAACAGCCTCCAGAAGCTACAGGAACCTTGCC
This sequence comes from Neophocaena asiaeorientalis asiaeorientalis, assembly GCF_003031525.2. Lineage (NCBI taxonomy): Eukaryota > Metazoa > Chordata > Mammalia > Artiodactyla > Phocoenidae > Neophocaena > Neophocaena asiaeorientalis. The sequence goes on along the minus strand of NW_020185337.1, from coordinate 9,623,950 downwards.
AAGATCCATGAAAAACCTCCACAGCTAACTGGGAACCGGCTTATTAGTGACACTTTCGAGAGTCAGGCTGTCATTGAAGAGAAACGAAGGAGAACGCGGTGGGCGCCGTAGCCTGGAATTAGACCGTGGGAGGGAGGAAGGCTCCTCGCAGGAACATTGCTCTGTAATTTTCTCAAACGCTCTCTGCTCAGCTGGCTTGCAAAAGCCCTGGATCTTGGGAGGCTGCAGGCAACACCTTACCCTCCACTCCCCCTTGAAACTGCCCCCCGGCCATCCACCTTGGGAGAGCTCTGTGGCCTTTCAAAGGTACCCTGAATTAGTTAAGAGAAAAAAATATATTTCCGCTTAGTAGCCTTTTGAACGCGTCTACATTTTTATATAGCTGAGTTTTTTTCACAATTACTAGATAATTCCAGTAGCAAATAACCTGGAAGTTTTTGTGTAAATAAAAATGAGTTGAAGAATTTAAAAATTTTTTTAATTAATTTGTCAAAATATCAGTCCGGTCACATTTAGGAAGCATCACAAGAAATGAATATAATTAGTGACTGGGATTAAGATCTCTGATTTTTTTTTTTTTCAGGAAGGTGATCGCCAGCAGGCCAGCCCCAGTCCAGCAGGATGCTATGTCCTGAGCGCTACCTTTGAGTTTCTAGGTAAATGTTGTTCTGATAACAAACTGGGTTTCTCAGCTCCCTCCCCACTGGGAGGATGGTGTGTAATCTGGATAACGTTCTTGACTTTTCTGCTAAGATTCTAGCTCTCAGCCAAGAGAAAAAAAAAAAAAAAAATGGAGAAGAAGCATTTGTGTCGCTGTACATTAGCAAAGGGAACCGTGTGAGCTAGGTGAGCCCACATCACTGCCACTTGATATGCTCCCTGCTGGGTGAATTGAGGGAATCTTGATGTTACCCTGATCAAAAGAAGCCTAGATCCTGGAATCAACTCCTGGAGTCCTACATTGGGGTGGGAACTTTCCTGAACGTACCAGAAGTCCATCCAAGCACAGGGACTGGAACGTAGGAAAAAGAGCACACAGGCACCTGCTTGCTGCCTTATCCCATTATTGGCCTCTCATCTGTTTCAGCAAATTCATTCTTCTCTCCTCATAATAATGATTAGCCTTTGCATGTTCCATAATTCAACCCAACCTGTGACATATGTTTCCTGAATCTCAAGATAACTCATTCTCTCCCTACCTCTTGCTTTTAACATCACACACACACACACACGCACAGGCACACACGCACGCAATTCAGTGGGTTGGTTGCCTACCCAGTAGGTGCCCATTTTCTCCTCTGTTCTTTGCTGGGGTAGTTTGCCTCCTACAAGAACCTAAAATGTCAGTCACCAGCCTTTCCAGCTTCCTTGCTGCTAGATAGAGTGACGTGACATAGATTTAGGGTGGCAATGTGACACAGCCCTGGGGTGCCATGTGACAGAGTCCTGCAGCGCCAATGTGATGAGGTGACACATCTGGAGTGGCCAAGTGACAAAGTTCTTGGGTGGTAAAGTGACACAGTTCTGGGAGGGCCATGAGATACAGTGCTTGGGTAGCAATGTGACACAGGTCTCTGGGGACCATGGGATACAGTCCTGGGTGGCAATGTGACACAGTTCTGGAATGGCCATAGAAACATTCCTGGGATGGTCATGGGACACAGTTCTGGGGTGGCGATGTGACATAGTGGTGGAGTGGTGATATGACACACGTGATAACCGTGTAAAACATTTCTGCTCAGTGCAGCCTAAAGTATGCATGCTCTCCAGCAGGAAAGCATTCCTAGGAACTTCTAGGAAAGATTCCCCGTCTTTATACAGAGGGGGAATCTTTCTCACCATTGGGACTTCCCCCTTTGTCTTCTCACCGTGGAACAGCTTTACATGAGCATATGTTGCAATGATGACAGACATTTCATCTGCTAAGGATGGCAGACAAATGCAAAGTGCCTGGAACCTTGACTGCGTTTTTGAGCAAGTGCAACAACCCTTGGCTTGCCTACCCCTAGATTTCTTCTTAAGAGAGATAATGACTAAACTCCTGATATTTCCGTCACACACACATGAGCACACATATGCACTGTTTATTTTTATTGCATATACACAATTCTACTAGCATAGGAAACTATAAGCATTTCCCTGTAGACATTATTTTTGCAAGCAAAGATATGAGCTGCTTTTTGATAAGAGTTTAGAACAAAAAAATCCATTTGAAACTTTGTGAAGAATAACACGAGAAGTCTACTTTAGTTGCATAAATATGAGGCAAGCAGGCTCTGTGACCTGCAGTAAAGACACACAAGTCTTTTTGATTGACCAAGTTAGGTGTTAAACACTCTGTGGTAAACAAGTCTATGGAGCAAGTGGCCAATTTGTCTAAGCAACTCATGGCCTTCTGGGAGATTAAAAGTCCCCCAATTCCTGCTACCTAAAGTTTCAAATAAGAGAAACCAATAAACTTGCACTCAGGTGGCCAGAGCGACCTACAGTAAAATTACCTTGACCAGAGTGAGACTAAGCTCATGGCCTAGGGTTCAGTGTACTTCAAGCTGAAAGCTCTACAGCTTCCATACCAGTGATTTCTACTTAGGGAACAACAGCAGAGTGTGAAATCTAGAAACCTCACTGACTCTGTGAAGGGATGTGAACAAGCAAGGACACCAGAGCCAGCAGACAAATATCATCTGTCAAACATCGTCTGTACAGGACGTGGAAGTAATGGCAGCAGTGGGATTTCTAGATGACAACTCTCAATTTCTGTTTTGTGTATGGAAGTAAGCCGAATCTCCTACTCCAACTCACTTTAATAGCATGAGCAAATGACACGTTCTTGGACAAACTGCGACTGGGGAGACCTGAAGGAAGAATAGGACTTGTGGAAGTCAGAGCATTAAATAAAAATGAATGAATGGGGCTTCCCCAGTGGCGCAGTGGTTAAGAATCCTCCTGCCAATTCAGGGGACCTGGGTTCGAGCCCTGGTTCGGGAAGATCCCACATGCCACGGAGCAAATAAGCCCGTGCACCACAACTACTGAGCCTGCGCTCTAGAGCCCACGAGCCACAACTACTGAGCCCGCGCGCCTAGAGTCTGTGCTCCACAACAAGAGAAGCCACCGCGATCAGGAGCCCGCGCACTGCAACGAAGAATAGGCCCCGCTAACCACAAGTAGAGAAAGCTCGCACACAGCAACGAAGACCCAACGCAGCCAAAAATAAATTTAAAAAATAAAAAAAAATTTTTTTAAATGAATGAATGAATGAAAGCATCATTCCCCCCAGATTATTGATTGGGGCATATAAATATTTGCCTATTGCATACATATACCTACTTAATATTGAAGTTGAGAACTAAATGACAACTTTTGATTGTCCCAAAATAAAAAGAGTAATTAAGCACAGTTATTCTTCCCTAATGTAATCTTTCTGTTCTTTGACAAAACGTTTTATTTCGGACAGGATTTCCTAACATGTAAGTGTTTTTTAAGAAAGTTTTCTAAGGTCAAATAAATGTGAGACGCACTCTTTACACAAATTTGAACCCATTGCTTTGAGGCAAGCTTTCTGAAGCCTTTAATATACAGTATGAATATCCAAGACGGGCTAGAGAGATATCTCCTTTAAAAATTATGTAATCACTGAAGCCTTCTTCATGAAACATCTCATGAGACTAGTATCTTGCAGAACATAATTTGAGAAACACTGATATAGGGTTTAAAATCCAACCCACAGATAATAAACGTTTAAGTTTTTACATGTATTTTGTTTAAATATATTATAATTATTTAGAATTTAACCCTGTATTCGACTGCATTTTCACTCATCGGCTGTCTCTTTATGACTTCACCACTCTGGAGCTTTTAATATTAATGTATGGTTCGGTCTGTTAGAGCAGTTTTTTAAATACATTTTCAAGAATGGTTCATGAATAATACATTTTCTGATCTCCCTTCCAAATATGTGAAAATATGTTTTCTGTATCCTCATTGTGTGACATTCATCTTGGCTATGTACAAAATTATTAGGTCCTGAAATCATGCCCTCAAAATGGGAGGCAAAATTTGTTATGTGTTATTGCATAGAAGTTAGGAGCAAGCTGGAATTTGTTATTTCCTACATAACTTTGTTTGGGGATGAGGGAAAGGGGAGAAGCATGAAGTTAATCCTGGATACTCACCTGTATCCAGGCCTGTTTGTTTCGATTCATATTATTTAACTATTTGAAAGGATGTGTACATTATCCAAAATAATTTGGAATGAAATTTGCAAAACACTTTAAATCTGTATGACTGGTTTACTATGGAGTCTCAAATTGCTGGGGCATAAACATGAAAAGCATTCTTTTGATCTAATGATTGAACCTTTGAACCTTTGAACCTTCCATGTTCAAAGGTACCTCATTTCCTACTGGGTGCCCAGCTTCCTAACTGGCATCTTAGTTTGAGTCAAAATCTCATTTATTCTAGAAAGTTTCATGTTAGTTATTAAAAGACAAACACATTCTTTTTAACTCATAATCTATTAAATTCAAAGTTTACTTCTATTCCTTAGAAGTTCACCCTATCTCCTTCCCTCAGGATAGACTTGTGGTTCGAGGGTTTGACGTGGAGAGGTTTGGAGTGAAGCAGAACTATTAGAAATCCATGTTCACTGTAAATCTTTACTATAATAAAGCAGTTTAAAAAAACAGGAGGAAGACAGATCTTTCAGTTGCTAACACTTGATGGTAACTCATTTTCCTGTGTTCTTCCTAAACTTGCTCATATGATACACACACATCCACACACGCAATTGTGTTATTTGCACAGAACACTGGGGGAAATGGGAGGGAGCGTGGGGTTTCTATATGACTTGGAGAAAACCTTTTATTATGAAAAATGAAATACAAAGTATTGTTATTATATTAAATATCAAATTTGCTTAACCCTTCCAATAAAATTGTATTAGTCCTTTTAGACAGTCACTTGATCTTATTTCCAAGAAGAAAATCTTCTTTTAATCGGGTTTATTTTACAGCTTTATCAAGGTACAATGGACATAAAATAAACCACATGTATGCAAAGTATGCAATGTGATAAGTTGTTTCTACTATATACGTTTCAGGTGTTCAGCATTATGATTCCACATCTGTATAAATACAAAGGAATCACCATCACATGTCTCCTTATCATCAATCACCACATAGTTGACCCCCTTCATCCATTTCACCTGCACTCAACACCCTTCCCCTCTGGTAAGCACTAATCTAAGTTCTGTAGGTATGAGTTAGATTTATTTTGTTTGTTCATTTGTTTTGCTTTTGTAGATTCCACATATGAGTGAAATTATATAGTATTTGCCTTTCTCTATTTGAGGTCCATCCATGTCTGAAATATCAAGATTTCTTCCTTTTTTATGGCTGAATAATATTTCCTCCTGCTGTGATGGGACCATGGTTGCAGCTGCAGCATGCTAGTGGGCGGGGCTTGCCCTCAGACAAGCTTCCATGTCTGCCCTCAACTGCTGCCACATTGGTGTGTGAGGCTCAGCCAGAGTGCAGCGGTGGGCAAGGCTCTCAGCAGGGTGCATCACTTGCATTAACAGGTTAGAGGGAGAATTTCAAAACGTGCCTGTCAGCAACTGCATTAGCAAGTAGCCTGAGATTGCAAAAATGGCTCCTGCCAGCGTCTCAGTCCCTGGGGAGCATTTTAACTGGGTTTTGCCTCTCTAGCAGATGCTTCAAAATTAATAGGTGGGTCCACTTCACCTGTGGTCCAAGAGCTTTTCAATCTGGTGTTTTTGCACTGGTTTGGGGGTCCAGTGAGTTTGACCACGGGCCCTTTAAGAGAGGGTTTTCCATTCCCTGCAGTTCTGTAGTTTTCCTGGACATATTTCCCATTGGTTTTCAAAGCCAGGTGTTCTGGGGGCTCATCTCTCCTGTGCAGGATCTAGGGGTTGGGGTGCCTGATGTAGAGCTTGAACCCCTTGCTCCTCAGGGAAAAGATTTGTACCTCTGTGATCCTTCCCGATGTGGACTGCCACAGCTAGGGTGTGGTTTTCTTCTTTGGCAAGACTGTCTCTCTGCCTCTCCTATGTGTCTCAGTGCTGTCCTTTTAACCTTTGTTGTGGAAGCTCTGCTCATCCAGTTTTCAGGTCTCTTTTCTGAGGGAATTATTCCACATATAGTTGTAGATTTCTTGTGTCAGTGGGAGGACTGATTTCAGGATCTTCCTGAGCCATCATCTTGAAAACCTCCGACAATTTGGTAAGTTTTGACAAGTGTATACCAAAGCAACATAGTAAACATGGTCATTCTGCAAAGGTTTCCTAGAGCACTCCTATAATCCTTTCTTCCCATTTTTTCTCCTGCCTTTGCCAGGCAACCACCAATCTATCAGTGGTTTCTATCACTTTATATTTGCTTGAACTTTCTGAAATTTTATATAAATGGAATCATATAGTGTATACTCTTTTTGGTCCAGAGTCTTTCACTCAGCCTAATTATTTTAGATTCATCCATGTTGTTGTATGTATCCATATTTGATTTCTTTTTATTGCTGAGTAGTATTCCATTATATATCACAATTGGTTTAGGCATTAACTTGTTGATGGTCATTTGGGTTGTTTCTGTTGTACTGTTTGGTTATTATAAACACAACTGCTATAAACATTCATGTACATGTCTTGTTGTGTACATATGCTTTCATTTCTCTTGAGTACATACCTATGATCAGAATGGCTGGATCACATGAGAAGGGTATGCTTACATCTTTACAAAACTGCCAAATTCTTCTGAAGTCCTTTTCCATTTTATTTTACAACAAGCAATGTTTGTAAGTTCCCCTTGCTTCACACCCTCACAAAGTTTAGTGTGGTCATCTTTTCATTTTTATCCATTTTAATGGGTGCATAGTGATAGCTATTTCACTGAATTTTTTAATTTGCATTCCCTAATGAATAATGATGAGGAGGAACTTTTTATGTACTTATTTGACATCTGGATATCCTCTGTGGTGAAGTGTGGGTTCAAATCTTTTGCCCATTTTATTGAGTTTTTTAAAACTTATTATTCACTTGTAAAAGTTTTTAATATTAAAGATGCAAATCCTTCATCAGATACATATTTTATAAATATTTTCTCTCAATCTGTGTCTCCCTTTTCTTTTTCTTTAGAGTGTCTTTTGAAGGGCAAAGTTTCTTAATTTTGATGAAGTTCAATTTGTTAATTCTTACTTTTTATACTTCTTGCTTTGTTTGTTGTACTTAAGAAATCTTTGCCAAACCAAAAGCCATGAACATTTTCTCCTAATAGTTTTAGCTCTTACACTAAAGTCTATGATCCATTTCAAGTTATCACATGAGGAAAAGAACAAGCTTAATTTTTCCAAATGACTATCCAATTGTTAAAACACCACTTGTAGAAAAGATTATCTTTTCTCTTCCTAGCAGTTTGGTAAAAATCAATTAATGATATATGTGTGGATCTATTTCTGGAATCTAGTTTATTCCATTGGTCTATTTTACCCTCGCTTTATGCTAATATTTTACTATCTTGATTATTGTAGCTTTATGATAAGCCTTGAAATTGTGTACTGTAAGAATTCCAAGTTTTTTCTTCTTTGTTAAAGTTGTTTTAGCTATTCTAAATCCTTTACGTTCTCATATAAGTATTAGAATCAGTTTGTTACAAATCAAAAGACTGCTGGGATTTTCATTAGTAATACATTGGATCTATAGATAAAATGGGGAAAATTATCCTAACAATATTGAGTGTTCTGATCCATCACTAGATATATCTTTCCAGTTATCTAGGTTTTTAAATTTCTCTCTGCAGTGTTTTGTAGTTAAAATGTAGATATATATCTTTTGTCAAATTGTCAACCCTACCTTAACCTAACACTCTCCTTCTAGAATCTAATTCTTTCTTGTAACTATCTTTGGAATTAGATAACAATTGGTGTCATATTCTGTTCAGATTAATCCTCTGTAATGTCACCAATTTTGTGTCCCAGGAGGATGAATTTGCAGCTGTGCTTTAAATAATTCATCTGGTTATGTAAAACATAACCCATTGGGTTTAAAGGTAAACTGTCATCTCAAGCTATTACCATGAACTGTCTATACCTTATTTTCAGGAGACTATCAGGGGAAAACATTATGTACAAAAATGATTTAAACAACATCTGCTTCAGTCACTATTATAATCCTCTCAGAGACAACTGAAAGCATAATATTTTTGTCATGTGAGAATACAATTTTCTGTTCTAAATGGGTTAAGTTCATGTGGTGGCAGAACACACAGGAGAACCACAATGGGAAAATATGAATAGAAGAGGGTTTAACTTTAGCCATATAGCCTTATTTCACAAAAATAATAAATCAGTCACACAAATTTTTCTAAAAAGTTGTGATTAAGTCAACCAAGTGTGATTCTTAGAGTCAGTTTCCTGGGATGCCAGACTTTAAAACCAGAAAACAAGTAATAAAATGGCAATAAGTATATACCTTTCAATAATCACATTAAATGTCAACGGACTGACTGTTTCAATCAAAAGACATAGGGTGGCTGACTGGATAATAAAAAACAAGACCCATCTATATGCTGCTTACAAGAGACTTCAGAGCTATAATAGAAGACAAAGAATGGCATTATATAATGATAAAGTGATCAATACCAGAAGAGGATGTAACACTCAATATATATGCTTCTTATAAGCCCATAAATATATAAAGCAAATATTAACAGACATAAAGGGAGAAATTGACAATAATACAATAATAGTAGGGAACTTTAACACCCCACTTACATCAATGGACAGATCATCCAGACAGAAAGTTAATAGGAAACAGTAGTCTTAAATGACACATTAGATCAGTGGAGCTTAATAGATATCTAAAGGACATTCCAATCAAAAACAGCTGCATACACATTCTTATCAAGTGTGCATGGAACATTTTCTAGGATAGATCATTTGCTAGGCCACAAAACATCTCAACAAATTTAAGAGGATAGAAATTATATCAAGCATTTTTTCTGATCACAACGGTATGAAACTAGAAATCAATTACAGGAAGAAAAATGGGAAAAACAAACATGTGGAGACTAAAAAACATGGAGGGAGATGCAAGAGGGAGGAGATATGGGGATATATGTATATGTATAGCTGATTCCCTTTGTAATAAAGCAGAAACTAACACACCATTGTAAAGCAACTATATTCCAATAAAGATGTTTTAAAAAAAACAAAAACCAATGGGCCAATGAAGAAATCAAAGAAGAAATCAAAAAATACTTTGAGACAAATGAAAATAAAAACACAGCTTTCCAAAATCTACTGGATGCAGCACAAGTAGTCCTAAGAGGGAAGTTTATAGCTATGCAGACCTACCTCAAGAAATAAGAAAAGTCTCAAATAAACAAACTAACCTATCATCTAAAGGCATTAGAAAATGAAAAACAATGAGATATCACCTCACACCTCTCATAATGGCTATCATCAAAAAGACAACAATAACAAATGTTGGTGAGGATGTGAGTAAAAGGGAATGCTAGTACACTGTTGGTGGGAATGTAAATTGGTAGAACCACTACGGAAAACAGTATGGAGGTTCTTCAAAAAACTAAAAATAGAACTACCTATGATCCAGTAATTCTACTCCTGGGTATATATCCAAAGAAAATGAAAACGCTAATTTGAAAAGATACATGCACTTCAATGTTCATAGCAGCATTATTTACAATAGTGAAGATATGGAAGCAAACTAAATGTCCATCAACAGATGAATGGATAGAGAAGATATGGTATGTATGTATATATACCATGGACTGTTACTCAGCCATAAAAAAGAATGAAATTCTGCCATTTGCAACAACATGCATAGATCTAGAGGGTATTATGCTTAGTGAAAGGAGCCCGACAGAGAAAGACTAATACAGTATGTTATCACTTATATGTAGACTCTAAAAAATAAAACAAACAAATCAATAGAACAAAAGAGAAACAGACTCACGTATATAGAGAAAAAACTAGTGGTTACCAGTGAGGAGAGGGAAGGTGACAGGGGCAAGATAGGGATAGGGGTTTAAGAGGCACAAACTACAATGTATAAAATAAATAAACTACAAGGATATATTGTACAGCACAGGGAATATACCCAGTATTTTATAAAAACTTGAAATGGAGTATAATCTATAATAATTTTTAATCACTATATTGTACACCTGAAACTAATAAAATATTGTAAATCAATTATACTTCAATAAAAATAATAATAAATAAATAGAGATAATGAGCACAGGCAACTTCTTTTAGGAGATTTGTTCTAACAGCAAACAGAAAAAAATGGCTTTAAATGTGGACTGCTAGGGAAAGAAAAGGAAAAGCTCAAAGTCTTTAACTTGTTGGACTAAGTGTGTGTTAACATCATTAACCAAGATTAAAAATAGATATGGAATAATGACTTTGAAGATTTGGAAGAGGTAGATGATGGATTTACTTACCTAATCCAGGCAAGCCAGAATCAGGGACCATGGAATCTCTGAACAGGGCTAATATCTCAAGGGCTAAGACAGGTGTATGGGAGACTGGGGCTTTCCCAGAGCAGCCAGTTGGGTCCAGGGATTTGAGAACTGGGAAAAGTAGTATTGCTTTCTTGAGCCGAGCACATTTAGGGGGAAAAAAAGAGAGCTCCCAAGGGCTCAACACAAAAGAGAAAAATAAAGCAAACTACATTCAGAAACAAGGTAAGGAGCTCAAGTTGATTTGGAAGGCAAAGCTGTGATTATTGCTTACAGAGTGATCCCCAGGAATGCCAGAGGTTGGACCATGAAATGGATGGAATACTGTTAAAAGCAGAGACTTGGGAAAATACAACCATTTCATGGTACACAAATAAACTATTATTATCTTCACTTCCTATCAGCTTTTCATTCTTCTGCTCTTATTAATTTTTGTGTGTTGAAAGTCCAACTTCAACAGCCCTTGTTTGTTTTCCATCAGTCCGGTGAACCCCAACTCTTTCTTGGAGGCAGAAATGAGATTGGGGCCAGGAATAGGAGCAGAGTGCAGACAACTTGAGATCAAGAGACACAGCTCAAGTTGGGGCTACCTCTCACCTATCTTGTTTGAGACTCTCAAGGAATTTAGAATCTGCACAGATCTATGGGTATATGATGAGTTCACTGGATACAATGAGTTTGAATACCTGGCCAAATAGAGATGTAGGTTTAAAACTCAAGAGATGTGTTCAACAGACGTAAAAAGTACTCATACCTGAATATTTCCTCTTTTGCCCCTCTGACTTCCCTTCTTTAGCACTTGAACAGTCCTCCTTTAAGTACAGGATCTTGGTAATGAGTGAAGCCCTGAAAAGGCAACATAAAACAAGAAATGAAGTTAATCTACATCATAATGAGCTTGGAGATGAAGACAGAAAAATCAGGTGGGCTGAATGCTGAGGCAAGTTTCTGAGGGTTTGGAATCAAGAGTGGAAAATGGAGTGTTTCAGGGAGCAACTGCCATCTACTGTAGGAGCCCCAAAGATGCAAAAATACAGGTGACATTTTCATCTGTGTTGTACATAAAGATTGCTCTCAGTTTATGCATTTAATTGAGAGACTATTTAAGGAACTGAATGATTTTAATTATCTTTGAGCTAACTGAGTAATTTTTTAATTGCAACACCTTTGCTAAACAGATCTATATAGAGTCTTTATTTTAATGAATATATATTAAATGTTTGCATATGAGTATAGTGGATTGTTTGTATGACCACCTTATGCTAGGTGTTACTCATGTGATTTTGATGTTCAGTTTGTTTTCATGTTGCTACCAAAGAGTACTGCTTTAATTGTGGGCTACTAAGAGGAGGACCTAAAAAAAAACAGAACTGGACATAATACATAATGTTCAATTTGTGCCAGGTGAGGTATACATGCAATTACAATGCCCTAAACAAATAGAAATTTTGAGGTGATTTGAAAAGAGAAAACTGGAAGAGAAAATGAGTTAGTATACCTCCCAGAGTAGAGTAACATCCAATTTTAAGGACTCATGTCTTAGCGTCTTCACCACATTATCTTTCAAGCAGAGATATAGCAGTGTCATCAAATCAATATAATCTATGACATTACATTAATGCTGCTAATTTTAAAAATATTATTTTAAAAGTTTGTTTATAAGTTTAAGTTGTGTGCTGTTTTTAATGTATCAGTTCACATCTGAGTATGTTTAAGAAACATTTTCATTAAAATAATATACTTTAATGTGGAACCAAAGAATTTCGCCTCTACAAATGGTTCACTTTTACCAAATTTGAAAAACGATTGGAACACAACTAGCCTTATGCAAGCCTTGATGAAAAAGTGCTCTGAGACAGGCACAGGCCTCAGGGGGCAGCTGGCAAAAAGTAGAACAGATGCCAGGGCAGGTCTAGAGTGAAACAGGGTGTTTAGAAACTTTCTATGAAATCTATGTTTCTCTTACCTAGCTTTTTAAAATTTCAGATAATAATATCTCAGAGGTACTTCAATAATACCCATTTATGTTTATGACATCTTTCACCATATTACACCTTTATTTAGCTGCCCCAAATTATAATTTTGAGTTTTCTGAATGAGTACTGCATTAACCAAATGTAAGAAGTATCTTGGTATTCCTGACAACCATAATTCAAAATAATGTAGTCATATTCTAAACAAAGTCCTGAAAAGTGACATAATAAAGGTATCATAATGTTCTTATAGCAACTGGACCATTTCAGTTTAAACACACATGGATCCATAATCTTAAATCACACTTAAGCAACAAGGACTCTATTGATAAGTGATCAATCCTTATTCAGTCATTTCTATTCATTCTTGAATACTGCTTGCTTCCCTTTAACTCTTAATTAATCTGTCACTTATCAATGTAAATTTTTGAGTAATTACAGCATTTAAATCTTTAGTATGGATGGAATTGCAATAGAATTTTGCCCCTTCTCATCATGACATGTCTTATAACTATGCTTCCTCCAGCTCAAACTGAGCTCCAGCCAAACTGAAACTCTTCCATGTTTTGAACAACACATAATCTCTCTAATCTAAAAAATGTCTCTCCAATGTTCACACTATTGAGTTCATCCAATCCAGTAGCTTTTCCCCAAGACTTAGAAAGGGTGCCAGATGCAGCAAATAAAAATACAAGATACCCAGTTTAATCTGAATTGCAGGTAAACAATTAGATGCTTTTTTACTCTAAGCATAGCCCCGTTATTGCATATGACATACTTATACTAAAAAATTATTTGTTGTTTACCTAAAATTCAAATTTTACTGGTTATCTATATTTTATCTGGCAACCCTGTGGCTAGGACTCTCAATTCTACAGCTTCTAATTTTTATAAAGTATACCTTCTCCCTCTGGCATGGCAGAAAAGAAGTAGAGTCATCTGTACAGAAAAGTAGGACAATGGTCTTAAGGCCTGGCCTAGCAGCCTTTGGTGTGACATCAAGCACTTTCTCTCAGCTGATATCCTGAGCCTCTTTTCCACATTAATTCCACAGCCTACACTTCCATGTTACTCAGTATTATTTTCTAGATTCCCAGTCTTCTAACCCACTCCGGCTCTGATGGATGAGATCTGAATTATATCTGATGTTCCTTCTGGGATGAGCATGGGGGAAGAGGCACCCATCTGAAACTTGTGTTCCTGGGGCCAGGATTAGATATAGTAATGAGTGGGGCTGGTCAGTATGGTACAGTGGGTAGCCAAAGTCCAAGTCCTGTGTGAGACTGGGCCTGGCAAGTATGCATATGAAGCATCAAGTTCAAGAGAGAAGGGAGAAAATAAGAATGGGGAAAAAAAGTGAAACAATAGGCAACATAATCTACAAGATGATGCAGTAGGGGAGAAGAGTTTCTATGAAATATTTATTTACTTATTTATTATTTATTTATTTTTTTGCGGTACGCGGGCCTCCCACTGCTGTGGCCTCTCCCATTGCGGAGCACAGGCTCCGGACGCGCAGGCTCAGTGGCCATGGCTCACGGGCCCAGCCGCTCCGCGGCATGTGGGATCTTCCCGGACCGGGGCACGATCCCGTGTCCCCTGCATCGGCAGGCGGACTCTCAACCACTGTGCCACCAGGGAAGCCCTCTATGGATATTTATAGTAAAACTCATTCTCAAGGAGAAAATTGTTAAGAGGGCCAAGCTTATTTGGACAATTCACTTTCCAGCTTTGGCCTCCTGAGGTCCTTCCATGAGCATTGATATGATTGGCCGGTGGAAGATAGTTCTCTTTTCCTTCCTGGTTGCTTGACGATTAACTGCCATCATGAACAACACGGTAACTATCTGATCCAGGAAGTTCATGACCAACCGAATACTTCAGCGGAAACAAATGATCATCGATGTCCTTCATCCTGGGAAGGCAACAGTACCTAAGACAGAAATTCAGGAAAAACTAGCTGAAATGTACAAGACCACACCAGATGTCATCTTTGTGTTTGGATTCAGAACCCGTTTCGGTGGTGGCAAGACAACTGGCTTTGGCATGACTTACGATTCCTTGGATTATGTGAAGAAGGATGAGCCCAAACACAGGCTTGCAAGACATGGCCTGTATGAGAAGAAAAATACCTCAAGAAAACAGCGAAAGGAATGTAAGAACAGAATGAAGAAAGTCAGGGGGACTGCAAAGGACAATGTTGGTGCTGGAGATGAAGAAATGAAGTGTCCAGCAGTGAGCTGGAGATTGGGCAGCAGAAGGAATAAAGACTCTGCAGTGATTGTATCTTTGGTGATTGTGCAGATTTTTCATGAGAGAGTTAATAAACTAAGACTTAAAAAAAAAAAAAGACGGTGAGGTTCTATCTTTGATCTTAGGAGTGGAAGACATTCTTCTCCTAGGCAGTTCCTTGATCTCAAAGCCCTAACTCCACTGGGACTAGTAAAATTCTAAGCCCAGGCCTATCTTGAGATTCTTTCCTTAGTCCCTACTCAGATGTTCTCATTTGGCATGACTTTCCCAGTACTGTCTCCCTGCCTCATGTCCACATCTGCTTGGTCCTCATGGTTTGACATTAGAAAAGAGATGAATCACAGCCTTATACTATGTTAAAGACCACTACCATCTACTCGGTGACAGCTGCCTATATTCAAATTATAATGCCTAAGAAATCACAACCAGATTCTAACATAGTGTGCATTATAACCTTCATCCAACATCCCTGAAAACAAATTTAAAAGCTGTTCACTCAAATAATGACTCTCATCAATCAAATAGAAAAAATGGGGGGAGGGCAAAGAGTTGGTCAAAGTGACTTCTGCGTCTTGCAGTCTCTGAGAATAACAAGAAAACATGGAAAAAAAAATAAAAACCATTGGCTTGAAAGCATTAGGAAACTAGCAAAATATGGGCTATATTCCAGAACAAGATGTGGTAGAAAATGAACTCCAGAGACATATAGTAACATCTGGTCTACTTTTGCACATGTGGCACTTGCCAATCCTGGAGAGATAGCTGAGAAGTGCTTTTGACAGCTCAAATGGTGAGGGGGATAAAAATTGAAGTCAAAGACCCACCAAAGATAAGGGCATTGGAAAACATCCCCTATATTGCTTTGGAAAACCAAAGAGTTGCATCTGAGGATTAAGGGCGGACTAGAATTAATTAACCAACCACCAAAAAGACAGCAGCCAGGGTTTCCCTGGTGGCACAGTGGTTGGGAGTCCGTCTGTTAATGCGGGGGACACAGGTTCAAGCCCTGGTCCAGGAAGATCCCACATGCCGCGGAGCAACTAGGCCCGTGTGCCACAACTACTGAGCCTGTGCTCTAGAGCCCGCGAGTCACAACTACTGAAGGCCTTGTGCCTAGAGCCCGTGCTCCTCAACAGGAGAGGCCACTGCAATGAGAGGCCCGTGCACCACAGCAAAGAGTAGCCCCCGATCAATGCAACTAGAGAAAGCCCACGCGCAGCAACAAAGACCCAACGCAGCCAAAAATAAATAAATAAATTTATTTAAAAAAAAAAGAAAGACAGCAGCCCTATTACCACCTCATCTGCATAGCCCAGAAAATCTGTTTCAGAAATGACCCCAGGTTGCTTGCACCCATGTGAGCTGCAGACATAAATAAAAATCCTCTCTAATGAAATATAGTATCATCTGTGGTAGAATTCACATTTCTAATTCTCTTTTAGATGCAGGAAAAGATTGCACATCCCCACGCACTTGAATTTGGGAGAACAAATGTGACTTGCTCAGGCAGTGAAGTAGTTAAAACCCAGGACAAAATTCTTCAATATCTCTTGCTGGCCTTATAGATATAGCCAAGAAGAATAAAATAAAGAACCTCTCAGAGGGCACAGCCAGGGATGCCCAAAAAAAAAAAAAAAAAAAAAGAATGGACTGGGGAAGACTTCCCAGGGAGCAGAATTGCCTAAGTCCTCAGGATAGGGGGCTGCTGAAATGTATTCTCAGGATGATCCGTGTTACTACGGCCTAGGAACTTCTGTAGGTCCCCCACTCTTCCTCTTTCAGAATGAAAATGCTTGTTGTAATTACTGTCCCTATTCCACCACTGTATGAAGCAGAACATCAAGAGCTGCCACATCTGGGCATGATATAAAGACTACTGCACATCACACCTAATGGAGAAACAGCGTCACCAAAAGATCCTGAATTTTCAGGTCAATGATATTTTGGGGGGGGGCGGTCTCTGAATTAGTCACCTTTGGGAAAGAGTGGGCATGTTTGACATGCAGCAAAGACAATGAGCCTAACGTCTGGTGATGAGAAGAGCAGTCTGTATAGAAATTAGTGTCTCTCCCCATTTCCAGTTTTCCTCTCTTTCTAGGCCCATGCAAGGATTGTATTTCCCCATCTCCTTGATTTGGCCAGTGAAATGTTAATAGAAGTGATATGTGCATTTACAGGCAGAATTATTTAAAATATAATTCTCCAATTTTCCTCTATCTTGGCAATTATAGAAGCAACTGTCAATATGAAGATGCTGTAAGAGTAAAGCAAGCTGAAATACTACATTGATACATGTGAGTAATAGTGATACCAGAGAGTTACCCGGTTTCCCTTACATGAGGAAAAAAAAAAAACTTCTTTTTATTAAGCCACTGAGATTTTGAGGTTGTTATCATAGCCTGAGAAAGATTATCTGATACTTTAATCTAGACTCTAAATTATTTCTCATTTCCCTTGCTAAGTAATATTTTTTATTCCTATTGTTCTTGTTTTTTTTAAAGTTCAATTTATTTTTTTATTTAAAAAATATTTTTATACAGTTTTTAAGGGTTACTTTTCATTTCCAGTTATTACAAAATATTGGCTCTAGTCCTCATGTTGTACAAAACATCCTTGAGCCTGTCTTACACCCAATAGTGTGTGCCTCCCCCTCCCCCTCCCCATATTGCCCCTCCCACGTCTCTCCCCACTGGTAGCCACTAGTTTGTTCTCTATATCTGTAAGTCTGCTTCTTTTTTGTTATATTCACTAGTTGGTTGTATTTTTTAGAGTCCACATATAAGTGATATCATACAGTATTTGTCTTTCTCTGTCTGACGTTTCACTTAGCGTAATGCCTTCCAAGTCCATCCATGTTGCTACAAATGGCAAATATTTTTATAGTATCTACTTTTTTCTTGTTATAATGGTAATGTTTGTCCACTTAAAAGAATTGGAGAAATCCAGAAATAGAGACACAGATGTAGAGAACAAATGTACGGACACTAAGGGGTGAAAAGGGGGATGAGATGAATTGGGAGATTGGGATAACATATATACACCAATATGTATAAAATAGATTAACTAATGAGAACCTGCTGTATAGCGCAGGGAACTCTGCTTCACTTCACTGAACAGTAAAAACTAAAACAACAAACAACTATACCCCAATAAAAAAAAAAAAAGAATTGGAGAAATCCAAACAGGATAAAAGAGAAAATCCAGACTACTCACAGCCATCACTAAGAAGTACCTTGTCAACACGCTGATGTTTTTAGTTTCTGTAGCTTAGAGTGGGATGAGTCAATATTTACGAATGAATGGAAAGGCATAAAAGAAAAATAGTGTCCAAGGAAGCATAATTGCTAATTACTGACCACAGATACAAAATATAATAAATTGTAATAATTATTCCTTTACAAATTTAGAGTTATTATGAAGCTCAAGAACTACCATTCAGCCTGCTTTTCTGCAAAGAGTGGCTGGTCAAAATTTACTTTCCATTCACGAAGAAACCACTTGGGTCACCTTTCAAGTGATTTTTTTTTTTACATTGATTTATTTTACCAATATCTTCTCTCTCCAAGGGTGCTTTCCACATTAAAGAATCAACCTTGACAATATATTAGAGTAGAACAAGTGTGTGTTAGGTTGACAGGACCAAATTCACTTGATTTTCAGTCCTCCTAACTACTACAGTAACAGCGTTAGCTGCAGACTAGGAATTTAGAAGGTGTGTTGCAATCAGCCAATTCTTCTAGACCCTCTCCATGACTTACCATTAGAAATTAATCTTTGACGGTTAAATATATAAACATTGTATGTTGTAGTACACTGCCTTTAAGTTACACATTCTAAATATATGTATATTTTGCTGCTAAACCTACTTCAAGGGGCTTTACTGAACCTGAGTATGTATTTTAGTCCATCAGGGGATGCTTTTTGAGGAAGCGTGCCGTATCTAACACTATACTGTAAGATCTCAGTGGGAGGGGGAAAGGATGAGTTGCTATGTTGTGCTGGAAGGTTTCTTAAAGAAAGATGACACCCCATACCACATGTTCTTTCAGCTACATCTTATAAGCAGCTGCTTGTATACAGTTATTATAAAGAAGGATGAACAATACATGCATTCCAATTTTCTTTCAGCCAGACTGACATCTCATATGCATGCACAGACTGAGGCATGTTGATAGGTATGAATGTTCCACGGGTATTCTTGAAAATTGCCCTGGACCTTATGTTTCTGACCTACCCTTAATCTCAGTGCATCCCCATATGACCCTCAACTCTTGGCTCCATGATCTGTGGAGCCCCACCTCTGTGTCTGATCCCACCTCTGGCAATTTAGACCTGGTGTCTATAATTGGTCTCACTGGGATTCGTTTTTCAGCTCTGCCTAAGAAATTTTGGTCTGAATTCTGCTTCTCTCCTTGGCAGGTTGCCTCAGATAGTATAGCCCATCTGAATCCTAGCCTCTTATGACTTGGCTGATACCCTAGCCAAACTGGCCCTGGGACAGTTATGGAACACTATGCCTCTCTCAGAAATCATGATTATTGCACAGTATTCATTTCTCCTTCTGCTCTTCTTTCTGTTCCATACAGGTAAACAAAAGCCTCGTGTGGCTTAGGAAAATACAGTAAAAATAGTGTGTAATGGCTTTAATGAAAAGCTAGTTGGGAAAGTAAGATTTGGAGTTTATTTGGCTATTGAAAACACAGAGCTCATAAACAGCGATTGAGATGACAGCATTCTGCTTCATGTTGCGTTGCATTCGATTCATGGTACTGAGCAAAGTCTCACTCTTTCCAAACAAAGAAAATCGCCAGGCTCTCTGCACTTGGTATCAATCTAACTGAGCACATTCAGTTTCATTATTACTTGAAGTAAAGTGAGCCTACTGCTTTTGACAGGGAGCTGGCCCTTTTCTGAGGCTACATGAGCCTATTATGCAGCCACCTGTTTTCAGAGCCAGCAAATTGGCTAGCAATTATTAACCTGCCTTTTTCTATCAAAGTGCTTAGAATAAGATGGCAGTTATGAATAGGAAAGTTAATGTATTTCTCAGATCTGTTGTTAACTGTATGCAATGTCACCAAATATGTAAAATGGGCATTTAAAAACCATTGTTCTCCTCTCTTTGCACTAATAGATTTTAGGTTGAAGAGCTTCAACCATATTTCCTATAAGAGATTTCCATCTATATTGACTTCCACCATAGCCTTAAAACTAGAGTGGTTGGCCCTTTATATTCAACTAAGAATGAGGACACAGAAGCACAAGAGTATTCAGTATCTTATTTACCATCAGAAAGAAGGAGGCCACGAATGAGAGGAAACAGACTGGCCCAGCGTGAACTGCCATGGCTTTGGCATCAGCGAGATGTAGGTCTGACATCTGATTTTGATCTGAACAGTTGATGTGATGCTGGGTACCTAACTCAAACTCATTTAACCACAGTTTTATAAGTAAGATTGGATTTAAAAATCCTATATCATAATATTATTGAGAACTATTGAATAAAACCATGTGGTTAGTACATACTGAGTTATAAATAAAGGGTCACTATTTCTATTGAACTTTGTTTTACTAAATTTGCTTAGAGCCAACCCCAGAAACATCAGTCTGTAGAGCTGAGTACTGAATTGGAGAGAAGATCCTTCCACCAATCAAAGTGCTGAGCAATTATGACACAGGAATTATAATGCCATCGGGGCTGGGTTTAACTCTATAATTTGGAGTGAAGGCTGGATGATTATGAAGCACAGATACAAAGATAAGTGCTAGGGAAAAATCTCTGAAAAGTGATTTTGTGGTTGTCAATGGAACAAAAGATACTCCTCTGGAAGAAGAATGGCTCATTCTATAAATGCCACCATTGACTCAAAATCTTCTGGCTTTGTGGAATTTAAAGATGATCATAAAATCACAAGGGTTATCGACTTTGTGCTAAGCTGTTCACATGCACAAACTCATTCAGTTTTATCAGAATTCTGTGAGGTATTACCTCTTTTATAGAGATAAGGGAAGTGAGGCTGTAGGGATTAAATATCTTGTTCATGATTTTATGATTCATAAATCAGAGGCAAGGAAACTCAGGTCCTCAAGTTCTCACCATTCTACTATGTTTCTTCCTCAAGAACCAGGAGCACGCCAACAAAAATCATATCTACATTCTGTTTAGGAAGAAAATAAGATATTAAAAAATGAATGTGTTTCTTCAGGAAATGATGGCCACCTACACACACACACACGCACACGCACACACACACACACACACACACACAAAATCAGATACCATAAGATATCATAGTATTTACTCTGAATGGGTTATTTGAGGAAGAGGTGAAGGAGCTGGGAAATTAGCTCAAGAAACAGTGGGGCTAAGATTTCAGACCCTTATGTGCAATATCTTTGTCATCATCTTAAGATGATAAAGAAGGGTCATAACGTGTTTCGTGTCAAGATGTTTTGAAGTGCATTGGAGTTATGTTTCTTGAATACTTTTCTATTAACACATTTTCTAATAGCATCATTTATCATGCAATTATGAACTATGTAAACTATTAATAAAATGTATTCACGTTATGACTCTTCCTTCAAATTTAAGGAAACTTTCAATGCTAGAAATAAAGAACTCAAAACCAGAGCAATAAGTAAGCACTACTTTTCTCCTTTTCTCCATGTGGGTATCAGAACCAGGTATATGCCTAAAGGGCTGAATGTGGATACAGGAATTACAGCCATGGTCCTAATGTCAAGTGCTGTTTCTGAGCTCTTCACATAAAATCATGAACCAAGAAGAGTTGACCCATCCTTGAAAAATGGATTACAAAAACTCTGCCACTGTACTAAGGATATGGCATAGAGGCCAACTACTACAGACAGTGGGTGGGAAAAGAGAACAGAGAGATATGAAACCCAGTCCTTCAATGTGTAAAGCTAGGAAATTCCAATTTGAGAAATTAACACAAGACTAATTCAGTCCTGGCAAAACTCTTATTTACAGCACAGGCAGAGTCAACCATAAAACAATCCCACAGAAGTATCTTCACATGAAAGCATGCAGGACTTCCATGGGAATGATTTCTTAAAAGATGCATTCACAAGTCGAACTTACTAAAAAAAAATGAAGAAACAAATTGCCAGAAAGCATAGTCACAAATGTAATACACTGGAGAATTCATAACACAGAAACAACAAGTAACAGAAAAATATGGAAGAGATATTAAAATAAGTATGCTGAAAGCGGTCAAATAGAGAACAACAATAACAGATCTATGGCAAGAATAAGATAATATGGAAAACGACAGACAGGGTTTAGTTAAGTATTCTTGAAATAAAAATATGAAAAGCAAAATTAAGAAGAGCAACTCATACTTAGGCTAAATAGCTTACTAGACACAGCAAGAATTAGTGAATTGGAAGACAGACTGGTAGAAATTACTTAGAATAAATGTTTTTGAATGCAGCACAGAATGATAAAGAGATAGAAAATATTTTTAAAAAGTTAACAGACAAGGAGAATAGAAAAAGAAGTTCCAACATACATCTAGTTAACATTCCAGAGAAAGTAACAGAGAAAATGGGGGATAAACAATGTCCAAAAAGATAAAATTTTTTATATTGTAAGACTGAAGTACCCATCAAGTCCCAAGCAGAATTAGAAACAAAATTCCACATTTAGATTCACTATGGTGAAACTGAAAACCCAGTAAAAAAAGCAGCATGGATAACGATGTATGGGGGGAAATGGCATTGCAACCATGGACAGTGGCATCAGAAGAGTCTGATACAGGACGAGAAAATCAATCTGTCTGTCACAGTATTTCAGACAAAATTGTCTCCTCCTTTAAAAAAAAAAACTACTCTTTTAAAAGCATGCTTATTTAGAGTCTTAGGAGTGCAATGATGTTAGAATACAAAATTTTGGTCTCCATCCACCACAATGTCATAGTTCACAATTTAACTTCCTAAAGGAAAAGGATGATATGCAGCTGCCTTGGATTATTTGACCCAAATGTTTATTACATGGGAGCTAAAGAGGGCCACATACTGGCTTTCTCGTTTTTTGCTCTATTTCAAAACAGATATCACTTAATATTAATTAAATCAAACTGTAATTCAGTGACAAGCAGTTGAAGCACAGGAGGTGTATCTTTGTATGAAGATTCTTACAGTTCAAGATATTTTTGGTATCTGTCCATCATTTTTAAATTGTATCAACCTTCTGATACACATCTTGCAGTCAGCGAGATGCAGCTGAACACTGTGTTTGATAAAATTCCTCAAAGACCTCAACCTTTTAGTAAATATAAAACAGGACACTGTTCCTCCTCCCAATCCATTTCATTATTATTTTATGCTTAGTAGACTCTTATCGAAGCAATGTTAATATTCTCTTAGGGGGAGTAGTTTGACATTTTAAAGCAGTACTGCTTTTTAATTATTGGTGTGCAAATAGCTTCTTTAATTAAATAATTTTTCCTAGTACAGGTAATATATAAACAGCTCAGCAGTTTTCCCAACTTTTTCTAAATTCTCTTCCCCTAAAGTTTCAACTCAGTTATCTCAGAAATAAATGAATGAAGCTAAGTGAAAACCAGGTAGCTTCTAGAAGTTTTTATAATCCATTGTTTACTACAGATACACAAATTGCCCTTCATTATCTCAATATTTTTCTTACTTGTCAGAGTGCACCATTTCTCTGTGCTTTAACATTGAAGGTGCAGTCATTCATTTCAAAGGCCAGGAATCCTGGCTTTTTACTCTGGTCTTAACTCACACACAGATTGCTCTCTATGAATGGTCTCAAAAGTGATGCATACACAGCCAATGTGGTACACAAAATGTACCTTAAAGTACGAAAAGAAACTATTAGGACTTTTATTTAAACAAGCTTCCCCCAATATCTGAAAATAGAGCATTCCTATGAAACCTACGTAAGCCAAATTGTCTTAAAGCGAAGAAGCAATTGCCTTAGGACACATCTTGCTAACGGATGCACAAAATAAATCAAGATGAAGCACAGATGCTCACAGACCTAGTCCCAAGCTACTGCGGTTTGATGCTGAGATGCTGAGTGTAGTTCCCGGGGAAGGAGATACCATTCTTGCTGCTTGGGGCACGCGGTGCTCCTGCAAAACCAACACTTAGTGCTATTTTCGCTTTTCGCCTCTTTTCTTTAAAGTGAAAATTCTCTTTGGATTTCTTTCAGTTAACGACAGCAGGCACAACTGTGGGTTTTTCGTGAAAGCAAAGTGGAGTAAAGCAAAAATTCAAAAAGCGGGGGATACTTGTGTTTAGTTTTATTTCTAGAATAATATGTTATTGGTGGCACAGAAACCTCGCTCCACCCAGAGGACAGTTCAAAGAGCAGCAGTGTTAGGGGATGAGCATGCCAGTTGTGCTCTCTCCTGTGTGGTAGTGAGCGCTCAGACAAATGTATTTACAGATCGTGCCTAGTTTAAACTCAGCTAACCCTCACATGGTAGAGGAGTGCTTTAAAAAGATTCTTGTAAAGTTACAGTTGACTGAAATAAACACTAATATTTCAAACTTCCCTAACATGTAACATATCTCTACAATTTTTTAGCAATGCAATACTCAACCTAGTAATTTATAAATATTCATTAACCATAATGATAAATCTTTAAGTATATCTTTTTGGGGTTTCATGCATATTATCAAAGCATGAGAATCTCCATATTCTGCTGTGGCAAAAAATGACCAAAACAATGTAAATAAATCAATATAATGATAAATCAACATCCATTCCACTGTTAGCAAATGCTGTTTAAAGATACAGAGAAACATAAAGATCTTAGAAAACAAGTATTAGAACCAGTTAAGCAGTTGTTAGACAGTTGGGTCAAACTACTGATGTTTCTACTATTCTCAGCTTATGGTATTTGCTAGATTCTCTTCCAATGATAAAATACACGTAAAACTACAATTTGTGAGCCATTAAAGGACAGATATACTGCAGAGGATATTTTCTGGATAGTAAGTGACTTATTTTTCTATCATCATAATCTATGGGACAAAAAACTGCTGTATAAGCTAACCTCTGATACAGTGGCCACTTTGGGATTCTAAAAAGAATTCTGGAAGAAGGTCACAGAAATAGCCAGACATCTGTAATTCAGTCACTGCATCATTCATGGACCAGCCACTGCAACAAAGAAATGAAGCCAAAAATGTACAAAGTGCCTCAGTCTCATTCATTGGGTTAAGTTTTTTCTTTTTCAATGACTCCTTTAAATAAAAAGGTATCTTTACAATAGATGTAATGAGATGTGTAACGATTATGAAAATCCTTTGTTCCACAGAGAGGTTTGCTTTTTATCATGTGACAAAGCACACAGAGTTGCAGAAGTTTAACACAACTTACAGATTTTTTTGTCTCTAAAAAGGAAAAAAAGTATTCCAATTTTGCTTCCCTTTTGTGACACAGAGAGGTTGTTGATATAATGCAGATAATCTAAAACAAACCTGTGTAAACTGTCCTTTACAGGTAAAAGGTGAAAGCTTTACAATGAATGCAAAAGTAATTGTTTTATGAAAGAAAACTGAGCTATGAAGAGAACATTTGAAATGGATATTTGAAATTATTTCCCTCATTATTTCTTTTGCTGAAAATAGAGTTACATAAAAAACCCATCTACATTCTTTAAAAATTCAACAGAACCTTCCAAATGAAATTTTGAAAGATTTTTAACCCTTTTGTTAGAAAAAATTTAAATGAAACACCTTTTCCAATTAATTTGCAAAAACAACTGATTTACAACTGGGAGATAGAAATTTACTGCAAGAATTTTTTGAAACAGCAAAGTTTTGAAAAAACAAAACAAAGACAAAACATTTTGAGTGGAAGCTATTGATTTAGTAAGCACAGCCAATATGCATCCCTGCCATTTGCATTTATGGGTTTTTTCCTCAGTAATATTTTTAGCTATGAAAATCATTGAAATAAAGTAAAATTTATTTCAATAAATTTTAAATAAACTAAAGCAAATAATCACAATCATATATCACCATGGGTTAAACTGAGATTTTTTTTTTTTTAATAGTGAAGGACATTCATTCACATTGCTTTCAAAACATTGCTTCTGGCACCATTAATAAAATAGATTATTTTAAAATTAATATTTATTCTCTCTTTATTTTTGAAATGCATCTTAATATGTTTTATAATGTATAAACTAGTGCTTGCACATAATGTATAAATATACATATATTATGGGCAAAAGCTTAAAAATTTTAACTGATGGAAGTCTGAAATCCAAAAATTGTGATGACTTCTGACTGTTCTTCCCAGTGGAGGCCTCTGCTTCATGTTCCATTTTGGATGCTCACGCTCTTGACTAGCAGGTGTCAATATCTGGAAGTGTGGCTGCATTTTTCCTGCAGGCAGAATGGAAATCTAACCCCCAACAGGAAAACTCTTCTGCTGGTTTAAGAAACGTCAATGACTTGAGCCTGTTCCCTTGGCAAAAACAGGGTAGGGCCTATTTTCATTGGGCAAACATGGCAACCTGGCTGTGCATTAGTTGTGTTCATATTTATTAAATGGGTTTTAAGAAGAACGAACATCTTATTGGACTGCAGGAGATGTTCACGAAAAGGGGATAACAAAACACATGGCCATGAAACTTTTCTGAGACGTGTTTCATGACCCAAAGATGATCTATCTTGGTAAATATTCCCTGTACACTTGAAAAGGAATACATATTCTGTCATTGTTGAGTGGAGTGTTCTATAGATGTCAATTAGGTTAAGTAGGTTGACAGTGTTGTTCAAGCCTCCTATATCCTTACTGATTTAATCTCTACTTATTCTATCAATTATTGGAACAGGGATATAGAAATCTCTGATTATCATTGTGGATATGACTATTATTTCTATCTGCAATTCTAACAAATTATACTTAATGGATTTTAAAAACTCTTTTATTAGATGCATAAACACTTGAAAGTTTTAGGTCTTCTTGATAAATTGACCCATTTGTCGTTATGAAATGAGCTTCTTCATCAGTAGTTACATCATTTTCTCTGAAATCTACTTTGCTATTAATGCACTGTGAATTCATTAAGCATTTGTATATCTAAAATGTTTTTATTTCATCTTAAGTTTTAAGAGAGATTTTCCCTGGGTACAGAATTCCAGGTTCATAGTTCTTTTCTTTCATTACTTTGAAGATCTTGCTTCATTGTCTTCTGATTTGAATTGTTTCTGATGAGAAAACTGCTGTGATGCTTATTTTTCTTCCTCTATTGGATTTAATCCAATCCCCCACTCTTCTGACTGCTTTTAAGATTTTGTCTTTATCATCAGTTTTGAGCAATCTGATTATGATGTGAGTTGGTGGCTTTTATCCATATTTCTTTGCTTGTTTGGGGATTTTTTTGGGCGGAAGGTTGAAGTGTGTGGGTTTTTTGCTTTTGTTTATTTAGCTTCATGTACTTGTGGGCTTATAGTTTTCATCAAATATGGACGTTTGCAGCCATTATTCTCTCAAATACTTTTTCTGCTCCCCACCTTTGGGAATTCCAGTTACCTGTATATTATTCTACTTGAAGTTGTTCATCTTATTTTTTAGTGCTCTATTTTGGATGGTTTCTATTTCTATTTCTTCAAGTTCACTAATCTTTTCCTCGGTAATGCCTAATCTTCCATGAATGCCATCAGGGTATGGTCAATCCTCATTATTAGTGGATTCTGTATTTGAAAACTCACCTACTTACTAATATCTATTTGTAACCTAAAAATCAATACTCACTTGGACATGAGCAGAGCAGCAAAAAAATTTGTTTTCCGACACACATATTCCCAGCTGAGGTCAAATTAGGAAACGCTCTGCCTTCTTGTTTCAGCTCTCACACTGTAAACGTGTGTGCTTTTTTCAGCGTATTTAGTGTTACATTTTTTGCATTTTTGCACCTTTTGTTGGTGATTTCTTTGCTCAAAATGGCCCCGAAGCATAGTGCTGAATTGCTATCTGGCATATCTAAGCACAAGAAGGTTGTGATGTGACTTACAGAGAAAATATATGTTAGATTAATTTTGTTTGGGCATGAGATATGGTGCTGTTGGCCTCGAGTTCAATGCCAATGGATCAACAATTGATATTAAATAAGGTGTCTTTAAACAGAAACACATATAAAGTAAGATTATATAGTAATTGCTGATGAAAATTTTATCACCAGAGGCTCACAGGAATCTAATCCCATGTTTCCCCCAGGAGCAATTGTTCAGTATTCATAACAGTGTTCATAACAGCTTGATAGATCCTAACTACCAAAATAACAAGAATCAACTGTATTTTTCAACTCAGCCATAGTTTCATCTATCGGAAGTTTTCATCTCTAATATTTGATTTGGGAATGTTTTATATCTTCCATTTCTTTATGTAACAGGTTTAATCTTTCTCCTAGCTTCTTGAACATATGTAATATAGTTATAATAACAGTTGTGATTTTTTCTGCTAATTCCATCACGTGTGTCATTTCTGGGTCAATTACTATTAATTTTCCTCCTCTTTATGAGTTGTGTTTGCCTACTTCTTTGTGTATCTGGAAGAATTTTATTAGATGTCAGACATTATGAATTTTCCCTTTTCAGGTGGTTGATATATTTGTATTCCCACAGATATCCTTGAGCTTCATTCTGGGATGCAGGTAAGTTACAAATATATCAGCCAATTTTATCCTTCAGAGTCTTGCTTTAAGCTTTGCCTAACACAGCTTACAAGCTTAAAAGCAAGACTTGAAAGGATAAAGCTATTTCCAAGTAACTTAATAACATCCCAGAACAAAGTTCAATAGTATCTATGCGATATGGTAAATTTTACAACATTTTGGCTAATTTTATCCCACTACTAAAACAAATCTCCAGATATCCAGAGTTATCTTCCTGTGTAGCTCTTTTTTCTGGTATTCCTGCAAGTTCTAGCTATTTTTGGCCTCCCTTGTTTCCAGTTCTATCTCCTCAACTTTGGAAGACTGATGGCTCTGCCCGAGGTCCCCTCCCTGTGCTGTGACCCAGAAAATTACTCAAATTAGTTGGGTGGAGGAAACACAGTGCTCACTCCATGTGTTTCTTGTCACTCAGGAGTCACTCTCCTTTTGTTGCTGATGTCCAGTGCCTGTAAAACTGCTCTTTAGTACAGTTTGTCAGGTTTATTTTAGTTGCATGTGGTGTGAGGGTAAATCAAGTCCCTGTTATTCTATCCTTGCCATCTTTTCTTACATATATTTTCAGTTCTGTAGAAATGTAATTTAATTCCACTTTTCTCAAACAGGCTCAATAACAAGTTCACAAGAGTTCAGCAGGTGAAAAAACTAAAGGCTTACTTTTTTTCCAAGTTGCAGATTCTAAGTAATAACTTATAAGCATTATCTAGGACAGGTCAGAATAATACTATTCTTCATCAAGTCTTTAGTGTCCATGTAATTAAGTTTCAAACTAAACATTGTAAAGTGTACAATAATCCCTGCTTTCTATGGAGTTAAATAAAAAGATTCATTTTGCAACATCTCTATTCAAATTTAGATAACTGAAAGTTGAACAATCAACTAGTCTACTTCCTTGTTTTACAAATAAAGTAAGACTTAGGAAAATTAAGTGACCAAAGTAACACAGCTGGTTATTGGCAAAGCTGGGAAAGAATTCCGATACGAATTTCCACTATGAGTGATTTCTCACTCTACAGAAATACTCTTTTCACTCTAATTATGTCCGTGCTATGTACTAGTGGGCTGCACATCTACCTGGGTAAGATGCTGAGTACCTATGTCAGGGTCCCAACGGGAAGCAGCTAGAACTAAAAGAGTTTTAGAGAACTAAAAGAGTTTGATTACAGAGATTCTAATAAAGAGGATATTTACAGAGGTGTAGACAAGGTTAAGAAAACCAACAGGATGTGATGACTGCAACTGTGGGAATCCCATAGCACTCCTAGGACTATGGGGCTAAAAAAAAAAAGAAAAAGAAAAAATCTGCAGCAAGAGCTATAGCCATCGAAGAAAAGCCATACAACATCTGGGGAGGTGGAGAAACACAACCATCTCCTGCCAAGAAGAGAAAAGGAGAATACATACTCAACTTCTCTCTCCTCTCAATCTCCAATCTTGTCAGTGTTTCCTTCTGGCCAAACCCAGCAGAAGCCCCAGGGGAAAAGGAGTCCATACAGGCTATCTCTTGGGTCATGGAGTAGAGAAGAGAAAAACCAGACAGTTGATCTGGAGAAGCAAGGGGAAGACACAGTGCACCAAATTTTCTTTTACATACGCATTTGAAAAGAATTTGTGATCACAGAGATGTCAAGGAGATGGAAAATACCAATCAGTCATTTGGGGACAGACAAAACTGTTTTGGAAACCATCTCTACTTAGAATATTTTCAAAAGTTCTTTACCTTAATTCTCCTGTTACAATTTTTTTTTTTTACTACAAAAGAAATGTCTATGTCAGTAATTTTTCATTAAGAAGATGTAACTAGTGAAGTAAACTGACAACAGGAGGCAATACATATTTGTGTTCCTGAGAGACCTAACATTTTTTCACATTCACCAGAAAGGACCTTTTTAATTTATTAAAAAGCGTCTTTCCTGATGGAATTAATAATTGATTCTGAGTGTCCTGATTGAGCACTCAGAACAACTTATTAAGTTTCGTCATTCAGATCTACAAATGTCACTGTCATATTGGTTTGAAATCACAGGTTGAGGAAGTATAATCTGCGCAAACGACGAAGTCAGTCATTGACTTGGTTTACTCCGATCAAAACCAATTTGTGGCATCCAGAAGGTTATAGGGTGGAACCATTTACTTTTCCTACCTGTTCTCAGGAACACTTAAAACTTGGTATCAATCCTCTATCGTTTCAGATTACAGAGCAGTTAGTACCCTCAGGTTTTTCAAAATAAAGTTGCAGAAATTTCACATAAACATCTCCTGTGTTAATTGCTTACCCCTCAGAGGCTTTTTAAATAGCCGTATCATGGTGAATTATGCTGGCAAAAGAAAGATGGTTCATTTATAAAGTTCATATAAATGATGCACTGGGAAAGGGTTTTTTGTTCTGGTTGATAAAAGTTAATCAAATGCAAGATGGCATAGAGCAATTCAGCATAAATCTTCCACAGAGCACTGCTTACATCTCCCATCTCCCAGGTAGGAAGAACATTTATCTATTTCTAAACTGTCCCTGTAAATCTTTGATTAAGAGAACCAAATCAAAGTAGCTGGCTAATGGCTTGTTTTTCAAAACTCTTCTAGTAAATATATTATAAATGGCAACTCTTCAATAGCCTAAAAACAGAGACATTTACAACTTAAGTGAGAACCACAAATGAGTTAAAGGGGGAAGAGGGAAAGGATTTGCCTTAAATGCAGTTTTCTCTTGATACCAGAGAACCTGCCACAAAGCAAAGGGAGAGAAACATAGCACGGTCAGGTTCTCCAACACTCTCAAGCCACTAGATTTCTGTTCTGTTGAGAACTAGGTTGAATATCAGATTCATTAGTGTTGGTGTTTAGAAATTCAATGGCAGAAAAGAAATATTTTATTATGAATTGCAGATACTGTCCAAAGTCTGTGACTAAGCACTGATGTCAAAAGGAACTTTCTCTTCCTCTGTGTATAAACCTCAAAGGAAAATTAAGCTCTCTGATTTGAGGTAGCTTCACTAAAAGGGAGCAAAAGACTCCTGTTTGAAGACAGTACTATCTACCTCTACAAACCAGTTTTTGCCTCAGACAAGATGGCTTTGGCTGTGTGTCTGTGCCAGACCACATGATGCCAAATTATTAAAGTTTTAAAAATTACTCAGTATTCTGACATAATGTGTGCCCTTTCATATATGACAGTTGAAAATGCGAATGATGTTCAGAGAAAAATTAAGATATTTACTTCTTAGCATTTATGATTAGAAATTTATATGACTACTGCTTATCTCGATGCCTGGGAATCAAGACCTATTTGTCCACTTCCCTTTTCTCTCTCCCTTATTCACATGCTGGGTCCAAATATTCTGAATGCGTTTGTTTATTATAGTAGCTACCACTTATCGAAGGTTTGCTATGTGTTTAGGATTTCTCATCTATGATCATATGATCATTAAGCCATACCACCAGTCTGGGCTAGCTACCACTCATTCTATTGGTGAGTGGTAAACCAAGATTCAGAGAGTTAAGTACCTAACTGAGGTCATACTATCTGTGACTGGTCCACAGACTGAACCCAATTTTATCTAAATTTGAGACCCATGTTCTTTCCATTTCTTTTTTCTCATTAAGTTGCTAAAGGTACTAGGTGTTAGGATTTCTGATTCTGCATGTAACAAAATGCACTAATTAAAAATTCTCACCTAGAAGACTGAAACTTAGGGAGATCGATCAACGGTCTTTTTTTAAAAACTTGAAAATTTCACAAGGATTGTAATATCCCATCAGACCACCTACTTTTTTCCTTAGGTCTGATGAAATAGACTATGTAGCATTGACAAATATACACTACCAAATGTAAAACAGATAGCTAGTGGGAAGCAGCCGTATAGCACAGGGAGAT
The DNA here is from genome assembly GCF_003031525.2 of Neophocaena asiaeorientalis asiaeorientalis. NCBI lineage: Eukaryota > Metazoa > Chordata > Mammalia > Artiodactyla > Phocoenidae > Neophocaena > Neophocaena asiaeorientalis. The sequence continues at coordinate 9,591,675 of NW_020185337.1, read as the reverse complement.
CTCAGTGCTTTGTGACCACCTGGAGGGGTGGGATAGGGAGGGTGGGAGGGAGGCTCAAGAGGGAGGGGGTATGGGGATATATGTATATGTATAGCTGATTCACTTTGTTATACAGCAGAAACTAACACAACATCGTAAAGCAATTATACTCCAATAAAGATGTAAAAAAACAAACAAAAAAAATCCCTACTCTGTGGATTCAAACAGGATGGTCCCAGTATGTAACTCTAGATGAAGCAAAGGTGTTCTTACCCAAGGCACAGTTCCACTCAACCATGGCAATTGTTTGTTTGTTTAATGTGAAAGTAAAAGTTAACAAAACATTAAATCCTCTTAGCACTTGCACTTCATTTTTTTAAAGCACATGCTTCTTTGCACGTAATTTACTCAATTTAAGAAATGGTGCTTGCATTTTGAGGACTAACTACAAAGGAAAGGGGCAAAAGGGTGATGATCATGAAAAAGAAATACCTTTATGTTTGCATTGCATGGTTTGACTGCAGGATAAAAAAGCAAATAACATTACTTACCTATCATATTTATAGTAGTTATATGTATCTTTGAAAAGCAGGATAACATTTTGCCACTCTTCTCTCTCCCATTGAATTTAATTAAAATGTGATCTTTTCTAAATTGACTGAGTCACTTGGCTCTGCTGTGTATATTTCAGGCTCCACTCATAAATTCTTTACCAGATTTCCATTTGGGGAGGATTAACCATTTTGCAATCTAATTTTCTTTCAGCAGAATGCCTCTGGTTCTTTATCAATATTCAGGGGAAATAATTGAGATCTCCAAGAGTCTACTCTCTCCATTCAAACAAACTCTCAAGTTCATCTTCTTGATTACTTCTCCTTCCCCCCACTTCCACCAGGAAAGTTTGCATATGGACAATTTCTCCTCCGACAGATAAGGATTACATATAATCCCCCATGAGTCCAGCCTTTGCCACTTATGGCTTATTCCAGATTTCAGCAGACAAACTCAAATTTCTAAGCCAGAGTTGTAGTCCAAGGGCTTTTTCTTTCGGACAAGACCTGAGCTAATGATTTCAAACTTCAATCTCATTGCTTTCAGATGCCTTGACTATTAGTGTTGGCAAACCTCTAGAGGTCATTTAGGGCAATGCTCTCACTCTTCAAACAATGAAACTGAAATTCAGATAGATAAAATAAAAATATCACAAGTGATTTAATGGCAAAACCTGGACCACAACTCATAAAATATATTCAATGATTTTTCTATGTAATAGGGCTGCCTCAAACATACGACTTTTATCATCAAAAAATTGTTTGATATTCACTTTTAATTCACTGAGATACATTAACTGAACTAATATGCCTATATTTCATTAGCACTAAGACACATTTTCCACTTTTTAGCACTTCTAACATAAGGATGAGTCTTAAAGAAGCAATGGTATCTTATTGCTGCTATTAGTCGGGTATCAGTAATGATGTTAAGTGTCATTATCTATTCATGTACGATCTTGGTTGATATTCTCATGGCATAACTGGACAACTACAACCCCTTGACATTTGGTTGAAAAAGCTCTTTAAGAACTTTTGAGGAATTAATATAAGGCTTAGCCGTTGAGTTTCATTGACTCTATCTGGTAAGATCCAGAAAGATCCAGTAAACGCAACCACAAGCAGAACTACATTAAACTAAAAAGTTTTGTATAGCAAAGGAAATAACCTACAAAATGAAAAGGCAACATACTGAATGAAAGGAGATATCTGCAAGTCAGATATTGAATAAGTAGTTAATATCCAAAGTATATAAAGAACTTATACAACTTAATATAAAAAAAAACAGATTGAAAAATGGGCAGGGAACCTGAATAGACATATTTACAAGGAAGGCATACAGATGGTCAACAGGCACATGAAAAGATGCTCAATATCACTAATCATCAGGAAAATGCAAATCAAAACCCCAATAAGATATCACCTCACACCTGTCAGAATGGTGATTATCAAAGAAACAAGAAATAACAAACGCTGGCGAGGATTTGGAGCAAAGAGAACCCTTGTGTATTGTTGCTGGGAATATAGATTGGTACAACCACTGTGGAAAACGGTATGAAGGTCCCTCAAAAAACTAAAAATAGAACTACCATATGATCCAGCAATTCCATTTCTGTGTACTTATCTGAAGAAAACAAAAGCACTAATTCAAAAGATGTATGCACCCTAATGTTCATTGCAATATTATTTACAATAGCCAAGATATGGAAGCAAACTAAGTGTCCATCAATAGATGAATGGATAAAGACGATGTGGTATATGTATACAATGGAATATTACTCAGCCATAAAAACGAATGAAATCTTCTTATTTGCAACAATGTGGATAGACCCAGAAGGCATTACATTAAGTAAAATAAATGAGAGATAAAGACAAATACTGCATGATTTTATTTATATATGGAATCTAAAAAACAAAATAAATGAACAAATATAACAAAACAGAAACATAGATACAGAGAAGAAACAGGTGGTTGCTAGAAGAAAGGGGGGATGGGCAAAATAGGTGACAGGATTAAGAGGTACAAACTTCCAGTTATAAAGTAAATAAGTCGTAGGGATGTAATGTACAGCACAGGGAATAGAGTCTAATATTGTAATAAATCTGTATGGTGACAGACGGTAAATAGAGTTATTGTGGTGATCATTTCATAATGTTTAAAATATTGAATCACTATGTTATCCACTTGAAAACTAGATGTAAGATCACAGAAGAGACATGAGGAAAGGAGGACTGCAAGTACCGAGAGAAAACCCAGCCCAACTAGCACAGCACAGTAGACGGCAGGAAAGACGATGAAATGATAGCACCCGTGAGTCAACTGTCAAGTTTAAAAAGAGTGGTGTCAACAAATTTTGCAGCAAGGAAAATTTCATAGGCAGGCAGGCAGCATCAAGAAGTCTGTCAGCAGATGGAAGATGCTAGAATTCCTTCAGGTGGGGAATGCACTACCTAGATGAGGCATAGCAAAATTAAAGCAAATTACATTATTATAAACCCAAATTATAGGTAGCAGGTAGGGTACTGACGCCCAGGCACACAGAAGGAAATAGGGTTCAGCTTTAAGAACAGGAGTAGAAGGAAGAAAAGAACTTCTGGAATAAGGCAGCTATAAAAACTGGAGTATAAGGCACTGGAACTGAATATAAAACAAAGATTATACTGTCTTCAACGAACCTATCATGTAATGGAAACTACTACCTAATAAGATAAAGTTGTTTAATCACTCCAAGGGTCTGTTTCCTTGCCTAACACATGGGGACAGTTATTCCTTCCTCACACTAATTCTAAGATATATCGTTAAGTGAAAAGGAAAAACACGAAATTATATTTATTCTATGATCAATCCCATTTATATTAAAAATCTGCGTGCCAGTTTCTCTGTGCACATATGTACACACAGTCACACACCAGACCTGAAAGGAAACACATTCCGTGGTTATCAACGGGCACCATGGGGAAGAGAATGGGAGGGATGCTTTCCATTTTATTATAAACAATTCTGTTTCTTTAAATATTTCACAATGTGCATGCATTAATGTATTACTTTTCAAAGAAAAAATGTAGTATCTAATTCAGAGGATTATCGCAAGGTTTCTACAAAATAATGTTTGTTTCTAAAGTGTGTAACACAGAACAGACACATAGTTAGACCTCAACAAATGACAGTATTGTTCTTATTGTCACTGTTGTTCCTGTTGTTAGAGGGGGAAAGGTAAACATCCACGAAATTCATAAGAACACAGCAAAAGGAAAATAAAAGCAAAAGCACAGTTAGGAACATAAACAAGCTATATTTAAACACCAGTGCTAAGAAGACAGTGAAGTGACTGACAGGTGTTAACAGGATTGAGGCCACCTGGAAGGGTTCCACTGGAGATGAAGCAGATTGAACAGAACTCTGAGAGTGGGAGGAGATGTGGTTTGCCAGCGAAGCATGGCAAGAGAATTATAAAAGTGGGCTGGAATTGCTAAAGATCTAATGCTGCCAACATATCTAAGTCCACTTTCAGTTTCAGACCATGTCAGAGATGAAGAGACACAGCAGGCAGGGGAAGAGGGCGTATATGGCCCTTCCAGGGGAAAAGCACAAGAAGGGAGAGAAATGTGGATGCATTTCTAGAGGTTGTCATCTCTTCCTAAGTGGCCTGGGAAGAACCAGGCCAGCATTGTGGGGGCTCAGCCAATTGGAGATGAGTGTTTCAGTGCCTTATACAAAATCCCTGTCACTGGGGCTTTATTTATGTGGAGGTCAAAATATTTCATCCAACTACTCCTCATTTCTATCCTCCTCATGGGTAGCAACCCAGGGCCATGCTGCCCTTAGCCACCTGTTCATCAGAACTCCACGAGTGCACCTGTGTGGCCTCACTGCCAGTTCTCTCTGCTTCCTCGGAAAGGCTATTCTGGGCAAGCCTAATATGCTGTTATGGACTACATGTTTGTGTCCCTTCAAAATTCACATGCAGAAACCCTAAACCCCAGTGGGATGGTAATAGAAGGTGTGCCCTTTGGGAGGTAATTGGGTCACGTATTAGAGTTCTCCAAAGAAAGAGAAAAAAAATAAATTTATTTATTTACAGAAAGAGAGAGAGAGAGAGACTTATTATAGGAATTGGTTCATGAGACTGTGGAAGGCAAGAAGTCCCATAATCTGTCGTCTTAACAATCACGTGAGCCCGTGGTGTAATTCAGTCTGAGCCCAAAGGCCTGAGTATCAGGAGTATCAACGTCTGAGAAGAGAAGATGGATGTCCCAGCTCAGGCAGAGTGAATTTTCCTTTTCTCTGCCTTTCTATTATATTCAGGCCCTCAATGGATTGGATGGCGTCCACCCACACAGGTGAAGGCTATCTTCTTTACTCTTTCTACCGATTCAAACAGTAATCTCTTCCAGAAACATCCTCACAGACAGGCCAGAAATAATGTTCACCAGCCATTCAGGCATCCCTTAACCCAATCAAGTTGACACATAAAATTATCCTTCACAGTTCAGGAGGGTGGAACCCTCATGATAAGATCAGTGTCTTTATAAGAAGAGACACAAAAGAGCTTTCTCTCTCTCTGTCTCTGTCTCTGTCTCTCTGTCTCTGTCTCTCTCTGTGTCTCTCTCTCTCTTTCTCTCTCTCTGTCTCTGTCTCTGTCTCTCTTTCTCTCTGTCTCTGTCTCTGTCTCTCTCTCTGTGTGTCTCTCTCTCTGTGTCTCTCTCTCTGTCTCTCTTTCTCTCTCTCTGTCTCTGTCTCTGTCTCTCTCTCTGTCTCTGTCTCTGTCTCTCTGTCTCTGTCTCTCTCTCTGTGTCTCTCTCTCTCTGTGTCTCTCTGTCTCTGTCTCTCTCTCTTTCTCTCTGTCTCTGTCTCTCTCTCTTTCTCTCTGTCTCTGTCTCTGTCTCTCTGTCTCCCTCTGCTTCTCCCATGTGAGGACACAGCAAGGGTCATCCAGTCCTCACCAGATACCAGGTTTGCTTGCTACTTGATTTTTAGACTTCCCAGCCTCTAGAACTGTTAGAAATAAATGTTTGTTGTTTAAGCCACTCAGTCTATGGCAACTTGTTAGAGCAGCCTGAGCAGACTAAGCCATGTGGTGAGTATGGGTTTTTGCTTTTGATTATCTACAGAAGTCTTTGGGTTTACACCATCATTCTCAGGACCAGGGATAGGGCTTTGGTGACCTATCACGTATGACACCAGAAAAATCACTAACAAACTTGTAGCCAAAAGCTCTCTGGTTCTCCTAAGCCTGCTCCAATGTGTTGCTCCCTTTCATCACCAGATGCCCTATTAAGTAGTGAGCTTGTGCAGCTTATTCACACTTTCTTCCACAGAGCACAGTCTGTGCCACGGGCTTCTCTTCCCCAAACTCTACCATCTTATGCTCATGACTTCCTACTGTGCAGTTTCTGGGTCACTGGCAGCTCTTCCCCTTGTCAGCACATTGAGGTTCTCATGCATCTCAGGGGTGCCCGTTCAGCCAAGGGATCCACATGGCATTCACTCACCACCTGGTGCTGGGTGTATTCTTCAGTACATTGAACTCCTCTTGGCCAACAGCAGCCTACACCCATCCCAGGAGGTTTCCCAGTGCTCTCTGAAGCCAGACTTTGACTTTTTCTACTTCATTGTACCAACTCCCACCAAGCCCTCATTTACGGCTTGAAAGAAGATGAGAAGAAAGGTGGCACAATACCTGGGGGAGCAGGGATCCTGTGGTCTCAATCTTAGCTTACGCAAACCAAAACTCACAGCACAACCTCGTGAGGCAGAAAGACGTCAGTATCAGGACATTCAACCAAGGCTGGTCAGAGCTGCTACAGAATAACACAGGAGGGCATATGCGTGCACCGAGGAGCAACTTACAGAGAAACTTGGGGCATGAAATTGAGTCCCCATGGGTAGAGCTTTGCTGGGAAGAAAAGGTGTTTAGGCTTCGCTGTAATAGTTCTGTAACACTACATCCTAATTAGCAGAAGTTAGTTCAGAAGTTCACTACTCAACTATCTCAAGCCTTATGCTGAGGAGTGAACCATGGGCCCTGTAGGGGTTTGCTCCTGCTGCCATAACACAATACCAGAGGCTTAAAGAACAGAAATCTACCTTCTCACAGTTTTGGAGGCTGGAAGGCCAAAATCAAGGAGCTGGCAACTTAGGTTTCATTCTGAGTCCTCTTCTCTTGGATTGCAAGCAACCACCATCCAGCTACGTGATCCCTTGGCCTCTCTTTGATACATTCATGCAGAGAGGAAGAGAATGAGCTCTCTGGTCACTTCTCAAAAGGATATTAATCCTGTTGGACCAGGGTCCCAGCTTAATGCCTCATTTATCCCTAATTACTTCCTTAAAGGCTCTGTCTCCAAATGCTACACTGGGCATTAGGGCTTCAGCCTATGAATCTGGGGAGGGATACAAATATCCAGTCCATAACAGGCTTGTAAATAGAATGAGCTTTCCCAGGAACTTATAAGTGACATTTGAGAATACCTAGAGGAAACTTAGAACTATGATTTGATCATTAGCATAATATGCGACACGTTGACCCTTGAGCAAAAGCAGGGGTTACAGAAGCACCAACCCCCTGCACGGTCGAAAATTTGCATACAACTTTTACTCCCCCAAAACTTAACTATAGTTGACCCTTGAACAACATGGTTTGAACTGTACAGGTTCTTATACATGGGTTTTTTTTCAATAAATATATTGAAATTTTTTTGGAGATTTGTGATGATTTGAAAAAACTCACCAACTGTAGCTTAGAAATATCCAAAAAATTATGAAAAAGATATGTTATAAATGCATAAAATTTATGTAGACACTAGTCTATTTATTATTTACTACTATAAAATACACACAACTCTACTATAAAAAGTTAACATTTATCAAAACTTATGCATACAAACACACACCGTACATAGTGCCATTTGCAGTGGAGAGAAATGTAAACAAATATAAAGGTGTGGTATTAAATCATAACTGTAGCACATACTGTACTACTGTAATAATTTCATAGCCACCACCCTTTGCTATTATGTGTCGCTTAAGTGTTGCTAGTATCAGCTTAAAATGCTGGCACGTGACTCTAATCACCTCAGCCTGCACAGTTCATCTCTCCAGTAAAAAAGTGATCTTTCTCAGTTCTCACATATTTTTCATTGCGTTTATTGCAATACGGTAAACCTTGAATAACACCATGGGGTCCATGCAAAGTGCCACCAGTGATGCTGGAAGTGCTCCCAAGAAGCAAAGAAAAGTCACCATGTTACAAGAAAAAGCTGAATTGCTTGAGATACACAATAGACTGAGGTCTGCAGGTGTGGGTGCCACCATTTCAGGCTAAACGAATACACCATAAAAACCTCTGTGAGGGGCTTCCCTGGTGGCGCAGTGGTTGAGAGTCCACCTGCCGATGCAGGGGACGCGGGTTCGTGCCCCGGTCCGGGAGGATCCCACGTGCCGCGGAGCGGCTGGGCCCGTGAGCCGTGGCTGCTGAGCCTGCGCGTCCGTCCGGAGCCTGTGCTCCGCGACGGGAGGGGCCACAGCAGTGAGAGGCCCGCGTACCGAAAAAAAAAAAAAAAAACCTCTGTGAAAAAAGAAAAGGAAATTCATGAAGCCATCACTGCAGCCACGCCAGCATGTGTGAAACCTTCAACGTTTTGCAAAATACTTTTTATCTTGTATTGAAAATGCAACTTTTATGTGGATGCAGGATTCCTATAAGAAAGGCAAACCTACAGACTCTAATATGATTCGAGAAAAAATGAAGTCATATGACAACTTAAAGCAAAAGGAAGGTAAAAGATCTAAAGCTGGAGAATTTAAAGCCAGGAAAGGATGGTTTGATAATTTTAGAAAGAGGTTTGTCTTTTAAAAAAAAGTGTTAATATAAATGCTGGAGTGGGTGTGGAGAAAAAGGAACCCTCTTGCACTGTTGGTGGGAATGTAAATTGATACAGCTGCTATGGAGAACAGTATGGAGGTTCCTTAAAAAACTAAAAATAGAACTACCATACAACCCAGCAATCCCACTACTGGGCATATACCCTGAGAAAACAATAATTCAGAAAGAGTCATGTACCACAATGTTCATTGCAGCTCTATTTACAATAGCCAGGACATGGAAGCAACCTAAGTGTCTATCAACAGATGAATGGATAAAGCAGATGTGGCACATATATACAATGGAATATTACTCAGCCATAAAAAGAAATGAAATTGAGTTATTTGTAGTGAGGTGGATGGACCTAGAGTCTGTCATACAGAGTGAAGTAAGTCAGAAAGAGAAAAACAAATACCATATGCTAACACATATATATGGAATCTAAAAAAAAAAAAAAAGTGGTTCTGAAGAACCTAGGGGCAGGAGAAGAATAGACACAGACGTAGAGAGTGGAATTGAGGACACGGAGAGGGGGAAGGGTAAGCTGGGATGAAGTGAGAGAGTAACATTGACATATATACACTACCAAATGTAAAACAGATAGCTAGTGGGAAGCAACCGCATAGCACAGGGAGATCAGCTTGGGGCTTTGCGACCACCTAGAGGGGTGGGATAGGGAGGGTGGGAGGGAGACGCAAGAGGGAGGAGATATGGGGATATATGTATATGTATAGCTGATTCACTTTGTTATACAGCAGAAACTAACACAACATTGTAAAGCAATTATACTCCAATAAAGATGTTAAAATAAAAAAGTGTTAAGATAATAGGAGAAGTGGCTTCTGCTGACCAAGGGTCCCAGACGCCGTTAAGAACATCACTGAGGAGAAAGGATATCTGCCTGAACAGTTTTTTGATGCAGATGAAAGTGTCCTGTTCTGGAAAAAAAATGTCACAAAGGGCATTTTTTAGTAAGGAAGAGAAGCAAGCACCAGAATTTAAGGCAGTAAGGGGTAAGCTAACTCTAATGTTTTGTGCAAACATTAGACAATGAGAATGCTTTCTCTGGATTGGTTCCATCAGTGCATTCTCCCTGAAGTCAGGAAGTACCTTGCTAGTAAGGGACTGCCTTTTAAAGTTCTTTTGATATTAGACAACGCCCCTGCCCACCCAGAACCCCATGAGTTCAACACCACCGAAGGCAATGAAATGCTCTACTTGCCCCCAAACACAATATCTCTAATTCAGCCTCCAGATCAGGACTTTATACAAGTACTCTATGAAGAGGATTGTCAACACTGTGGAAGAGAACCCCAAGACAGAGAAAATCATGAAAGTCTGGAAAGATCACACCATTGAAGATGTCATCACTGCTGTAGAAAAAAACATGACAGCCATCAGCCCAAAACAATCAATTCCTGCTAGAGAAAACTGTGTCCAGATGTGCATGAATTCACAGGATTTACGACAGAGCCAATCAAAGAAATCATGAGAGAGATTGTGGATACGGTAAAACAAAAAACAGGTGGGGCCTTCTGTGAAGGGTTTCAAGATGCAGATGAAGAAATTCACAGCTAATAGATACCAAACCAGAGTAATTAACAGAAGACATCTTGCTGGAGATGAGCACTTTCAACCAGTGCCAGACAATGAAGAAGAAGAGGTAGAAGCAATAGTGCCAGAAAACAAATTGACATTAGACAGTCTGGCAGAAGGGATCTGATTATTCAAGACTGCTTTCGAATGGACCCGTCTATGATATGGGCACTAAAACCAAAGCAAACTGTGGAAGAACTGGAACCATATAGAAACATTTGGAATAAGCACACTCCCTGTACTTTGGGGAATTTCATTAGAGATGGTCAGGGTGATTTTTCCAGGTTTCGGTGACACCAGTTAAGAGTAAAATTTGGTGATACAGAGGTCGCCAATGTTGGCATTACTTGTGGGCACATAAAAGACTAAATGGAAAAAAAAACCAGAAGGCAATTTAGTGTGACAAAACTACGTCGTCTTATGTTAATTATCGATGAGGCTGTGTTTACTTCACCTATTATGAGTTCACACATCTACATATCCCCGTAGGACTGGTTGGGTAAAATTAGCTGCTGTGTTCCTAAAATGCCAGTGGGCTTTAGAGATAAAGTCTTTCCCAAGGTAGAAAGTTTTCAACACACAGAGTTACTTCTGAAACTTGTTTCTCTACCAATTTGGGCTTCAACTGAATCATTATTATATTTTCCTCTAACCTTCAGGACATAGCCCATCTGTTCAATAATGCTTTAGCCTGAATACTACGGATGGGTTGGATGACAAGAGCAAAAGCCAGCAGTACAGTATTGTTGCTGTTTTCATCTTTACAAAGGTTAAATATATGGGTCCCAATGTCCCAAATAATCTCAGCTCACAGAATGGAAAATCAATCTTTGCCCAGAGAGAAAATGACCTTGCTTTTCCTTCTTTCCATGCACTACAGTTCACGTGAAGATTTGGAATAGGTAATTGGACCGGGTTCTAGCACTGGGTTTGTTTTCACTGACTTCTAAGAATACTGACCAGATTCGCAAAATCTATTCAGCTAATTAGAGATGCTGCCCTTCAGGGCCAGCTAATTCAGCATGTCGCTTGTAGGAAAGAGATTTTTAAACATGTGGGATTATGGCTTCTGGCAACCAGAGCTGCAAGCAGCAGAAGGAAGGTTTATTCCCTGTTTCTGTTTTGATTCTTTATTTCTGAACTTTCGAAAAGGAAGTCATTGGGAGTCAGACATATTTGGTATTTTATTATACTATTGCCCTATGATCTTACTCTATAACTGTATAAATAAAATGCTCATGTTATTAAAGAGGAAAATAAACACAAATCAATTGCAGTTGTATAGCTACATTTAGAGTCTGAACTGATAACACAGAGAGGTTCAAACTCAGTACCTTCCCATGAAGCAAAAGGGACAGTAATGATATTAATGTCACATTCTGTAATTCAAGAATTTTGCATTTACCTCTTTGTCTTGGAATAACCCTTACTTACCCAAGTATCTCACACACACCATTAAACACCAGCGTCCTTAAATATGTACCTAGTCCAGGGTTACAAAACAGTAAGCAATCTTTACCATGATTAACATTTATTGAGAAGTTACTATGTTCCAGACACAATGTTAAATGCTTTAAATATATTAATTCATGTAATCTTCACAGTAGCCCTGTAAGAATTCTACTATCATTACCCTTCTTATTTTTAAAATAAGTTACAGAAGCAAAGAAAGAAGAGAAATTTTTCTAAGGTAACAAAGCTAGTAGGTAGGAGAACTGGGATTTGAACTCAGGCTCTTATTCCAGAGTCTGTGATCTTAGTGACTGAGCAATAATTATTCTGGTTGTTGTTCTATATATACATATACACAAAATTATGAAGAGTTATATTGGCATCTTTACATGGGTTTCACATGGAATTTCACCTGGTTTTATTTGTATTTTTTACTCTTTTTTGAAATAATTTTAAACTTACAGAAATATTGCAAAAAGATTACATAGACTTCCCATACACCCTTCACCATGCTTCCACTAATGTTAATATCCTACATGTTCAGAGTACAATTTTTAAACAAGGAAATTCATATGGGTACATACTACTACCAATTCAAATAATACTTCATTCAAATTTTACCAGTTTTTTCTCCTGATAATACTTTTTCTGTTCCAGGACCCAAATCAGGATCCCACCCTGCATTTAATTATCATGTCTTCTTAGTTTCCTCCAATCTGTGACAGTTCCCCAGTCTTTCCTTGTCTTTCATGACCTTGACACTTTTGAAGACTACTGGTCAGTGGTTTTGCACAATGTTTGTCAATTTGGATTTAACAAATGTTCTCTGGTAACTGGACTGAGGTTATGCATTTTTAGCAAGAATATCACAGAAGTGGTATCCTCCACATCATATTATGGTATACCTGATGGTGACATAACATAACTATGATGAAGTTAACTGATAAAGTTTGCTAAGCTGGTGTTTGCTAAGTTCCTCCACTCTTTTCCCTTTATATTTAATAAATATATTGTGTGAGATTCTTTGAAATTATGTACACATCACTTCCCAATAAAGGCAATAACTCACTAAAATAATGTTAAAACAACAGTCTTCCTCCAAAGTTACTGGTAATTGATAACAGAAATTACATTTCACAAGACTAATTTGGATTTTCAAATCAGGAGGTCATTAATACAGAGATATCATTTTGTTTTAATCACTGTTCACTTGCCTTCAAACCAAAAAATACGTATTTCTCCTGACATGCTCACTGTGTCTCCCGATGCCCAACTGTACAGAGTCCCCAGCACCTATTCTGTCCACCATCAACTCATGGATAGCCAACACCTCTCCTCCTGTCAAGGAACATGAAATTTGTTCTTTAGCAACTCCCTGAATCTAAAAACAGGGGCCTGCCTACATTTCAATTCATCCCAATTTCATCTTCATTCATTTCCATTTCCACCCCAATGCGTTCCTGGAAATCAGGTTAAAAACAAATCACATTTTACCTTAGATGTCTTAGGCTTTATACCTTATATAGAATTCAGATAAATTGTATATATGCCCATCAGTATGTCACAGAGCAAAAATATAACAATAAACCTTTTTTCAAAATATACTTGTCAAATAACATTCTAAGTCCTAAAAATTGGTCTGAAGTGTATGTTATACAGCGTTTGCACATAGGCTCCAGTGTACTAAGAAATGCACATAGAAAATAAAACTTCAATTCTACTGTTAAAGAGAAATAAAACTAAAATTAGTATATTGCCTTTAACACTAGGCACATTTATAATTCATATACTTTTGGTTGACTTAGAATTTAGAAGATGTGGCATAGGAAGAAAGTTGATGGGGAATCATTTAAATTGCTCACCTTTAAAAAAATATCTGTTCAGAAAGTTTGAAATTTTTGTCTTCTCTTCCTTGTTCTCCCTCACTGTCCCCCTCTCCCCTCTCCTCTCTCATCTCTCTCTCCATTAATATGTTCATAACAAACAGAGGCAATCAATCTCTTGCACTAAATTCTTTTTTGCGGTGTGGAATGAGGGTGATTCAATGCTAAAGATTCAGAAGATAATATTTTTTCTTTTTATGTTTCAATAATGTTTTTTGTAAACTCCCTACAAACAAAAGTCCAGGAGTAGATGGGTTCACAGGTGAATTCTACCAAACATACAAAGAAGAACTTATATGGATCCTTCTCAAAGTCTTCCAAAAGATATAAAATGACCCAAAGACATGCTATGAAGCCACCATCACCCTGATACCAAACGAGGCAAAGATACCACCCAAAAAGAAAATTACAGGCCAATATCTGTGATGAATATATATCTCAACAAAATATTAGCAAACCAAATCCAGCAACACATAAAAAAGATCATACATCACGACCAAGTGGGATTCATCCCAAGTTCACAAGGATAGTTCAACATACTCAAATCAATCAATATGATACACCACATCAACAAAAGAAAGGACAAAACCCAGATGATTCTCAATAAATGCAGAAAAATCATTTGACAAAATTCAACATCCATTCATGATAAAAACTCTTACCAAAGTGAGTATAGAGGGAATATATCTCAACATAATAAAAGCTATTTATGACAAACCCACAGTCAATATAATACTCAACGGTGAAAAGCTGAAAGCCTTCCTGCTAAAATCTGGAACATGAAAAGGATGCCCACTCTCACCACTTCTATTCAACATAGTATTGGCAGTCCTCTCCACAGCAATCAGACAAGAAAAAGAAGTAAAACGTATCCAGATTGGAAGGGAAGAGGTAAAATTGTCATTATATGCAGATGACATGATACTATATATAGAAAACATTAAAGATTCCACACAAAAACTACTAGAACTGATAAACAAATTCAACAAGGTACAAGATTAGCATATGGAAATCAGTTGCATTTCTTTATACTAACAATGAAATAACAGAAAGGGAATGTAAAAAAATACCTTTAAAAATTGCACCAAAAATAAATAAATAAAAAAAATACTCAGGAATAAACCTGACCAAGGAGGTGAAAGACTTAAACACTGAGAACTATGAAACATTAATAAGGAAATTAAAGATGATTCAAAGAAATGGAAAGATATCCCATGCTCTTGAATTGGAAGAATTAATATCGTTAAAATGGCCATACTACCCAAAGCGATCTACAGATTTAACGCGATCCCTATCAAATTACCCATGACATTTTTCACAGAACTAGAAGAAATAATCCTAAAATTTATATGGAAGCATAAAAGACCCAGAATTGCCAAAGCAATCCTGAAGAAAAAGAACAAAGCAGGAGGCATAACCCTCCCAAACTTCAGACAATACTACAAAGCTACAGTAATCAAAACAGCATGGTGGGCATCCCTGGTGGCGCAGTGGTTGAGAGTCCGCCTGCCGATGCAGGGGACACGGGTTCGTGCCCCGGTCCGGGAAGATCCCACATGCCGCGGAGTGGCTGGGCCCGTGAGCCATGACCGCTGAGCCTGTGCATCCGGAGCCTGTGCTCCGCAACAGGAGAGGCCACAACAGTGACAGGCCTGCGTACCACACACAAAAAAACAAAACAGCATGATATTGACACATACCCGACATATGGATCAATGCAACAGAAGAGAGAGCCCAGAAATAAACCCACACACCTATGGTCAATTAATCTTTGACAAAAGAGGCAAAAATATTCAATGGGAAAAAGACAGTCTTTTCAGCAAGTGGTATTGGGAAATTTGAATACTTTGATGTACAACAGAAATTAACACAACACTGTAAATCAACTATACTTTAATAAAATATTTTTAATGAAGTTAAATTTTTAAAAATAATGTTTTTGTCAGCTTTGTGGAAATATAATTGACAAGTAAGATTGTAAGATATTTAAAGTGTACATCATGGTGATTTGATATACATATACACTTTAAAACATTCCCCCCATCTAGTTAATTAGCATATCCATTGTCACGCATTTTTATCTTTTTTCTTTGTGAGAACATTTAACATTTTTTAAAATTTATTTTATTTACTTATTTAATTTTTGGGCTGTGTTGGGTCTTCATTTCTGTGCGAGGGCTTTCTCTAGTTGTGGCAAGCGGGGGTCACTCTTCATCACAGTGTGCGGGCCTCTCACTATCGCGGCCTCTCTTGTTGTGGAGCACAGGCTCCAGACGCGCAGGCTCAGTAGTTGTGGCTCACGGGCCTAGTTGCTCCGCGGCATGTGGGATCCTCCCAGACCAGGGCTCGAACTCATGTCCCCTGCATTAGCAGGCAGATTCTCAACCACTGCGCCACCAGGGAAGCCCCCGAGAACATTTAACTTTTACTCTCTTATCAAATTTTAATTATACAATACAGTGTTATCAATTATAGTCACCATGTTGTATGTTAGATCCTTAAACCTTTGCACCTTTAGCTGAAAATCTCTACCCATTTATCAACCTCTCCCTACTTCTTCCATGCCTGCCCCCTAGTCCCTTGGTAACCATTTTTCTACTCTCCATTTCTGAGCTTGACTTTTCATTGTTGTTTAGATTTCACATATAAGTGATACCATGCAGTATTTTTCTTTCTCTGGCTTATTTCACTTAGCATAATGACCTCATCCATACTGTTGCAAATGGCAGGATTTCTTTCTTTATCATGGCTGAACAATATTCCCATATATAATAATATTCCTATATATATAAATAAAGATGTGGTATATATATAATTTATATATATATATTAATTACATATATTATATATATATAAATAAAGAAGTGGTGTATATGTACCACATCTTTATAAAACTGTTGACAGACAATTAGTTTGTTGCTGGAAGAAAATGTTTACATCTGATTTTCTGTTTTGAATTTCCTACCTCATCATCCAAGAACAAAAGGAAATAAAAATGAAAATTTTATTAGTCAGTGGAATGCACTGCTCATAATTTTATTTTACATATTTTTTCACATAAAATCTATAGGAACCAAATTGCTGTTAAAATATTTCATATTTCTTACATAATTATAGAACCATAAGCTTTCAACATAGGATAATTGAAAACTACTAGATTCCTGTTGAAAGTTTGACCCATTATTTAAATATTGACTTATAATTTTATACTGAGAAAAACTAAAGCTTATGGAGATTGAATAACTAACCCAAACTCATTTATTTCTAGCCAGTAATAAATGATACTAAAGTCTTAACTACAAAGATATTGCATATTAAGGGTTCTCTACTACAAACATATTCCATATTAATTATTTTTTCTAGGTAATTTTTGATTGATATAATTCACATACCATACAATTTACTAAAGTGTGCATTTCAGTGGGTTTTCATACGTTCACAAAGTTAGGTAACCATTACCACCATCTAATTCCAGAACACTTTCATCACCCCAAAAAGGAATCATGTACCCATTAGCAATCACTTTCCATTCTCCTCTGGCAAACACTAATCTACTTTCTGTCTCTATAGATTTGTTTATTCTGGACATTTCATATAAATGGAATTGTATAATATGTGGTCTTTTGTGTCTTGTTTCTTTCACTTAGCATGATGTTTTCAAATTTTGTCCATGTTATAGCACATGTCAGTACCTTTTTCCCTTTTTCTGTCTGAATAATATTCCATTGTATGGATATACCTCTTTTGTTTATCCGTTCATCAGTTAATGGACCTTTGGTTGTTTATACTTTTGGGCTGTTATGAATAGTGCAATAGTACTGTTATTAACATCATGTATAAGTTTTTGTGTGAGTATATGCTCAGTTAACTTGAGTATAAATGAAATTACTGGGTCATATGGAAACTCTATGTTTAACTTTTTGATGACTTTTTGATGAACTGCCAAACTGTTTTCCAAAGTGATTACACCATTTTACATTCTCACAGGTCATTTGTATTTTTGTTATTGAATTGTGAAGATCCTTTTCATATTCTGGATACTATCCCTTATTAGATATATTTGCTTGCAAATATTTTCTCCCATTCTGCAGGTTGGCTTTCACTTTTTTTTATAGAGTCCTTTGAAATGCAAGAGGTTTTAATCTTTATGAAGTCCAATGTATCTATTTTTATTTTGGTTGCTTGTACTTTTTGTGTCAAGTCTAAGAAATCACTGCCTAAGTCAAACAGCTATGTTTTCTATGTTTTCTTCCAAGAGCTTTATAATTTTAGCTCTTACATTTAGCTCTTTGATAAATTTTCAGTTAACTTTTGAATATGCAGTGAAGTAGGGGTCCAACTTCATTCTTTTGCATGTGGATACCCTGTTGTCCACATTTACTGAAAAGAGTATTTTTTCCCCATTGAAGTGTCTTGGTACTTTTAATTATATTATACTCCTGTGTTGGACTTCATCAATAGCACATACTACTAAAGCAGTTTTCTCCTTCTGTCTGCATTTTCTTTCTTCTCTGGCCTCAGAATTTAAGTTTAACCACAGATAGAAGTCATTCTGACAATGGCTACGGACGTTTTACAAGCCACTTTAGAGCATTCCGGTGCTCTATTATTTATTGTTCTATTGCTCTTTCCCACTCAGTATTCATTGATCAAATGTAGTTGTCAGAAGAGTTGCACAAAGAAACTGCAGAGTGCCTGAACTGAGATGTGATTACCTTCCCTCAAATCTTCTGTTTGCCTCTAATCCTACACAGAAATCTTGATTTTCAAACACCACTCTTTAAAAAATGAGACTGTAATGTCTCTGGACAAGTCGGCCTATACTCTAAAACCTAGAAAAAAAAGTAAGCAGGAAAAGTCTTAAAGAACCTCTGAAGACTAAACAGTAGCCTTTTCCCAAAAGCAATTTAAAATGGAAAAAAAAAGGTTTTTAACTTTCCCATTTTGGTGCAAAGACAAATTTTTCCAAGTAAAAGTACTTGAAAAATGCTAATGACCACGAGTTTAAATTGTATAATCATTTGGAATACTGGAATTATAAATTAGAGCTAACCATATGCCTATGCCATGACTCAAGAATAATTAGTAATGTGACCACCAAAAAAAGGTACAAAAATGTTGATAGCAACTTTAGCCATAACAGCTCAAACTGGAAACAACCCACGTGTCCAATAACAAGACAACAGTAAATAAATTGTCTGTGATCATAAAACGGGATACTACACACAATAAATAACAGATTACAACACCAGACACGCAGCCACACACTCTCCCTGACAGTCCTGTGTGCAAAGAAACCAGACACAAAAAAATACACAGTGTATAATACTATTTATCTGAAATTCAAGAGCATATAAAACTAATCCAAGATATTAGAAATCAAAGAAGTGACTCCTTTGGGGGGATGTATTAACTGGAAAATGAGGAAACTTTTGTGGTATGGGAACAGTCTGTGTCATGAGCTGGGTGTGATTATACAGGTGTATACGTAAGAAAAATAAATCAGTCCATGCATTTACAATTAGTGCATCTTATGTGTTTTACTCATAGGTCTGATAAACTTCAATTTAAAAATTTTAAACAAGGTGGGGAAAGTGACCCCAGGAAAACAGAAATTTTCAAACCTTTTTCACCATGAGACAAAGAGCTACATCTCATCCACCCTTAACACAAGACAGAATGAAGACTCTAAAGCTAAGTGGCTGGAGCAAAGACACATAGTTGGACATGAAAAAGAGGTGATTAAGCAGTAGACATCATGTACATTTCCTTATTGCTAATTTGAGTCCATGAATCCCACTATTTCAGCTCCAAGAAATAAAATGAGGATTGTCTTCTGCAGAGCCACTCAGTTCTTAGTTGAAATCATGGGATCTTTAAAAAAACAGATCCTAAAACCTGTAGAGTTCATTTCTTTTTCTCTCCCACAAACTCACTTCACATCCAAAGAATCCATCAATATTCAAGTTCAGCCACACTAAACCAAGTCATATGTTAATTCAATTCTACTCCAATGGCTTTTACATAATCCCTAGGCAGGGACCTTGTCAAAATCTTTGCTCAGTACAATTCCTGGGTCACTGCTGACATTCAGTTGATAGTGTATATTATAATTAATATCATAACAATAACAACACACAAGGAAAATACACAGGTCTTGCAGTTTGCAAAATAGTGGACTGCAGCTAACACAGAATTTTGATTCAGAATCAACAATGGAAAGAGAGATCAAGAAGCAGCAAGAACAACTGGATTCAATGAATCCGTGAAATCAGCCTAAACTGCGGCAAAAACAATACTTATTAGGCAAGCTCTCCTATAGGAGACAACTAAATTAAGCAAGATAATTTTGTGTTCCTAATGCATGTACTCAACCATAGTGAAGGTTGATGTCTTAGCAGCTGTGTACATCTATGTATGTATCTCTTTGTGTGTATTTGAAAATGTTCAAAAGTGTTGGTGGGTAGGGTGAGAAAGGAAGAAATAGTAATAAAATACTTTTGTGACTGAAAAAGATTATTTGTCTAATTAATGAAATGAGTTATACCTTTAGCTCCTTAGTTCCTCTACTCTACAGGAAGAACTGCTGGTATTAGGAGGATTAATAAACATTCCCTAAAGATGCAAAGTTGTAGATTTCTTTTTTCCCCTTTGGAGAGCAGCCAATATCTACTCTCCAGTCCTCAAGCCAGGAGCACACATCTAACTTTGCCTGGAAAAGAAAAAAATCTGGCCTACATTTCACAGAAACACCTGTCAAAAAACTCCAGGGCAAGAAGGATTTTCCTCAAATCCAGGTTTTATCTGAAAGACTTTTTTTCCCAATTCCTAATCAGTGATGCTCCAAGTGTGGTCCCTGAACAGTAACATCAACATCACTGGAGAACTTGTTAGAAATGCAAATTCTGCCGCTTCACCCAGATTTACTGAATCAGAAACTCTGGGGGCGGGGCCAGGTCATCTCTGTTCAACAAGCCCTCTAGATGAGGCTGACACATGCTCAAGTTTAAGTTGTTTCTCCTCAGTTCCACATCCTCTTCCACCTGCTCCAAAAAAAAGATCTAGCCGAGGTCTTTTAAGTAGCTGCTGCAAGTTTCTCTTCCTGCTCTGTTATTTTTTTAGTTAATTATTCTTCATGGTGGAGTCATATTTCCCACTGGCAACTTTACATAACCTTATTCAAACAGAATATACTCCCCCACTACAGATCATTAAATACAAGAAAAGTTTTGTCTACTCAAAATCTTGTCAGTATCTAATAAATTGCATCAGGGCCACCACAAAGTACAGCTGATCTTCTACAACCCAATCCTATTCCGGAATCTTCCACCACAGCAACACCTCACCCCCCCAAAACACAATTCTACATATTACATGAAGTTGCACTTAAAACTTCTATGGAGGGCTTCCCTGGTGGCGCAGTGGTTGAGAGTCTGCCTGCCGATGCAGGGGACACGGGTTCGTGCCCCGGTCCGGGAAGATCCCACATGCCGCGGAGCGGCTGGGCCCGTGAGCCATGGCCGCTGAGCCTGCGCATCCGGAGCCTGTGCTCCACAATGGGAGAGGCCACAGCAGTGAGAGGCCCGCGTACCGCAAAAAACAAACAAACAAACAAACAAAAACTTCTATGGAAGTGACTCTGCGGCCATGTGACTGATTTCTAGATAATAAAATGTGGAGGAAACCATTCATGTGTGATATTTCTGGTTCCAGATTTTTCAGAAGAAGGTGGCCCTTTTTCCCATCCACCCATTGGATGCAGACAACAGGGGGCTGCAGGCCTGGAGCAGTGGTTCTCAAATTTTCTTTGCACATGGAATCACCCGGAGGGTTTTTTATTTTTGTTTTTAATTCAATTTAATTTTTTTTCCACACTAACCTTTCTCCTCCCGGCTGTCGGCCGCCATTGCTCACCTCTTTTTTTTTTTTTTTTTTAAACATCTTTATTGGGGTATAATTGCTTTACAATGGTGTGTTAGTTTCTGCTTTATAACAAAGTGAATCAGCTATACATATACATATGATCCCATATGTCTTCCCTCTTGCGTCTCCCTCCCTCCCACTCTCCCCATCCCACCCTTCCAGGCTGTCACAACATTGCTCACCTCTTGTTTCCGGGGCTGCCGCCACTGCCGCCACCTCTGCAGCTCCCACACGACTGGCGCAGGCGCTGCAGCCTGGAAGCAGAAGCACAGGCGAGTCTGTCAGTCTGTCCCCTACGCTGTGAGCTTCACCCCTTAGCCTGTACTACTCACCCCTCCTGACACCTGGGAGGGCTTTGTGAAATGCTAATTGCTAGACCCTACCCCTAGAGTTTCTAATTCACTAGGACTAGGGTGGAGTCTGAGAGTCTGCATTTCTTTCTCTATTTTTTTTTTTAGTTTTCATTGGAGTATCGCTGCTTGACAACGTTGTGTTAGTTTCAGGTGTACAGTAAAGTGAATCGGTTATACATATGCAGATATCCCCTCTTTTTTGGATTTCCCTCCCATTTAGGTCACCACAGAGTGCTGAGTTTCTAATGAGGTCTTAGGTGATGCTGATGCCACTGGTCCTGGGACCACACTTGGAGAACCACTGGCCTAAACTATTGGCCTAGAAGATGGTGGAGCCATAAAAGGGAAACTCCTTCCCTAAGTGACCATGTGGAACAGGGGTCCCCAACCCCCGGGGCGCGAACTGCTACCAGTCTGCAGCCTGTTAGGAACCGGGCCGCACAGCAGGAGGTGAGTAGTGGTTGAGCGAAGCTTCATCTGCCGCTCCGATCACTCGCATTACCTCCTGAACACCCCCCTTCCTCCCCATCCGTGGAAAAAGTTCTTCCAGGAAACCAGTCCCTGGTGTCAAAAAGGTTGGAGACCGTTGATGTAGAGAACTGTTAGCTGGTCAAGAACATCAACCTCATTCTCTACATGAGCAAGAAATAAACTCCTATTGATTTTGAGGAGTGCAAGGGTCTATTTCTTACCACAGTTTATTTTATTCTTAACTAATAAAATTACCTAGAAAATAGATTTCAACATCTTTGAGAATCTGCATAAAAATATGTTTATAATATTCATTAATAAGAAACAGTAAAGACACTAAACAAACAAAACACAGACAATGAAATGTTACACATCTTAAATTAGAAACAATTGATTCCTATTTTTTAATCTTTTGTTCCTTAGAGATTTTTTTTTTAGTGTTTCTCCCTCCCAGAGTTCAACAAGGTCCTTATGAGCTAAATTTCCTTAGTGCAATAAGACTTTTTGTTCTTTCTAGTTTTCCATCAGTCTGTGGCTTTTTGTGAAACCACCAGGGCAAGGTTGTGTCTAATTTACGTTTACTTTCCTGGTGCCTAACACAGGGCCTGGAGCATGGTTGAAATTCAAAAAATACATTTATGAGATGAACAAAAC
Source organism: Neophocaena asiaeorientalis asiaeorientalis (assembly GCF_003031525.2). Classification (NCBI taxonomy): domain Eukaryota; kingdom Metazoa; phylum Chordata; class Mammalia; order Artiodactyla; family Phocoenidae; genus Neophocaena; species Neophocaena asiaeorientalis. The sequence continues at coordinate 9,568,948 of NW_020185337.1, read as the reverse complement.
AATAAAGTATGGAAATGGGCAAATGAATAATATTTTTAAAACTTGGTTTTCTTGACTACCAGATCTTAGGTCCCATTAAGTTCCACAGATGCATTCAATAAATGCTTCTTAAAAGTATTCCAGGCACTGTTCAGATGGTAGGTGTAAAAAAGTGAACAGAGTCAAGAACCATGCTCTCAGAGTGTTTACATCCTATGAAAAAAAGTCATAAACAAGCAAATATTTTTAATGCAATGAAAAGAAATAGAAACAAAACAAGAGAAGTAACAACAAGTGGTAGATTCATTCAAAAAATTAATAGGATGCTGTTCTCTAAGATGCTTGACATAGACAAAACTACTGGACAAACTATTTGGCAGAGAAAAATGGAAAAATCTCTATTGTAGCAGTAGTACTTATTCACAAGTCCCTGTACCAATAGCTTCCACTCATGGTTAATTTGGCAGAGCACACAGGATGTAGCAGACACTCTGACTTGGCTTTGTCAGCCTTCGGTACAAATTTTTACCTTCTTGAACTCCCAGAGATGGAGAAAGAGGTTTTTAAGTCTGCTTAACATTGTCAGAGCTTTTGTTCAATCTCAGAAGGCTACACTGAAAAAAAATATGGTCCCCTATTTTACAATCTAGGATACCTCCCTTTCCCCCACTATCAGTTTATTTTCTAAATACCTTGCCTGGAATAATTCTTGATTCAGAATAACATATGGAATATGAGCCCCAGCTTTGGGGTTAAATTGAGCTGTTTCAAGTCACTTAATTAACTACATGGCACTGGGTAAGTCTATACTGTCTAAAATTTCTTAACTCATTGAATGAGGTAATGATAGTAACTGTTTCATAGGATTGGGGTAAGATTTCGTGAGACAGTTGCATGTAAAACACTTATATTGCAAATGATCATTAAAGCTGTGCAATCCCAGTGAGGTCCAAAGAGTATGTTCAGTAGGAGTGAGAAAATAAGGGAGTCACAGCAAAAGAGTCTCAGAACTTGAGACAAAAGTGGTAAAACCATTCTGGATTTCAGAGTTTTACAATGAGGCCATTGTGATGAGTTGCTCAGACTAAGAGAGATGGAATAAAGAAGTATAGAAGTCAAGAAACTGTGAGTCACGGTGTTGGGTGTCAAATCCAACAGAGATGATGACAGAGTGTAGAAATCAAGTGTTAAAAGTTATTAAGAAAGTGGAAATGTGGGGCTTCCCTGGTGGCGCAGTGGTTGAGAGTCCGCCTGCCGATGCAAGGGATACGGGTTCATGCCCCGGTCCGGGAGGATCCCACATGCCGTGGAGCGGCTGGGCCGGTGAGCCATGGCCGCTGAGTCTGCGCGTCCGGAGCCTGTGCTCCGCAACGGGAGAGGCCACAACAGTGAGAGGCCCGTGTACCCCAAAAAAAAAAAAAAAAAAAGTGGAAATGTGAAGTCAGTAGATGATTCTCAAAGAAGTATTCTTCAGTTAGATTCCTCTAGAATATGCTTTTATAGCATCTAGTGTTTTTCCTTTGTGACACACATCTAAATTGTACTTAATTCACTTATTTATTCATTAATGTCCATCTGTGGGATAATAAGCTTCTTGAATATGAGAACAAGTATATCTTGTTCCCAAGCAATTATACTTGCTTGTAAAATACAGCAGAAATCTTAATGAATGTTGGGTGGATGCACGGATAGATGGATGGGAGAATGGATGGATGGATTAATTGATAGATAAACAAATAAGAGACAGTACTAAAAATAGATGGCATCGAGATCAAAAGAGGAGAGCTTTCAGAATCAAGTCAACAGGACGATTATCTGCCAAACAAAATTATACCTGAGAATCCAGGATTTCTTAATGATGGTTTACTTATTTCTCTCTTCCCTATCTAATCTCCACTTCCTCTTTCTCAGAGTAATAAACCTCATCTTTAGAAACTTATTTGATAATTAACGACTTAACGACTCGAGCAAATGTCCTTATAGTCTCACCAAGGATACTCCTAGAATCTCTCAGCATCATTTATCACGTTGGCAG
>NW_020185337.1:9553185-9565874 GCF_003031525.2 Neophocaena asiaeorientalis asiaeorientalis | reverse complement strand
TATATATATATATATATATATATATAAAAATTTAAAATGTGCATGACTTTGAGGCAACAATTCCCTTTATTGAAGTTTACCCTACAGAAATACTCATTCAAGTATGTATGATATGCACACAAAGATTTTCTTTGTAACATTATTTATAATACTAAAAACAGTAATGACACTAAATGTTCAAAGATAGGAGATTTGTTAAATAAGTGACATTTTCATACAATTGATTTTTATGCATCATTAAAAATATCTGACTTGTAAATACATCCATGATGTACTATTAAATTTCAAATATGTATAAAATATGGAATAATCTATATAGGATGGTCACATTTTTAGGCATATAAATGTGTTACAGGGGCAAAAAGTTCTGGATAGCACTTAACAGCCTTTTTTCCTCCCTTTCTTTTTGTTTCCGCTCTCTCTCCCTGCTGTTTTCATGTCTTGTTAAGAGGGAGTAGTCTTTGGAGAGACATGATAAAAAAACAGACTAAATGTCCATTGAGAGATGAATGAATAAAGAAGATGTGGTATATATATACAATGGACTATTACTCATCCATAAAAAAGAATGAAATCGTGCTTTTTGCAGCAACATGGATAGACCTAGAGATTATCATACTAAGTGAAGTAAGCCAGACAGAGAAAGACAAATGTCATATGATATTGCTTACATGTGGAATCTGAAAACAAATATACAAATGAACTTATTTACAAAACAGAAATAGACCCACAGACATAGAGACCAAACTTACGGTTACCAAAGGGGAAAGGCGAGCAGAGGGATAAATCAGGAGTTTGCGGTTAACATATACACATTACTATGTATAAAATAGAGAGCTAATAAGGACCTACTGTATAGCACAGGGAACTCTACTCAGCGCTCTGTAATGACCTATATAGGAAAAGAATTTTTAAAAGAGTGGATATATGTATAACTGAATCACTATGCAGTATACCTGAAACTAACACAACATTGTAAATCAACTATACTTCAATAAAAACAAAACAAACACAAAAACTGAGACTTTCATAGTGTAACGCACAAATATCTGCCAAGAGAGATCATCAATACTGGTCAGAAAAATGCTGGGTTTGGCTTGTGGCTACTTCACTCTGAAGACTGTGAAACACTCTGCGGAACTCAGGAGCCAAGGGGCGAATCCTGTCGTCCTTCTCTAGATGATGCCCAGGTTCTCAAGCATGAAGGTTTTTAATAATAGGGATGTAATAGGTATGACCAGAGGCTCGTGGAAGGGGAGAAGGAGTATACCAGAGTGAGAGCAACAGGATCTCTGTGGCTACACGCAAAGTAGAATCTTTATGAACTGATAGGTGACATGAGGAAGAAGTGAAGAAATGCTTTGCACCTCCTCTGGACTCCAGAGGTGTGTCAATAGTGGTCCACACTTCCAGGCGCTCCTGGTGTGACGGAGTGGTAAGATCTCTATGTTTACATATACAACTGCATAAGCCAAAACATCTTAAAAAGTACAAACCAAGCTGTTAGCAGTGACTGTTTTTGTGGTGTTTCGCTGTGGCTGGGAAGGGGAAAGTTTAGTGGGATGCAGATCTCAAGGAAATGAGGATAGAAAAGGAGGGAAAGTCAGAAACCTCTGCAATGATGCATGGTTTACTACGATCATGTTGCATAATTTTAAAATGAAGAGAGAATTTTGAAAAGCGCTCAGACAAACTTTACCTTGCTTGTACGTTCCCTAGGCCTGAGCAGGAGAAGGAGGCCCTAATGTCAGTGTAAGTTTCCTGAGGAAGATACATCTGCCATTAGAGTTACACCCAGATTTGAAGTGAAATGCTTCTGAAATCTTATCACAAAAGCAATTGTTCAATTTTCTTGGAAATGATCATTTAGCTGTGCAAACAAATAAAATAGATATTTTCTCATGATCGCTTACACAAAGAGAAAAAGGAGACCACACAGCATACCTCCCATATCATATCCAACACTCTATAGATTAACTCTGCTTACTGACATAGCACTGGAATTTATACTTTCTACGACCATCTAATTCAAATAACTTGAGATCTTTCAAAATGAGAAAAAGACCCCCAGCTATATAGCGAATATATTACCCCTTTTACATAAATGGACTCCCAAGGCTTTTGACATTAAAGTCACAAAGATCACCACATCGTAACTAGCTACAAGGCTGTATATTCCTATTTCTACACTAGATTGAAAGTCAGATAGAGTTGGTGTTTTTTTTTTAATTTCCTATAGCACTAAGTAGAGTGTATTGCCCAAAAACAGACAGTTCAATTGGTGAAGACAAAATTCATCACACAGAAGTGACAGGCAACTACTCTTCCTTGGGTTTTCTGGCCATAATTTTTTAGTTCGTCCACTGATGAAGTGTAATGTTTCGATTCTTCTAATTATCCAGCACCTGCTTTTTGGAAGCCTAATTTATTAGGATACCTACTGCAATGTGGAAAAAAAGGAAGAGAGGTAAAAACTCAACCAACAGATTTGGTTCTTATAAATAACTTTATAGGACGGTTGGCTGGAGATTATGTGTTTAATTCATGGCCTGCATGATTCCTGCTCATTAGACCATGGATAAACAAGACTTGGCTATAGTCAGGCTCCTGTTAGGCCCCTTCAGTCCTCTTCCTTGTTTCACCTGGAAATGCCCCTGTTGATGACCCAACAAATAAGCAAGTGCCGAGCCACCAAAATCACAGAAAGAGTAACTCATGGTTATCATCTATTCTTATAAATACTGGAAGAACTCTTATCAGATATTTAGGTTTTAAAAATACGTCTACTAAATTGAAATTTATACATTCCTGCTCATGTTGACATGTATTTGTGTTCCATTTTTTTCTATAAAACAGCCTCTCCATACTTCAGCCAGAGAGTATGACTCTAAAATGAAAAACTCATGACTGGGTGTGGGAGGATAAAGACTAAAATTAGAGAGACCAACAAGCTCTAATATTAGGGATTTATTCTGAAAATGCCACTTCTAATGAGAACTAGCAAGGAAATTTTCTAAAAATGAATTTACTTGTTTAGCATGTTGAACTTCTGTCCTATCCTAACAGGAGAAATAGCTGGCCTTTCTGCATTATTTTTGAAGACGTACAGTCAGATTCAGAGAAAAAAGCAATATTCGCCCACTAAATCATGTAGAGAAGAAAAATTAATATTGGGTCTAAAGAGAGTAGAGACTGACCAGGACAGAGGTAGGGTGAAAGTAAAGAAACTAGAGAGAGATTCTTGATCAGCCTGTCTGTGGCTTCTAAGACCTCTCCGTTCTTCAGCTAAATAGTTAACACACAAACAGAATTAGATATCACATCCTGCATTTAGAAGGGGTTCTGTGTCACCATGGTAACTGGTTTTGCTTAAACATAGCTCTGCATGTACGTAGAGTCCGAATTAGCTACAGAAGAGAGACATACACAATATTCCTGGAGCTTATATAAAATCTGCCTATGTGTTATATTCTTCTGAAATGGGGTATTTGAGTTCATGTTTGTAAACGCTTTCTTTACAATTTCCCTTTCTAAAGAGTGTGTGTCTGATCATTCAGTTGTTTTGGTCCTGGAAGCAACATTCCAGATCGAATTTCAAGTGATAATCAACATGGGAAAAGAATAATTTGTGCTGCCTTTTGTCAATCAGTTCTCAGTACTTGGAATATAAATTGTAAAACCAATCCCTTTTACTTCTTACCTTTCAAATTCTATTTTATTTGGCTCATCCTTGTGGAGTGTTTTGGATCATTTTTCTCAAAAGTTTATCTCCAAATACATTCCACCCCCACTGACTCCTCTTTGTGATAAAATTGCTAAGAAAACAACTTAAGCAAATTGAAAGAACTTTAAAAAAAAAAAAAAATTGCCACAACATGGTATCCAAACCAAGAAGTATCCCCAGAATTCTACTAATAAGTTTTACTTGAAGATTTATCTAAAAGAAAAGAAAAATAATTTATGGATTGAACTCCATGACATGACACTGCTTAAAGCATGTGATTCTTTGTGCTTTTCAAGGCTCTATTTCTTTCTGTTGTTTTTCCTTTACTTTCTGAGAAGAGAATTAAATATGATACAGTTTGGGGGATATTACATCATTGGCTGTTTTACAATTTTTAGGACCACATTTATTTTTGTACTAAAATGGCAATAACGTCCTTAGTGTTAGTGGATATTTGTCTGAAGAGAGTGAAAATTAATCATGGTATTTTCCTTACTGAATACCAGTGAAATTATCCTTCTGCTTTTGGCTACAGGATGTATTTACAAAGTTTGTCCAGTGTCTGTAGCTGGGTCCCTTCTATTCAAGGGAAAATAGCTACCATTTTATGGAGCCCCACTTGGTGGGAAATTTAGCATGCCACGTCATTTAATTCTCACAAAACCTTGCGAGGTCGGTGTTATTATCTCCACTTCGGAAAAGGAAACTAATGTTCAGAAGGGTTATTTCCTCTACTTAACACAGCTTACAATGTAGCAAAGCTGAGATTCCAGAACACAGTTGCTCAGAAGACACTCAGCTCATTTCTAATGATGCTACTCTCAGCAGATAAGCTCTCATCCACATTGGATAAAGTTGCATTGGCTGTATTTTTACATTAGAATTCTCATCCCCCTGTTGGGGATCATTGCTGTGATCTGCCTGGAGGGCCACTGGGAGGCAGTAGTAGCCTGAACCCAACACCAGACCTTCAAGTCATCATCACTGCTTGCTTTGAGCTAGGGGTCTCCATCTCTACGAGGAAGAGATGTGATAGTGAGAGAGATCCACAGGTCCTTGAATGCCAGAACTGGAGAGGAGATTCAAGAAAATTTCATCCAGTGGTTGTCACACTGTGTCTTGGAGAACTTCTTAAGCAGGCGGCCCAAAGGCAACCGAGGGGCTGGACCAGGAGAGAGTCCCAGGCGAGGCATCTGGCTGTGCATCCCAGCCCTGTTTTTCAACTACAGTGTTTCCGTTTTTATCAGTTTATGTTTTGGAGTTTCTGCAAAAGATTTTATTTTAGAAAAGAGACCCCTAGTTTTTAAAAGTTCAAAACTGCTTTATAAATGAAACCGAGATTTAAGAGGCAATCTCTTACATAATATTTCTTTCTTCGGCAACGAGCAAATTGTTGGAACGTATTCCTTTTGATAGTGAAAGTATTTATGCCCATGATGTTTTGCAATATCACACCCCAGCTTTGAAAACCTGCTTAGAGGAGTGGACATCAGAGGAAATGGACGATCAGTGCAGTAGCCCAAAGATCTGTGCCTCAGTTCTACAGAAGTGTCTTGCTGTCATGTGCCTTGAGACAGATCAATGACAGGAAGTCTGCCTTTATTTCCTCTTTAAAATGAAAACTGCGGTATCAGCCCCTTCATCAGAAACAGATTCAAAGGGCAGTCAGCTAGGTGCTCTGTCAAGAAAGGGGCAAGGGATTAGAGCCACCAGAAACAAAACTATACGCTAAGGAGAGTGATTTTTTTATACTATTACCTCAGAGCAAGAAGCCTTAATTCAGCCAGGGGACTGGAAAGATACTTGACTGAGGCATTAACCAACCTTGTGGTACTTTATACGGACAGGAAAAAAAAATAAACGTGCTTTTGCCAATTAAGGTGCAAAGTTTCTTTAAGAAAACAGTTTCTGGAATTTGGGACAGCAGGATGGTTTAGAAGAAGAAGCACCAGCTTTGAGCCCAGACGTTCCTGAGTATGAATCTAGCACTGCTAGTTCCTAGTCGTACACCCTTGACCACGTTGTTCTGTCCTTGTGGGCCTCACCTTTCTCCTTGTAAATGTCCGCAGGACTATTGTGAGGATCAGAGAAGCTATGTGGGATGCAACTGGCACGAGCCTGGCATCGTCATTACTATTATTGTGCAATGCTGTTGTTTCCACTGTGACTGGACTTGAATATAAGGATTCAGAGTTAGAGTGAGTTGACTTGTGTGATTTTTCCACAGTAAGGATATTATTCTGCTTCTACAGCCAGTTTCATCTGGCAGGGAAATTCTAACTACTTGGTAGTGGATGCCTTGAGTGCTGTGGGGAGAATTCTGAAGCTTCTCAGCAGGAAAAAATGTCATGAGTGTAGCAATGGAGGTACGGTTACAGTGACTACACAAATGTCAGGTACAGACTGTCTCTGCTCTAGGCCAGGTGGGTGTTAGGAAAGAGAACACAGGCATTGAGCCCCAACTTTGTGCCCAATGTTTCCGCCATCACTGATGGGGGAGAGTAGAGAAACAGCAAACATTTCTTCTTTCACAGCAAACATTTTCTTGGCACCGAACTAGCTCTTGGCAGGACCTCAGTAGCTCGTGGGATGGACTATGGAAGGTGTCATCTGGGAGGAAGAAAGAGCAGCGGAGAAAGTTCGGGAGGAGGTTGGGGAAGGAACAATCTAGGTTGGATATGTTGTGTGTATCTTGACAGGTGCCTCCTGCCATCCCTAGCACTTGGTCAGCTGTGATGCTTTCCATTTCACAGGTTGAAGGCTCCTTAGTGCCACTGTGAACTCCTGGAATAAGCCGAGTGTTGGGACAAAAGTCAACTTTGAAATTAAGCTATCCAGATATGGATATGATCTGGGGCCAATTTTCTCAAGAAACCCCAGAGGTCTGGGGTCAGTGGATTTAGACTAGCGAGAGGCCACACAGCTGTCACTAAGGTTCAGATGCTCTGGAAATATTGCTGCGTCAGGGAAGCCAGCTACAAGGCGGGCTCTTATTGAAAAAATGATGGAAAGGGACATGATTTGGAAAAGGTTCCCTGAAGTGATCGTGATCATAAAAGCATATGGAATTAGAGATTTTGTGCACTTTGAGGTTTTTCTCAAGCAACTGGCAAAATATAGAAAAATCGTACTTAGTGTAGATTCATTATTTTCTACTGAGAACATTGAGAAACAATAGCTCCCCCTGCCCCATGTTAGAAATCTGTCAGGTTGATCCTGCATCTCTCACAGGTAGAAATTACAGTTTTGAACATCTAAGCCACACAGGCCATCCTGAGAGTGTGGGCTGCCAGTGTGGCCCACATAAACTGATGGGACAGTTGGTTACCCTGCTCAAAACGTGTCAGCCAGGCCCACAGGTTCTCCCAGGCCAGGTTGCTAATGGAATCTTTGCTACCTCTTTTCTAAAGCCTCATTTCCTAAGTGTTGCCTTTTCAGTTATAATTACTTGCTAAAGATGACATTTTTCTTTTGCAAGTAAGTGGCCTAGGATGAGTATGTGAAACCTCCCATTTGAATAAGTGCATCGATTTAGTGTCTTGAAGTAAACAAGGTTAATGAATTGATGCATTCTGTAGAGTCCCTGAATGTAATTAAATTCAAACATTACCCAGGAGGGAGTCATGTTGCTGACCGTCTTCCACAAGGACAGCACCAGGGAAAATTGCAGCCTACAGACTAATTATTAAATCTTAGCTCCTCACAGGGAGAAACAATGGATTAACCATTTTACCTCACATTGAAAGCTCGGGGGTGCTTTGCATTTCTGTCATAAATATTGACCCAGCATTCCAGTTTTGCCTTGCTCTTTAGAGCTAGGGTTCCTTTGTCCATGAAACCACACAGAGGAAACCTATTTTCTATGTCCCCGTATTTCTCCAGGCTACATCACTGTGCCCAGAGTTTTTTTTTTTTTTTTTTTCTAATTTAGAAAAAGCATTTTTTCTTATCTTGGGCTCCTGAATTGATTGTGAAATCTCCATTCCCCTTCCCTTCTCTCAATCTTGAGAGTCCCCACTGAATGTCTAGTCAATGTGTCACAAATATAGCATTTTTAGCTAGCAGACAGAATCCACCATTTTTCTACTCTTTCACTCTGCTTTTAGACTCCTATCGACATATCTGTCACCAAGGCCGTTAAAATCTTTAAGGCCCCATAAAGACAACTCACCATTGCTACTGCTGGCCTGGGCGCGCTGTCTGCAACCATTGCCCCCTATTCATGCTGTACCAGCAACGCTGGGAGTTGAAGTGCTTGTGCCCTCTCATCCTCTAAGACTAGGGTTCTCAGATTTAGCAAATAAAATTACAGATAAGCAACAAATAAATGTTTCATGTAAGTATGTCCTAAATATTTCATGCATGTACTTATACTAAAAGAATAATTTGTTGTTTATCTGAAAGGCAAGTTTAACTGCATATTCTGTATTTTACCTGGCAGCCCCATCTAAGACACATAAAATGTATGTTTCATCCTCACAACAATATCGTCAAGTAGTTATTATTATTACTACTGTTGTTGTTGCTGTTGCTATTGTCCCTATTTTATTGAAGAGCAAACTGAAGCTCAGCAAGATTTTCTAATTAGTATAATGTCTCTCTGTTAGTAAGTGCCAGGGGCATCTGATTTCAGCCTCACGCTCCTAAATACTCTCTCTGACGTTCAACCCCTCTTCTGTACTGCCGCATTTATCATGTCTGCTACGTGGAGTTCCATCCACACTGTCCAGCACATAGATGAGTGGAATTTTGAATTAAGAGAGCCAAATCTTGGTATGTCAGTCCAAAAGTAATCTATATTTGCTATAGATTGCACACCTAGGTGAGGTAGGCTTTAGTTTCCAGGGGAACCGGCTTACCTGAGGATCAAAAATGTGAAAAGACCTTATCTTTTTTTTAATATGCACCCATTTTGGAACCTCTATCTCTCACCCCTTTGATCAATGTGCCACAAATTCTATCACCCAATTCCATGGGCTTCGTACACTGTCTCACCTGACTGGGAAATTGCTTAACCAATAAAGCACCTCACCTGCTATTTCTACCTGCCTCCTAGCAGCCTGCTTTTCCTGCCCACTTGTAATGCTATCCAAAGATGGCCCTGCTGCTAATAACAGAATTTTCTACCCTCTCTTTTTCAATAACTAATAGACAAATGAGCACAGTATCTGTCCTGGCCAGCTATTGGTTGTGGCCTTTCTGAATGAACCAAGAGAAACAATGCTTCACACTAACGAGATCATTAAAATAATCTATTTTGAAGTCATCCACTTAAAGAGAGAGGTTTATATGCCCCTTAGTGAACAGGGACCCACTTCTTTTCACCCAATTGCATTCTGAGACACAGGCACATGTGTTAGACCCGAATTGGGACCTCTTCTAAGAAGAACCGAAGAAGGCTGGAGCAGAGAAGTCCCTTATTTGTATCTCTACTATATTTCACATAGTTTTTGTTATACTGAACCCTTTTGATTCAATCTGTTTCTGAAAACCAATGGTGTGCTGACCTGTGTCATTACACGACATATCTTTTTAGCAACTATAGGCTGAAAGAAACTTTCAGTGCCTTGAGTGCTTCAAAATATAATCTGCACACAGTTATATTAAATGGGGTCTTGAGCTCTGGAAAGACTTTTCCTCCTGCAAGGATTCTCCATTTGTAGATAGCAGCTACCTTAAACAGATCATCTGCCTAAATAGAACATGACCTGGGGCATAACATTCCTTTCCATCAAAGAACCTTATGCTCCCAGATGGCAGGAGCTTATCATATTTTTTCCAAAATATGTTAAAACAGGGTTGCAAATTAATTTCTAGTCACTTCCTGAAGCACTAAGTGGAGGCGATTACTCACGTTACATTGGGGCTCTGGAAACATTTTCATGATGGATCAACCATGTTTCCCATGGTTGCATGTTTGGCAAGAAGGACACACATGCCTTGTATTGAATATGCCTGTATTAGAAGCATATATTGATCACACGAGACAGGAAATTAACTTCAGGTTCCTGGAATGAGGCAGTAGTATTTATAGCTAGCAAAGACAGCTTCTGACTAATTGACCAGGACACTTGCTAAGTAGAGAAGCACCGCCGCTTCTCCCTCGTACCTTACCATCTCCATCCAAAAGGATTTGCTAAGCTCTTAATTGTGCGTGTGTTTGCTCAGAGTTGTGAAAGAACCACAGCGACCTCACCTTCAAGCTGCATACAATCTTACTTTAGAAAAACATTATGACAGGGTGTTAGAGCATGTGGAGGGCTCAATGTCTTTTCCCTTCCGTATCATATTGTATCAAAAGAGACCCATCTTTAAATTGCTTGAACCACCATCCCAAATTTATAAAGTTCTTAGTGTAATACTCTTTTAATTTTATTTATCACTATATTTCTGCCTGGGAATCAGATATTTTTCCAGGGGCTGGCCCCAGATAGATTCAACTGACAGCCAAACCAAACTCAGATCACCACCACCATCCAGGTGACAAGTTATATCTAATTTTAAAAAAATAAATAAAAAAGACCCAAGCTCCTGCCTGAGATTTTTTCCCTTCAGGATGAATTTTCTTAAGAAGCTCCTCTGTCCTCATGCAAACAGGCTTCTCATGAGTTGTTCAAACAAGGCCGGACAGGTGTTAGTTCCATTTAGACCTCTACTGGGATCCCTGAGAAGAATTTCCATAATCAACTGGATGAGGCTCAGAATGGGTAATCAGTTGGTTATCTGTGACTCCCATACGCATCCAGAAAACTGTAGTATGATTATATTAGCCAGGTGACTTCCAGGCAATTTTTTCTTTTCTTTTTTTTGGCCACGTGGCTTGTGAGATCTAAGTTCCCCGACCAAGGACTGAACCCAGGCCACAGCAGTGAAAGCCTGGAATACTAACCACTAGGCCACAGGGAACTCCCCCGAGCAATTTCTTTAATATCCTTGAAGATTCCCAGAAATGGGCCTGGGTAATTTCTAGTTCCTATGACTCTATGGATAAGACAATGCCAGCACTTCTGCAGTATTGTGTATGACGAAGAAAAAATTGTCTACTCTTCGGTGACCCCCTGGGATCTAACAGCACCAGGGTCACAGGGACCAACCTAGCCTGATAATAGGTGCACCTTTCTCCCCTTTAAAGGGGCCAAAGGCAGGGTCGGTATTTCTAGTTGAGTTGGGCATATCTTGTATGATGGTACTGGAAGAAAGAGTGGGTCAGGGCTGAATGGCATCTCAGACCTCACTCCCCAAGCCATGTGTTCAATCCGAGTCTGCACTGGCCCAGAAGAACAAGAAAAGTGCCACGTGGGCTAGAGGCAGCTCTGGTTAAGTCACGAGTCTGCGCGTCCTCTGGGTAGATAAGTAACTTGGGAGTAGACCCCAAGCCAGATCAACAACCATAGATTTTGAGCAGTACTGCTTCACCACTTCAGAAACCAAAGGGAGGTGAGATGGAAAATTAGGTCCAAATATTTTGAAAAACCCTGTATTTCTACATTTTTATCGCTTATAACAGAGACCTTCAGAGTGACAAAAGAAGTCGGAATTTAAAGTACTGTTTGCAAGGTTATGGTTTGTTGAGAGCTGTTGTACAAAGCAAAACCAACCCAGACAGAAAACCTGGGCCAGTGTTCCGCTCTGCCACTTACAACATTTCTGAGCTTCAGGGTCTTTACCTATAAAACATTAAAACAGAGCCTGCTGTACATACTTTAAGAGATATTTTAAAATAACTTTTTGTATATCAGTGTTTCATACACTGTAGTTTTAAAACATATAAAAGAATAGGATGATCACACTCTAAATTTATATATGTTAAATTTTTTAATGTTTATTTCATTTCAAATAAGACAAGTGACTACTTTTAAATACTACAAACCATTTTCATATTTCTAATCATCAGGTGACACTGCAGAGAGAGGCACTGTCTCACTCTGACCCCATCAACAGACAGAACAGCTTGCTTTCCATTTCTTAGGATAATCCAATTATCAAAATTTGTGCAGGATAACAGGTCATCCCAAAGTGAGATCCATCAAGTTCAAATCTAGAAAACCAAAAACTAAACTACAAAACAAAGGAAAGTATGTTTAATTCATAGAACGAGAAAAGAATTTTTTCCTTAATCATGGGCTATAATAAAAGCAAGCACTGAAAAAGGCGAAAAGCTCTCAAAAAACGTCACATTCCAACAAAGCAAAGATCCTCAACTAATAGTCTCTCTCTGCAATATGTGCTATTTCATGCTCCGTATTTAATTAGTAATGATACGTTTTAAGAAACGACTTCAGAGGCTTCCGGGAAGATGGCGGAAGAGTAAGACGCGGAGATCACCTTCCTCTCCACAGATACACTAGAAATACATCTACACGTGGAACAACTCCTACAGAACACCTACTGAACGCTGGCATGTCCCGGGATCCAGGAACAACTACCCCGGGAGAACACACGGCGCGCCTCAGGCCGGTGCAACGTCACGCTGGCCTCTGCCGCTGCAGGCCCGCCACGCACGCCGTGCCCCTCCCTCTCCCCGGCCTGAGTGAGCCAGAGCCGCCGAATCAGCGGCTCCTTTAACCCCGTCCTGTCTGAGCGGAGAACAGACGCCCTCAAGAGACCTGCACGCAGAGGCGGGTCTCTTTTTGTGAGGGTGTATGTGTATGCTTCTGTGTGAGATTTTGTCTGTATAGCTTTGCTTCCACCATTTGTCCTAGGGTTCTATCCGTCCGTTTTTAAAAAAAATTTTTTCTTAATATTTTTTTATTTTAATAACTTTATTATATTTTATCTTACGTTTTTTATTTTACTTTATCTTCTTTCTTTCTTTTTTCCCCTTCCTTCCTTCCTTCCTTCCGTCCTCCTTCCCTCCCTCCCTCCTTTCTTTCTTTCTAATCTACTAATTCTTTCTTTCTACTTTTTCTCCCTTTTATTCTGAGCCGAGTGGATGAAAGGCTTTTGATGCTGCAGCCAGGAGTCA